>NC_137359.1:6315358-6316802 GCF_965287045.1 Carcharhinus amblyrhynchos | reverse complement strand
CTAATTTAGGGACAATTTGTTACACCAATCGGCCTAATAGCACATCTGTGGGAGGAAACCGGAGCACCCGGAGAAAACCCATGCACGCACGGGGAGAATGCGCCCTGGAGAGACTGGAGGAGTTACTGAGCGGGGCTGCCTGAGGGATGCTCGAAAGGATACACGCTCCGGGTAAGCATCGATACAGACTGTGTTAACATCTCTGACATCCTCCTCAGGTTGTGGGGTTCAGTCACCGTTAAACCTTCCCGACTGTCATCAATACTGCCCCTGTAACAAAATTCAGGAAAGGCTGACTGAATTCGATTTGATTTATTGTCACGTGTATTGGGATACAGTGAAAAGTATTGTTTCTTGCACGCTATACAGACAAAGCATACCATTCATAGAGAAGGAAAGGAGAGGGTGCAGAATGTAGTGTTACAGTCACAGCGAGGGTGTCGAGAAAGATCAACTTAATATTTGATTTGATTTATTATTGTCACGTGTATTGGGATACGGTGAAAAGTATTGTTTCTTGTGCACTATACAGGCAAAGCATACTGTTCATAGAGAAGGAAAGGAGAGGGTGCAGAATGTAGTGTTACAGTTACAGATAGGGTGTAGAGAAAGATCAGCTTAATATTTGATTTGATTTATTATTGTCATGTATTGGGATACAGTGAAAAGTATTGTTTCTTGTGCACTATACAGACAAAGCATACTGTTCATAGAGTACATAGGGGAGAAGGAAAGGAGAGGGTGCAGAATGTAGTGTTACAGTTACAGATAGGGTGTAGAGAAAGATCAGCTTAATATTTGACTTATTATTGTCACATGTATTGGGATACAGTGAAAAGTATTGTTTCTTGCGCGCTATACAGACAAAGTATACTGTTCATAGAGTACATAGGGGAGAAGGAAAGGAGAGGGTGCAGAATGTAGTGTTATATTGGCACAGAGCTGTGTTATGTATCTGAGGGCAATTTAAGTGTAATTTACATACAATGAGTGAGTGTAGGGAGTCTCCGACCCCGCTAGCCTCTCCCAACTCCCCTCCTGCCATAGCGTCTCATTCCAGTGGGGTTCACAGTAGCCCCCCCCAGCGTGGAGCTGACTGCCTGACCCCGCTGTCGACGCCCCGCAGCGAGTCAAGCGCCAGGGGGAGCCCTCCTTGGGCATTGCCACCTTTGCAGTGCCAACCTGGCCCCCTGGCACTGCCCAAGGGGCAAAGTACCATTGCCCAGGGGCACCTTGGCACTGCCCACTAGGCATGGGGCACTGTCGGGTGGGGGGGGGTGCTTGATGGGAAGGGGCCTGATTGGGGGGGCGAGCTGCTACCCTGCTGTCTGGATCGGTGGGGGAGGGCGGGAGGCCAGCAATCGGGGCTGGCCATCGGGGTGGGGGAGAGGGTTGGCACTACGTGGGGTTCAGGGCTGTGGGGGGAGGGGTGGTTGGCACTGCA
>NC_137359.1:5977858-6307858 GCF_965287045.1 Carcharhinus amblyrhynchos | reverse complement strand
TTTTGAGATGGTTTTCGAGATCCTATCCCAAGCTCCATTCAGTGTGATCAGTACAGGGCTTGGTTCGAAACCAATCTCCAAATTTTCTTCTTTTCACTCTTTCTTTCATGCTAAATTTTTGAGTCCTCTCCAATAAAAGGAATTCCTTTTTAAAACCCCGTACCAGTGCTGTCCCCTCGCTGTTCAGTCAAATGAGTGGACCCAACGCTCCTCAGGTAATGGGTCATGGGTGGAGGGGGGACTGGTAATGTTAAGATGGCGGCGTGGGCTCGTTGGGCCGAAGGGCCTGTTTCCTGGGCTGCGTTGTTCTTTGTTCCAGAATGACGTTCCAGAATCCCAGCTCACAATTCCTGTCCAAAAGTTACCCCTCCAGAGCGCCTTCAGTGGTAGATCGAACCCCCAGTCTGATCGATTTGAACACTCTTTGCTGGACACCAGCTGCTAGGGAGGTCTTGTGGCATGGGCTGGTAGTGTCCTGGGCTCAGAGTCGGAAGTTCCAGGTTCGAGCCCGTCCTCAGGACACAATATCCAAGGAAAGTGCATTTGTAACAATTTAGCCATGCTAAATTGTCCCTTAGTATCCAAAGATGTGTAGGTTAGGGTGGATTGGCCATGCTAAATTGTCCCTTAGTATCCAAAGATGTGTAGGTTAGGGTGGATTGGCCATGCTAAATTGCCCCTTAGTGTCCAAAGATGTGTAGGTTAGGGTGGATTGGCCATGCTAAATTGTCCCTTAGTGTCCAAAGATGTGTAGGTTAGGGTGGATTGGCCATGCTAAATTGCCCCTTAGTGTCCAAAGATGTGTAGGTTAGGGTGGATTGGCCATGCTAAATTGTCCCTTAGTGTCCAAAGATGTGTAGGTTAGGGTGGATTGGCCATGCTAAATTGTCCCTTAGTGTCCAAAGATGTGTAGGTTAGGTGGATTGGCCATGCTAAATTGCCCCTTAGTGTCCAGAGATGTGTAGGTTAGGTGGATTGGCCATGCTAAATTGTCCCTTAATGTCCAAAGATGTGTAGGTTAGGGTGGATTGGCCATGCTAAATTGCCCCTTAGTGTCCAGAGATGTGTAGGTTAGGGTGGATTGGCCATGCTAAATTGCCCCTTAGTGTCCAGAGATGTGTAGGTTAGGTGGATTGGCCATGCTAAATTGTCCCTTAATGTCCAAAGATGTGTAGGTTAGGGTGGATTGGCCATGCTAAATTGCCCCTTAGTGTCCAGAGATGTGTAGGTTAGGGTGGATTGGCCATGCTAAATTGCCCCTTAGTGTCCAGAGATGTGTAGGTTAGGGTGGATTGGCCATGCTAAATTGTCCCTTAATGTCCAAAGATGTGTAGGTTAGGGTGGATTGGCCATGCTAAATTGTCCCTTAGTGTCCAAAGATGTGTAGGTTAGGGTGGATTGGCCATGCTAAATTGCCCCTTAGTGTCCAGAGATGTGTAGGTTAGGGTGGATTGGCCATGCTAAATTGCCCCTTAGTGTCCAGAGATGTGTAGGTTAGGGTGGATTGGCCATGCTAAATTGCCCCTTAGTGTCCAGAGATGTGTAGGTTAGGGTGGATTGGCCATGCTAAATTGTCCCTTAATGTCCAAAGATGTGTAGGTTAGGGTGGATTGGCCATGCTAAATTGCCCCTTAGTGTCCAGAGATGTGTAGGTTAGGTGGATTGGCCATGCTAAATTGCCCCTTAGTGTCCAGAGATGTGTAGGTTAGGGTGGATTGGCCATGCTAAATTGCCCCTTAGTGTCCAGAGATGTGTAGGTTAGGGTGGATTAGTGGGGTAAATGTGTGGGGTTATGGGAATAGGGCGGAGTGGGGACTCAGCCTGGGTAAGATGCTTTCTCGGAAAGTCGGTGCAGACCCGACGGGCAGAATGGCCTCCCTCTGCAGTGTAGGGATTCTATGAACAGGGGGGTTGACTGTCAACCGGCAATCCTCCCGTCACACGGCAGGCGGTTAAAGTGGGAGAGAGTCCCGTTGTGAGGGAACTCTGGCTCAGTTCCAGCAGAGAGCAATTCACTTCTCCTTCTGTCTCCGATTGGCTCGTTCACCAGATTGGTTGGCTGAAAAACCATACAGCAGGGCCAGAATAAGCCGATGGAGAAGATAGGCAGCAACTGAGCAACACCTCGCTGTGAAGCTGCAGTGTTATAAGGGGGAGACAGGGGTGGAACCAAAGAGAAAAGTGCTAGACCGCATGTAACCCAACTGAAGACTGAGAAACACTCTGCAGCTGCGAATCTACCAGCAGAAAGTTAGCCTTGTGCAGTTTTGTCAGGTTTGTTCTTTGTTGTTCTTTGTTTGTTGAATAATAATTGCAAAGTTGATTTTAAAAAAATAGTGTGTGTATTTTAATATATTTTGTTCAAGTCTATATTTTCTAAATATCAGTAGGAAAAGCTGTAAATATGTCTTTTCTCTCTCTTTGTCATGGGTACAAGGTTATATTTCACATTTCTAAGCATTATTTGAATATATATCTTTAAAAATCAGTAAGAAAGCTGTAAATATGTCTCTTTTCTCTCTCTTTGTCATGGGTACAAGGTTATATTTCACATTTCTAAGCATTATTTGAATATATATCTTTAAAAATCAGTAAGAAAGCTGTAAATATGTCTTTTCTCTCTCTTTGTCATGGGTACAAGGTTATATTTCACATTTCTAAGCATTATTTGAAAATATATATTTAAAAATCAGTAAGAAAGCTGTAAATATGTCTCTTTTCTCTCTCTTTGTCATGGGTACAAGGTTATATTTCACATTTCTAAGCATTATTTGAATATATATCTTTAAAAATCAGTAAGAAAGCTGTAAATATGTCTTTTCTCTCTCTTTGTCATGGGTACAAGGTTATATTTCACATTTCTAAGCATTATTTGAAAATATATATTTAAAAATCAGTAAGAAAGCTGTAAATATGTCTCTTTTCTCTCTCTCTGTCATGGGTACAAGGTTATATTTCACATTTCTAAGCATTATTTGAATATATATCTTTAAAAATCAGTAAGAAAGCTGTAAATATGTCTTTTCTCTCTCTTTCATGGGTACAAGGTTATATTTAACATTTCTAAGCGTTATTTGAAGATATATCTTTAAAAATCAGTAAGAAAGCTGTAAATATGTCCTTTTTCTCTCTCTCTGTCATGGGTACAAGGTTATATTTAACATTTCTAAGCGTTATTTGAATATATATCTTTAAAAATCAGTAAGAAAGCTGTTAAAATGCCTTTTCTCTCTTCCATGGGTACAAGATTATATTTAAAATTTCTATGCCTTATTCGAATATTTATCTTTAAAAGTCAGTAAGAAAACTGTTAAAATGTCTCTTTTCTCTCTCTTTCATGGGTACAAGGCTATATTTAAAATTTCTATGCCTTATTCGAATATTTATCTTTAAAAATCAGTAAGAAAGCTGTAAAAATGTCTCTTTTCTCTCTTTCATGGGTACAAGGTTATATTTAACATTTCTAAGCGTTATTTGAATATATATCTTTAAAAATCAGTAAGAAAGCTGTAAAAATGTCTCTTTTCTCTCTTTCATGGGTACAAGGTTATATTTAACATTTCTAAGCGTTATTTGAATATATATCTTTAAAAATCAGTAAGAAAGCTGTAAAAATGTCTTTTCTCTCTCTGTCATGGGTACCAGGCTATATTTAACATTTCTATGCCTTATTCGAATATTTATCTTTTGGGCGCCACGGTGGCACAGTGGTTAGCCCTGCTGCCTCACAGTGCCAGGCTCAATTCTAGCCTCGGGTCACTGTGCCTGTGTGGAGTCTGCACGTTCTCTCCGTGTCTGCGTGGGTTTCCTCCGGGTGCTCTGGTTTCCCCCCACAGTCTGAAAGAGGTGCAGGTTCGGTGGATTGGCTGTGCTAAATTGTCCCTTAGTGTCGGGGGATTGGCAGAGTAAATATGCGGCAATAGGATCTGTGTGGGGTATGGTCGGTACAGACTTGGCAGGCTGAATTACCTCCTACTGCACTGTAGAGATTCTATGATTCTTAAAGAAAGCTGTAAAAATGAATCTTTTTCTCTCTGAGATGGATACAAATTTATATTAAAAATCTCTACGCCTTATTCAAATATTTATCTTTTAAAGAATCAGCTTCAAAAGTGTGCTTTTACTCTCTGTCACCACAGGTCCAGCTCTGTTCCTTTGGTGCTGTTACATTTGAAGTGGATCTCACGATTTTTAACAATATCTGCTTGTTCCAACTGCTAACACTCATCGGCAAACACAGCCCCAAGATAATGCTGGAAGGGATTGAGAGGCAAAGCAGGACAAATACCCCAGGTGCTGGGTGGAAGAAGTCCACTCTCGTTGTTAAAACACACAGGGTCATTTCACCTCGAGCTTCCCTGGGCAGGTTGAGGGGCAGGGGGGAGGCTGATGGGTCAGTCAGCGGCAAGGCTTCGATTCACTGTTAATCCAATTTCGCACAGCGTGAAGGGGCAGGCGAGTAACAGCAGAAAGGTGGACGGTCACTGAAAACAGCAACAATTTGTAAAATGTGGCACCCCCACAGGCTCCCAGAGTCTTAAATGGAATTAAACAAAGTATTTATTAGTGCCCCAAGTATTTTGATTTGATTTATTATTGTTCCATGGATTGGGATACAGTGAAAAGTATTGTTTCTTGCGCGCTATACAGACAAAGCATACCGTTCATAGAGTACATAGGGCAGAAGGAAAGGAGAGGGTGCAGAATGTAGTGTTACAGTTACAGATAGGGTGTAGAGAAAGATCAGCTTAATATTTGATTTATTATTGTCACACACTGGGATACAGTGAAAAATATTGTTTCTTGTGCATTATACCGACAGAGCATACCATTCATAGAGTACATAGGGGAGTAGGAAAGGAGAGGGTGTAGAATGTAGTGTTACAGTTACAGATAGGGTGTAGAGAAAGATCAGCTTAATATTTGATTTGATTTATTATTGTCACGTGTATTGAGATAC
Organism: Carcharhinus amblyrhynchos; assembly: GCF_965287045.1. Lineage (NCBI taxonomy): Eukaryota > Metazoa > Chordata > Chondrichthyes > Carcharhiniformes > Carcharhinidae > Carcharhinus > Carcharhinus amblyrhynchos. The sequence goes on along the minus strand of NC_137359.1, from coordinate 6,302,898 downwards.
AGTGAAAAGCATTGTTTCTTGCGCACTATACAGACAAAGCATACCATTCATAGAGTACATAGGGGAGAAGGAAAGGAGAGGGTGCAGAATGTAGTGTTACAGTCACAGATAGGGTGTAGAGAAAGATCAACTTAATATTTGATTTGATTTATTATTGTCACGTGTATTGAGATACAGTGAAAAGCATTGTTTCTTGCGCACTATACAGACAAAGCATACCATTCATAGAGTACATAGGGGAGAAGGAAAGGAGAGGGTGCAGAATGTAGTGTTACAGATAGGGTGTAGAGAAAGATCAGCTTAATATTTGATTTATTATTGTCACATGTATTGGGATACAGTGAAAAGTATTGTTTCTTGCGTACTATACAGACAAAGCATACCGTTCATAGAGTACATAGGGGAGAAGGAAAGGAGAGGGTGCAGAATGTAGTGTTACAGTCATAGCTAGGGTGTAGGGAAAGATCAACTTAATGCGAGGTAGGTCCATTCAAAAGTCTGACAGCAGCAGGGAAGAAGCTGTTCTTGAGTCGGTCGGTACGGGACCTCAGACTTTTGTATCTTTTTCCCAACGGAAGAAGGTGGGAGAGAGAATGTCCGGGGGTGTGTGTGGGGGGGTCCTTAATTATACTGGATGCCTTTCCAAGGCAGCGGGAAGTGTAGACAGAGTCAATGGATGGGAGGCTGATGGATTGGGCTACTTTCATGACCCTTTGTAGTTCCTTGCAGTCTTGGGCAGAGCAGGATCCCAGACCAAGCTGTGATACAACCAGAAAGAATGCTTTCTATGGGGCATCTGTAAAAGTTGGTGAGAGTCGTAGCGGACATGTCAAATTTCCTTAGCCTCCTGAGAAAGTGGAGTCAAGGTTTACATTAACACTGCAATGAAGTGACTGTGAAAATCCCCTAGTCGCCACACTCCTGTTCGGGTTACACTGAGGGAGAATTTAGCACGGCCAATCCACCCTAACCAGCACGTCTTTCACAGTGTGGGAAGAACCGGAGCACCCGGAGAAAACCCACGCAGACACGGGGAGAATGTGCAGACTCCACAGGGGCAGTGACCCAAAGCCGGGAATCAAACTCAGGTCCCTGGCGCTGTGAGGCAGCGGTACTAAGCACTGTGCCACCCATAACCAACACTGTGGATGAAAAAGTGAACAATATTCCCCCAGTTCCCAAGTTCGAACCTAGTTTCCCACGTGAAGCGAAAGAGGGGGAAGATGATGGAAGATTTTCGACTTTTAATTTTCGTTTTGGCTCTGCTTTCGAAAGGCTAAATTGCATTTTAAATGATAAATGGTGTCACAGAGTGAGCTCCCTCTTTATTTCTTCATGGTGACATGGTGCGGGGACACGGTGCTGTCAACTTGGAGCCTGTTAGTATGGTCCATTATTTCACTTTAATCTTGGCAAACACTTCCTGTAATCCTCACCATTCTCATTCATTTGACACAGAGAGAAAGCATTCTTTCTTTGGGGGGATGGGGGGGGGTAACAGAACAACTTTTTAAACCCAAATGTTGGAAGGAGCATGTAGAATTATAGAATCCCTATCGTGCAGGAAACCATTCAGCCCATCGAGCCTCCACCGACCACAATCCCATCCACGCCCTATTCCCCATAACCCCATGCATTTACCCTAGTTAATCCCCCTGACACTAAGGGACAATTTAGCATGGCCAATCCACCCTAACCGGCTCATCTTTGGACACTAAGGGGCAATTTAGCATGGCCAATCCACCCTAACCTACACATCTTTGGACACTAAGGGACAATTTAGCATGGCCAATCCACCCTAACCTACACATCTTTGGACACTAAGGGACAATTTAGCATGGCCAATCCACCCTAACCTACACATCTTTGGACACTAAGGGGCAATTTAGCATGGCCAATCCACCCTAACCTACACATCTTTGGACACTAAGGGACAATTTAGCATGGCCAATCCACCTAATCTACACATCTTTGGACACTAAGGGACAATTTAGCATGGCCAATCCACCTAATCTACACATCTTTGGACACTAAGGGACAATTTAGCATGGCCAATCCACCCTAACCTACACATCTTTGGACACTAAGGGACAATTTAGCATGGCCAATCCACCTAACCTGCACATCTTTGGACACTAAGGGACAATTTAGCATGGCCGATCCACCCTAACCTACACATCTTTGGACACTAAGGAACAATTTAGCATGGCCAATCCACCCTAACCTACACATCTTTGGATACTAAGGGACAATTTAGCATGGCCAATCCCCCTAACCTACACATCTTTGACACTAAGGGACAATTTAGCATGGCCAATCCACCCTAACCTACACATCTTTGGACACTAAGGGGCAATTTAGCATGGCCAATCCACCCTAACCTACACATCTTTGGACAGTGGGAGGAAACCAGAGCACCGGGAGGAAACCCAGGCAGACACGGGGAGAACGTTTAGACTCCACACAGACAAGCCGGGAATCGAACCCGGGTTCCTGACGGTGTGAGGCAGCAGTGCTAACCCACTGTGCTGCCGTGTACAATGAGGGTAGATTTGGACAATGCAATGGTGTTAAGCTGGCAATGTGAAGAGAGTTTTGACTGGCGCAGAATTTGCGGTTTAACCCTTACCCCCGGTGAGTTAGTGATTTGATATCTTTATCCAGTCAGTCCTTGTCTGTGTTAACATAAGAACATAAGAAATAGGAGCAGGAGTAGGCCATCTAGCCCTTCGAGCCTGCCCCGCCATTCAATAAGATCATGGCTGATCTGTTGTGGCTCAGTTCCACATTCCCGCCCTCTCCCCATAACCCTTAATCCCCTCTCTTATCAAAAACCCATCAACCCGTGTCTTAAAACTATTTAGCGAGGCAGCCTCCACCACTTCAACGGGCAGAGAATTCCAGAGATTCACCACCCTTTGAGTGAAGAAGTTCCTCCTCAACTCCGTTCTAAACCGCCTCCCCTTTATCTTGAGGCTGTGCCCCCTAGTCCTACTGTCCTTTCTGAGCGGGAAGAGTCTCTCCACCTCTATCCTATCCATCCCATTCATCATCTTATACGTCTCAATGAGATCTCCCCTCATTCTTCTAAACTCTAACGAGTACAAGCCTAGTTTATTCAGCCTCTCCTCATAGCTCAATCCCCTCAACTCCGGTATCAGCCTAGTAAACCTCCTCTGCACTCCCTCCAGGGCCAAAATATCCTTGCGCAGGTGCGGCGCCCAAAACTGCACACAGTACTCCAGCTGCGGCCTCACCAATGCCCTATACAGCTGCAGCAAGACCTCCCTACTTTTATATTCAATCCCCCTCGCTATGAAGGCCAGCATCCCATTCGCCTTCCTGACCACCTGCTGCACCTGCAGGCTGGGTTTTTGCGACTCATGCACAAGGACCCCGAGGTCCCTCTGCACCGTCGCCTGCTGCAGTTTTTCGCCACGTAAGTAGTAATCCTTCCTACCATTATTCCTACCAAAGTGGACCACCTCACACTTGCCAACATTAAATTCCATTTGCCATTTCCTGGCCCATTCGCCCAGCCTATCTAGATCCTTCTGTAGACTCTCCACACCCTCCGCACAATTTGCCTTTCCCCCAATCTTGGTGTCATCAGCAAATTTCGACACCCTGCACTCGGTTCCCTCCTCCAGATCATCTATATAAATGGTAAATAGCTGAGGCCCCAGCACCGACCCCTGGGGCACCCCACTAGTCACCAACCGCCAATCCGAATAGCACCCATTGACCCCCACTCTCTGCCTCCTATTTGACAACCAATCCTCTATCCACGCTAACACCCTACCCCCAACTCCATGTCCCCTGACCTTCTGCAATAACCTCTTGTGAGGTACCTTGTCAAACGCCTTCTGAAAATCCAGAAAGACCACATCCACCGGCTCTCCTCTATCCACTGCCCTAGACACATCCTCATAGAACTCCAGTAAATTTGTCAGACACGACTTCCCTTTAATGAAACCGTGTTGCGTCCGCCCTATCAAGCAATTCCCTTCAAGATGCCTTGCTATTTCCTCCTTAATGACAGATTCTAACATTTTACCTACCACAGACGTTAAACTAACAGGCCTATAATTCCCTGCCTTTTGCCTGGCACCCTTCTTAAACAACGGCGTAACATTAGCCGTTTTCCAATCTTCCGGCACTTCCCCGGAATCCAGCGACGTCTGGAAAATAACCACCAAGGCATCCACTATCACCTCCGCCATTTCTTTCAGAACCCTCGGATGCATTCCATCCGGTCCTGGGGACTTGTCCACAATCAGCCCCTCCAGTCTGTCGAGCACCACCTCTCTAGTAACAGTAATGTCATAAAGACCCTCCATTCCTACCACCTTTCCATCGCTAACACCCGGCAAATTATTCACGTCCTCCTCCGTGAAGACAGAAACAAAAAAGTTATTCAAGACCTTAGCCATATCCCCATCCCCTACCACTAGCTCCCCTTTCTCATCCTCTAAAGGACCAACGTTCACCCTAGCCAGCCTCTTCCTTTTTATATATTTATAAAAACTCTTGCTATCCTTTTTTATATTAAGTGCTAGCCCAGCCTCATAGTTTCTCCTACCCTCCTTTTGTTGCATGTTTGAGGCTTCCTATTTGAAAAGTACCTTTTTTAAAAATAGTAGAAATCTTGATATTATCCCATGGTCTATTCAGTGCTGCAATATTCCTTGTTAAGTCAAATCTTTGTTGTATCTTACCCATTCATTCGTGGGACATGGGGGTCGCTGGCTGGGCTCAGCATTTATTGCCCATCCCTAGATGTCCTTGTTGAGGTGGTGTTGAGCTGCTTTCTTGGGTCACTGCAGTCCATGGGTTGATCCACAATGCCATTGAGGAGGGAGTTCCAGGATTTTGACCCAGCGACAGTGAAGGAACGGCCGATATATTTCCAAGTCAGGATGGCGAGTGGCTTGGAGGGGACCCTCCAGGTGGGGGGTGTTCCCAGGTATCTGCTGCCCTTGTCCTTCTAGAGGTATTGGGTTTGGAAGGTGCTGCCTAAGGAGACTTTGTGAGTTGCATCTTGTAGATGGTACACACGGATGTTACTGAGCGTCGGAGGGAGTGAATGTTTGTGGATTGGGGGGTCAATCAAGTGGGGCTGCTTTGTCCTGGATGGTGTCGAGCTTCTTGGGTGTTGTTGGAGCCACACCATCCAGGCAAGTGGGGAGTATTCCATCACTTGTGAATGTAGATGGTGGACAGGTTCTGGGAGAGTCAGGAGGTGAGTTACTCTTCGCAGGATTCCCAGCCTCTGACCTGCTCTGGGAGACGCAGTATTCCTACGGCTGGGTCCAGTTGAGTCTCTGGTCAGTGGTAACCCCCGAGATGTTGACAGTGGGGGATTCAGTGATGGTCACACCATTGAATGTCAAGGGGCGATGGTTAGATTCTCTCTTGTTGGAGATGGTCATTGCCTGGCACTTGTGTGGTGTGAATGTTACTCGCCAATTGTCAGCCCGAGTACAGCCGTCACTCTCAAATGTTCGGTAAGTCTAGAAAGGTGAACGAATAATAAAACAGGAAGGTGACTTGTCCAGTTTGAATTCGCAAAGCTGGAGTTTCCGCTGCTCTAGCTCAGTCTCTCTGAGACAGTAAGTTGAGGGTTCACGTCCCAACCCTCCTCTTTCAAGCTAAGAATCTCGAGCCAACGCTGCACTGAGACTGAGGGAGTGCCACGTTGTCAGAGGCACTGGTACCTTGCGAGGCACTCGGCGCCGCGCAAATGCACACGGTTCCTCCTTTCGATTCCTGCGCGGGCCGACACTTGAACGCAGCTCCGAGGAAGACCTCAAACCGAGGCCCGGTTTGTTAGGCCCGTGCCCCTGGAAGAACTGAGGGCGTCTCTTTGGTGTCCAGGCCAACGTTCCTCCCTGACAGGACGCGTGTGAGGGTCAAAAAAAGCAGACGAACCAGCACTTCAACCAGTCGCTGGTTGCAGAGTACGTACAAATCGGCTGCCGTGTTTGCCGGCAACCGCGTCTCAGCTCATCCGTCCCTCACAGGCTGTCTGAGACACCCTGCGGCAATGATAAGGCGCTATTTAAATGCCCGTGTGTCACTGTGGAGGGCAACAGTGTTAAAGCTGTTTGTGCGCCCTGCGGCAAGGCGCTATTTAAATGCACGAGTGTTGCTGAGGGAGGGAAATGTTCAAGGAAACTCTTAAAGGAAAACAATGGGTTAAATTCCGCACACATTTCTATCCCCACTTCACCCCTTGGAAGGAAAGGGGCCAGGAAGAACAAAGAACAGCACGGGAAACAGGCCATTCGGCCCAACGAGGCAGTGCCGCCATTCCAAGAAGGCACAATGTATCTCAAAGCGAAAGGGTGAAGTAGACCCTTGAGAGAGATTTGTGAGGACGAAATAATGCAGGCAAGAGGCAGGCTGGGGAAAAGGAGAAGGACACAGCAAACATTGACAGCAAACGTTTTAGTCAGCCGAGGAAACTATTCCAAATTGCGCCGCTTAATACGGATAGTTTTGGTCCTAATATTGTGATTCAAAAAGTTTTTTTTTGGGAAGAAAAACTCAATAAGGGGGTTTAAAGCTTAGAAGTTTTTTTATTGTTGTCACAAGCAACTGTGAAAATCCCCTAGTCGCCACACTCCTGTTCGGGTTACACGAACGACAATTTAGCATGGCCAATCCACCCTAACCTACACATCTTTGGACACTAAGGGACAATTTAGCATGGCCAATCCACCCTAACCTACACATCTTTGGACACTAAGGGGCAATTTAGCATGGCCAATCCACCTAACCTACACATCTTTGGACACTAAGGGACAATTTAGCATGGCCAATCCACCTAACCTACACATCTTTGGACAATAAGGGACAATTTAGCATGGCCAATCCACCCTAACCTACACATCTTTGGACACTAAGGGGCAATTTAGCATGGCCAATCCACCTAACCTACACATCTTTGGACACTAAGGGACAATTTAGCATGGCCAATCCACCTAACCTACACATCTTTGGACACTAAGGGACAATTTAACATGGCCAATCCACCCTAACCTACACATCTTTGGACACTAAGGGACAATTTAACATGGCCAATCCACCCTAACCTACACATCTTTGGACACTAAGGGACAATTTAGCATGGCCAATCCACCCTAACCTACACATCTTTGGACACTAAGGGACAATTTAGCATGGCCAATCCACCTAACCTACACATCTTTGGGACACTAAGGGACAATTTAGCATGGCCAATCCCCCCTAACCTACACATCTTTGGACACTAAGGGACAATTTAGCATGGCCAATCCACCCTAACCTACACATCTTTGGACACTAAGGGACAATTTAGCATGGCCAATCCACCCTAACCTACACATCTTTGGACACTAATGGACAATTTAGCATGGCCAATCCACCCTAACCTACACATCTTTGGACACTAAGGGACAATTTAGCATGGCCAATCCACCCTAACCTACACATCTTTGGACACTAAGGGACAATTTAGCATGGCCAATTCACCCTAACCTACACATCTTTGGACACTAAGGGACAATTTAGCATGGCCAATCCACCCTAACCTACACATCTTTGGACACTAAGGGACAATTTAGCATGGCCAATTCACCCTAACCTACACATCTTTGGACACTAAGGGACAATTTAGCATGGCCAATCCACCCTAACCTACACATCTTTGGACACTAAGGGACAATTTAGCATGGCCAATCCACCCTAACCTACACATCTTTGGACACTAAGGGACAATTTAGCATGGCCAATCCACCCTAACCTACACATCTTTGGACACTAAGGGACAATTTAGCATGGCCAATCCACCCTAACCTACACATCTTTGGACACTAAGGGGCAATTTAGCATGGCCAATCCACCTAACCTACACATCTTTGGACACTAAGGGACAATTTAGCATGGCCAATCCACCTAACCTACACATCTTTGGACACTAAGGGACAATTTAGCATGGCCAATCCACCCTAACCTACACATCTTTGGACACTAAGGGGCAATTTAGCATGGCCAATCCACCTAACCTACACATCTTTGGACACTAAGGGACAATTTAGCATGGCCAATCCACCTAACCTACACATCTTTGGACACTAAGGGACAATTTAGCATGGCCAATCCACCCTAACCTACACATCTTTGGACACTAAGGGACAATTTAGCATGGCCAATCCACCCTAACCTACACATCTTTGGACACTAAGGGACAATTTAGCATGGCCAATCCACCCTAACCTACACATCTTTGGACACTAAGGGGCAATTTAGCATGGCCAATCCACCTAACCTACACATCTTTGGACACTAAGGGACAATTTAGCATGGCCAATCCCCCTAACCTACACATCTTTGGACACTAAGGGACAATTTAGCATGGCCAATCCACCCTAACCTGCACATCTTTGGACACTAAGGGACAATTTAGCATGGGCAATCCACCCTAACCTGCACATCTTTGGACACTAAGGGACAATTTAGCATGGCCAATCCCCCTAACCTACACATCTTTGGACACTAAGGGACAATTTAGCATGGCCAATCCACCCTAACCTGCACATCTTTGGACACTAAGGGACAATTTAGCATGGCCAATCCACCCTAACCTGCACATCTTTGGACACTAAGGGACAATTTAGCATGGCCAATCCACCTAACCTACACATCTTTGGACACTAAGGGACAATTTAGCACGGCCTACACATCTTTGGACACTAAGGGGCAATTTAGCATGGCCAATCCACCCTAACCTACACATCTTTGGACACTAAGGGACAATTTAGCACGGCCAATCCACCTAACCTACACATCTTTGGACACTAAGGGGCAATTTAGCAACCTACACATCTTTGGACACTAAGGGGCAATTGAGCATGGCCAATCCACCTAACCTACACATCTTTGGACACTAAGGGACAATTTAGCATGGCCAATCCACCCTAACCTGCACATCATTGGACACTAAGGGACAATTTAGCATGGCCAATCCACCCTAACCTACACATCTTTGGACACTAAGGGGCAATTTAGCATGGCCAATCCACCCTAACCTACACATCTTTGGACACTAAGGGGCAATTTAGCAACCTACACATCTTTTGACACTAAGGGACAATTTAGCATGGCCAATCCACCCTAACCTACACATCCTTGGACACTAAGGGGCAATTTAGCAACCTACACATCTTTGGACACTAAGGGACAATTTAGCATGGCCAATCCCCCTAACCTACACATCTTTGGACACTAAGGGGCAATTTAGCATGGCCAATCCACCTAACCTACACATCTTTGGACACTAAGGGACAATTTAGCATGACCAATCCCCCTAACCTACACATCTTTGGACACTAAGGGACAATTTAGCATGGCCAATCCACCCTAACCTACACATCTTTGGACACTAAGGGACAATTTAACATGGCCAATCCACCCTAACCTACACATCTTTGGACACTAAGGGACAATTTAACATGGCCAATCCACCCTAACCTACACATCTTTGGACACTAAGGGACAATTTAGCATGGCCAATCCCCCCTAACCTACACATCTTTGGACACTAATGGACAATTTAGCATGGCCAATCCACCCTAACCTACACATCTTTGGACACTAAGGGACAATTTAGCATGGCCAATCCCCCTAACCTGTCGGCCTTTCAGACTGTGGGACGAAACCAGAGTACCCGGAGGAAACCCACGCAGACACGGGGAGAACATGCAGACTCCACACAGACAGTGACCCAAGCCGGGAATCGAACCCGTGTCCCTCACGCTGTGAGGCAGCAATGCTAACCCACGGTGCCACCATGGGTTTCCTGTTTCTGTGGCAGGTGAGAGGTTATATAAAACGTACAGCGCAGACCATCCATCCTGATCACCCAGTACCAGTATTCATACTCCATTCTCAGGGATGCGATGGCTCAGTGGGGTATTATCGTTAGACTATTAATCTGTAACTCAGCTAATGGGTGGCACGGTGGCACAGTGGTTACCACTGCGCCAGCGACCCGGTTCAATTCCTGACTTGGGTCACTGTCTGTGTGAAGTTTGCACATTCTCCCTGTGTCTGTATGGGTTTCCTCCGGGTGCTCTGGTTTCCTCCCACAGTCTGAAAAACATGCTGGTTAGGTGGATTGGCCGTGCTAAATTGTCCCCTAGTGTCCAAAGATGTGTAGGTTAGGTGGATTGGCCATGCTAAATTGTCCCTTAGTGTCCAAAGATGTGTAGGTTAGGGTGGATTGGCCATGCTAAATTGTCCCCTAGTGTCCAAAGATGTGTAGGTTAGGGTGGATTGGCCATGCTAAATTGTCCCCTAGTGTCCAAAGATGTGTAGGTTAGGGTGGATTGGCCATGCTAAATTGCCCCTTAGTGTCCAAAGATGTGTAGGTTAGGGTGGATTGGCCATGCTAAATTGTCCCCTAGTGTCCAAAGATGTGTAGGTTAGGTGGATTGGCCATGCTAAATTGTCCCCTAGTGTCCAAAGATGTGTAGGTTAGGGTGGATTGGCCATGCTAACTTGCCCCTTAGTGTCCAAAGATGTGTAGGTTAGGGTGGATTGGCCATGCTAAATTGTCCCTTAGTTTCCAAAGATGTGTAGGTTAGGTGGATTGGCCATGCCAAATTGCCCCTTAGTGTCCAAAGATGTGTTGGTTAGGTGGATTGGCCATGCTAAATTGCCCCTTAGTGTCCAAAGATGTGTAGGTTAGGGTGGATTGGCCATGCTAAATTGCCCCTTAGTGTCCAAAGATGTGCAGGTTAGGGTGGATTGACCATGCTAAATTGCCCCTTAGTGTCCAAAGATGTGTAGGTTAGGGTGGATTGGCCATGCTAAATTGTCCCCTAGTGTCCAAAGATGTGTAGGTTAGGGTGGATTGGCCATGCTAACTTGCCCCTTAGTGTCCAAAGATGTGTAGGTTAGGGTGGATTGGCCATGCTAAATTGTCCCTTAGTTTCCAAAGATGTGTAGGTTAGGTGGATTGGCCATGCCAAATTGCCCCTTAGTGTCCAAAGATGTGTTGGTTAGGTGGATTGGCCATGCTAAATTGCCCCTTAGTGTCCAAAGATGTGTAGGTTAGGGTGGATTGGCCATGCTAAATTGTCCCTTAGTGTCCAAAGATGTGTAGGTTAGGGTGGATTGGCCATGCTAAATTGTCCCTTAGTGTCCAAAGATGTGTAGGTTAGGGTGGATTGGCCATGCTAAATTGTCCCTTAGTGTCCAAAGATGTGTAAGTTAGGGTGGATTAGCCATGCTAAATTGTCCCTTAGTGTCCAAAGATGTGCAGGTTAGGGTGGATTGGCCGTGCTAAATTGTCCCTTAGTGTCCAAAGATGCGCAGGTTAGGTGGATTGGCCATGCTAAATTGCCCCTTAGTGTCCAAAGATGTGTAGGTTAGGGTGGATTAGCCATGCTAAATTGTCCCTTAGTGTCCAAAGATGTGCAGGTTAGGGTGGATTGGCCATGCTAAATTGCCCCTTAGTGTCCAAAGATGTGTAGGTTAGGTGGATTGGCCATGCTAAATTGTCCCTTAGTGTCCAAAGATGTGTAGGTTAGGGTGGATTGGCCATGCTAAATTGTCCCTTAGTGTCCAAAGATGTGTAGGTTAGGGTGGATTGGCCATGCTAAATTGTCCCTTAGTGTCCAAAGATGTGTAGGTTAGGGTGGATTGGCCGTGCTAAATTGTCCCCTTAGTGTCCAAAGATGTGCAGGTTAGGGTGGATTGGCCGTGCTAAATTGTCCCCTTAGTGTCCAAAGATGTGCAGGTTAGGGTGGATTGGCCGTGCTAAATTGCCCCTTAGTGTCCAAAGATGTGCAGGTTAGGTGGATTGGCCATGCTAAATTGCCCCTTAGTGTCCAAAGATGTGTAGGTTAGGGTGGATTGGCCATGCTAAATTGCCCCTTAGTGTCCAAAGATGTGCAGGTTAGGTGGATTGGCCATGCTAAATTGCCCCTTAGTGTCCAAAGATGTGTAGGTTAGGGGGATTGGCCATGCTAAATTGCCCCTTAGTGTCCAAAGATGTGTAGGTTAGGGTGGATTGGCCATGCTAAATTGCCCCTTAGTGTCCAAAGATGTGTAGGTTAGGGTGGATTGGCCATGCTAAATTGTCCCTTAGTGTCCAAAGATGTGTAGGTTAGGGTGGATTGGCCATGCTAAATTGCCCCTTAGTGTCCAAAGATGTGTAGGTTAGGGTGGATTGGCCATGCTAAATTGTCCCTTAGTGTCCAAAGATGTGTAGGTTAGGTGGATTGGCCATGCTAAATTGTCCCTTAGTGTCCAAAGATGTGTAGGTTAGGGTGGATTGGCCATGCTAAATTGTCCCTTAGTGTCCAAAGATGTGTAGGTTAGGGTGGATTGGCCATGCTAAATTGTCCCTTAGTGTCCAAAGATGTGTAGGTTAGGGTGGATTGGCCATGCTAAATTGTCCCTTAGTGTCCAAAGATGTGCAGGTTAGGGTGGATTGGCCATGCTAAACTGTCCCTTAGTGTCGGGGGATGAGCTAGTGTAAATGCATGAGGTTATGGGGATAGGGCTTGGGTGGAGCCCGATGGGCCAAATGGCCTCCTTCTGCACTGTAGGGATTGTGTGATAAGCCTTAGGGAAGGAAATCTGCTGTCCTTACCCGGTTTGGCCTACATGTGACTCCAGAGCAATGTGGTTGACTCTGAACTGCCCTCCAAGGGCAACTAGGGATGGGCAATAAATGCTGGCCCAGGCAGTGAGGCTCGTGTCCCACAAATGGATAAACAAAACTGTAGTTTTCTCAATCTAAGTGCAGAACACTCTCATTCCCTCCTGCCTTGTAAACCTACCTAGCTTCCTCCGAAACGCATCTCTGTTTGTCTCGATTCAAAGTGAAAATTGTACGGTTGGCGATTGAAATCCAAACAGTCTTGGGGGGGGGGGGTCCTCACCCGCCCGAACTATTAACCCGTCTTTTCTCCTTTCGGTTCCCCGCAGGGCTACTGTGGGGAATCCCACTCTCTCCCCGTCACTATGTTCCTGTCCCATACTCTGAACATTAACCCTCTGCATTTTCCTTCATCGTCGTCCAGCCCCAAAATGAAAGCGGACGCTGGAAACCAAAAGAGAAAAATGCTGGAAAATCTCTGCAGGTCTGGCAGCGTCCCTCCCCCTAGCAGTCGAAACGTCTCCCACTTCCGTTTGCCTTTGACATCCAGACTTGGAACGTCACACCTTCCCTCTCGCCACAGGCACTGCTGAGATTTTCCAGCGTTTTCCCTCTTCCCTTCCAGCATCGTCAATGCTCGCGGCAATTGCTCCTTTAATTTTTCTTTCTCCTCCTGTCCAGCTTCCTGACGGGGAGAGACTGGGCCAAGATGAAAAGATTCATTACTTTGGCCTTGCTGTCTATATCTCTGAAAACATGTGTGGGAAATCAAGACCGACACTTGGACAACTCTGGAGTGCTGAGCAAGGTATGGATGGACACCCACCGTGGCCTCAAAGCCTCCCGAGAGGCCCTCGGAATAATTCACGACTGCCGTTCCCCTCTCTCTCTCTCTCTGTCTCTTGCTGCCTCTCCATTCTGGAAACTCTGTAAGTGATCGGATGGAGAAGGAAAGAAACATCGCCGCTTTTGTATCCCGTGCGTCTACTGCCTTTTTCTTTCTCAGGAATGGACTTCAGCTGTACTTCCAAAGCTTTGATCGGTGCAGACTCGATGGGCCGAATGGCCTCTCTCTGTACTGCAGGGTTCTGTGATTCTATGAAAGCAAAGACAAGGTGGCGCAGTGGGTTAGCACTGCTGCCTCACAGCGCCAGGGACCCGGGTTCGATTCCCGGCTCGGGTCACTGTCTGTGTGGAGACTGCACATTCTCCCCATGTCTGCGTGGGTCTCTTCTGGGTTCTCTGGTTTCCTCCCACAGTCAGAAAGATGTGTAGGTTAGGTGGATTGGCCATGACAAATTTCCCCTTAATGTCCAAAGATGTGTAGGTTAGGTGGATTGGCCATGCTAAATTGCCCCTTAGTGTCCAAAGATGTGTAGGTTAGGTGGATTGGCCATGCTAAATTGCCCCTTAGTGTCCAAAGATGTGTAGGTTAGGTGGATTGGCCATGCTAAATTGCCCCTTAGTGTCCAAAGATGTGTAGGTTGCTAAATTGCCCCTTAGTGTCCAAAGATGTGTAGGTTAGGGGGATTGGCCATGCTAAATTGTCCCTTAGTGTCCAAAGATGTGTAGATTAGGTGGATTGGCCATGCTAAATTGCCCCTTAGTGTCCAAAGATGTGTAGGCCGTGCTAAATTGTCCCTTAGTGTCCAAAGATGTGTAGGTTAGGTGGATTGGCCATGCTAAATTGTCCCTTAGTGTCCAAAGATGTGCAGGTTAGGGTGGATTGGCCATGCTAAATTGCCCCTTAGTGTCCAAAGATGTGTAGGTTAGGGTGGATTGGCCATGCTAAATTGTCCCTTAGTGTCCAAAGATGTGTAGGTTAGGGGGATTGGCCATGCTAAATTGCCCCTTAGTGTCCAAAGATGTGTAGGTTGCTAAATTGCCCCTTAGTGTCCAAAGATGTGTAGGTTAGGTGGATTGGCCATGCTAAATTGTCCCTTAGTGTCCAAAGATGTGCAGGTTAGGGTGGATTGGCCATGCTAAATTGCCCCTTAGTGTCCAAAGATGTGTAGGTTAGGGTGGATTGGCCATGCTAAATTGTCCCTTAGTGTCCAAAGATGTGTAGGTTAGGGGGATTTGCCATGCTAAATTGCCCCTTAGTGTCCAAAGATGTGTAGGTTGCTAAATTGCCCCTTAGTGTCCAAAGATGTGTAGGTTAGGTGGATTGGCCATGCTAAATTGTCCCTTAGTGTCCAAAGATGTGCAGGTTAGGTGGATTGGCCATGCTAAATTGTCCCTTAGTGTCCAAAGATGTGCAGGTTAGGTGGATTGGCCATGCTAAATTGTCCCTTAGTGTCCAAAGATGTGTAGGTTAGGTGGATTGGCCATGCTAAATTGTCCCTTAGTGTCCAAAGATGTGTAGGTTAGGGTGGATTGGCCATGCTAAATTGTCCCTTAGTGTCCAAAGATGTGTAGGTTAGGGTGGATTGGCCATGCTAAATTGCCCCTTAGTGTCCAAAGATGTGTAGGTTAGGGTGGATTGGCCATGCTAAATTGTCCCTTAGTGTCCAAAGATGTGTAGGTTAGGGTGGATTGGCCATGCTAAATTGCCCCTTAGTGTCCAAAGATGTGTAGGTTAGGGTGGATTGGCCATGCTAAATTGCCCCTTAGTGTCCAAAGATGTGCAGGTTAGGTGGATTGGCCATGCTAAATTGCCCCTTAGTGTTAGGGTAAATGCATGGGGTTACAGGGATGGGGCCTGGGTGGGATTGTGGTCAGTGCAGACTCGATGGGCCGAATGGGCTCTTTCTGTAATGTAGGGCAGCACAGTGGCACAGTGGGTTAGCACTGCTGCCTCACAGCGCCAGGGACCCGGGTTCGATTCCTGACTTTGGGTCACTGTCTGTGTGGAGTCTGCACGTTCTCCCCGTGTCTGCATGGGTTTTCTCTCACAGTCTGAAGCTGTGCGGGTTAGGTGCATTAGCCAATGATAAATTGCCCCTTAGCGTCCAAAGGCTTAAAAGTATTAATTGTCAGTGTTGGTTGTGAAAAGCACGGTACAAATGATTTAAAATGCAAGGAAAAGGCTGAAATTCGTGATGGTGGATGGTACACTGTGTACTGGGTGAGGTGTTTGTACACCTAACGGTAAGGTGTGTATACCTGACAGTAAAGTGTGTACACCTGATGGTCAGGTGTTTGTACATCTGACGGTAAGGTGTGTACACCCGGCACTAAGGTGTGTACACCTCGGCACTAAGGTGGTTTACTGGCGCTAAGGTGTGTACACCAGGCACTAAGATGTATACACCGGGTGGTAAAGTGTGTACACTGGTGCTAAGGTGTGTACACCGGGCGGTAAAGTGTGTACACCGGGCGGTAAAGTGTGTACACCAGGCAGTAAAGTGTGTACACTGGTGCTAAGGCGTGTACAACAGACGCTAAGATGTGTACACTGGGTGGTAAAGTGTGTACACCAGGCAGTAAAGTGTGTACACTGGTGCTAAGGTGTGTACAACAGACGCTAAGATGTGTACACTAGGCACTAAGATGTGTACACTCGGCGCTAAGGTGTGTACAACAGGCGCTAAGGTGTGTACAACAGGTGCTAAGGTGTGTACAACAGGCGCTAAGGTGTGTACATCAGGCGCTAAGGTGTGTACATCAGGCGCTAAGGTGTGCACACCCGGCAGTAAGGTGTGGACACCTGGCAGTAAGGTGCGTATACCTGGCGGTAAGCTGCGTACACTCGGTGGTAGGGTGTGTACACTTGATGGTGATGAGATGTGTACACCCAGCGGAGCTGAATCTCCCATTTTTCCTGTTACAGGTGAACACGAACGCGGACAAACTGCCTCTCCTTTTCCTGAAACGTTTCTACGATGGCCTGTCCTATGACGGATTTGTGGGATTGATGGGAAGGCGAATGGCTGGCAAGTACCAAATCCACCGAGATTCGAGCGTCTTTAAGCTCATCTGCAGTGCGGGCGTCACTGGCAAGGCTGGCACTTGTTGGCCACGCCAGGGGACAGTTAAGGATCTAATTGCATTTGTAAGTGGCTGGAGTCTCTGGGAAGTTGCTGGGATTAAAACCTGGTAAATCCCCAGGGTCTGATGCTCTGCATCCCAGAGTTCTCAAGGAAATGGCCCTGGAAATAGTGGACGTGTTGGTGAACATTTTCCCGTATTCTATAGACTCTGGAAGAGTTCCAGTGGATTGGAGGGTCGCTAATGTAACCCCATTTTTTAAAAGAGGAAAGAATAGACCGGTGAACCTGACATCGGTGATGGAGTCAATGATTAAGGATGTAACTGAGCATCTGGAAAGCGGTGACAGAATCAGTCCGAATCAGCACAGATTCACTAAAGGGAAATCATGCTTGACAAATCTGGGATTTTTGAGGATGTGACCAGTAGAATGGACAAGGGTGAACCAGTGGATGTTGTGTATTTGGACTTTTCGAAAGGCTTTTGATGAGATCCCACACGAGAGATTACTGAGCAAAATTAAAGCTCGTGGTATTGGGGTAACGTATCGATGTGGATAGAGAACTGGTGGGCAAACAGAGAATGGGAATAAACGGGTCCTTTTCAGAGCGGCAGGCAGTGACTAACAGGGTACTGCAGGATTCAGTGCTGGGACCCCAGCTATTCACAATATATATCAATGATTTGGACGAAGGAATCCAATGCAATATCTCCAAATTTGCAGACGATACTAAGCTGGGTAGCAGCGTGTGAACATAAGAACATAAGAAATAGGAGCAGGAGTAGGCCATCCAGCCCTTCGAGCCTGCCCCGCCATTCAATAAGATCATGGCTGATCTGTCGTGGCTCAGTTCCACATTCCCGCCCTCTCCCCATAACCCTTAATCCCCTCTCTTATCAAAAACCCATCAACCCGCGTCTTAAAAATATTTAGCGAGGTAGCCTCCACCACTTCAACGGGCAGAGAATTCCAGAGATTCACCACCCTTTGAGTGAAGAAGTTCCTCCTCAACTCCGTTCTAAACCGCCCCCCCTTTATCTTGAGGCTGTGCCCCCTAGTCCTACTGTCCTTTCTGAGCGGGAAGAGTCTCTCCACCTCTATCCTATCCATCCCATTCATCATCCTATATGTCTCAATGAGATCTCCCCTCATTCTTCTAAACTCTAACGAGTACAAGCCTAATTTATTCAGCCTCTCCTCACAGCTCAACCCCCTCAACTCCGGTATCAGCCTAGTAAACCTCCTCTGCACTCCCTCCAAGGCCAAAATATCCTTGCGTAAGTGCGGCGACCAAAACTGCACACAGTACTCTAGCTGCGGCCTCACCAATGCCCTATACAGCTGCAGCAAGACCTCCCTACTTTTATATTCAATCCCCCTCGCTATGAAGGCCAGCATCCCATTCGCCTTCCTGACCACCTGCTGCACCTGCAGGCTGGGTTTTTGCGACTCATGCACAAGGACCCCGAGGTCCCTCTGCACCGTCGCCTGCTGCAGTTTTTCGCCCCGTAAGTAATAGTCCTTCCTACCATTCTTCCTACCAAAGTGGACCACCTCACACTTGCCAACATTAAATTCCATTTGCCATTTCCTGGCCCATTCGCCCAGCCTATCTAGATCCTTCTGCAGACTCTCCACACCCTCCGCACAAATGCAACATAATGTGGATAAATGGGAGGCTATCCACTTTGGTAGCAAATAGAGAAAGGCAGATTCTTCTCCGAATGGTCGCAGTTTAGGAAAAGGGGAAGTGCAATGTGACCTGGGAGTCACGGTCGAACAGTCGCTGAAGGTTGGGATACAGGGACAGCAGGGGGTGAGGAAAGCTAAGAACAGGCTGGCCTTCTTAGCCAGGGTATCAGAGTCTTGCTGCAGTTATACAGGGCCTTGGAGAGGCCACATCTGGAGGACCATGTGCGGTTTTGGTCTCCTAGTCTGTGGAAGGAGATTCTTGCTATTGAGGGAGTCCAGCAAAGGTTCACCAGACTGATCCCTGGAATGGCAGGTGAAGAGAGACTGGGCTTGTACTCACTGGAATTGTGAAGAGTGAGAGGGGATCTCGGAGAAACGTAAAATCCTGATGGGACTGGACAGGTTAGATACGGGAAGAATGTTCCTGGGAAGTCCAGAACTAGGGGTCTAAGAATAACGGGTAAACCATTTATATAGATGATCTGGAGGAGGGAACCGAGTGTATGGTGTCGAAATTTGCTGATGACACCAAGATTGGGGGAACGGCAAATTGTGCGGAGGGTGTGGAGAGTCTGCAGAAGGATCTAGATAGGCTGGGCGAATGGGCCAGGAACTGGCAAATGGAATTTAATGTTGGCAAGTGTGAGGTGGTCCACTTTGGTAGGAATAATGGTAGGAAGGACTATTACTTACGGGGCGAAAAACTGCAGCAGGCGACGGTGCAGAGGGACCTCGGGGTCCTTGTGCATGAGTCGCAAAAACCCAGCTTGCAGGTGCAGCAGGTGGTCAGGAAGGCGAATGGGATGCTGGCCTTCATAGCGAGGGGGATTGAATATAAAAGTAGGGAGGTCTTGCTGCGGCTGTATAGGGCATTGGTGAGGCCGCAGCTGGAGTACTGTGTGCAGTTTTGGGCGCCGTACTTACACAAGGATATTTTGGCCTTGGAGGGAGTGCAGAGGAGGTTTACTAGGCTGATACCGGAGTTGAGGGGGTTGAGCTATGAGGAGAGGCTGAATAAACTAGGCTTGTACTCGTTAGAGTTTAGAAGAATGAGGGGAGATCTCATTGAGACGTATAAGATGATGAATGGGATGGATAGGATAGAGGTGGAGAGACTCTTCCCGCTCAGAAAGGACAGTAGGACTAGGGGGCACAGCCTCAAGATAAAGGGGGGGCGGTTTAGAACGGAGTTGAGGAGGAACTTCTTCACTCAAAGGGTGGTGAATCTCTGGAATTCTCTGCCCGTTGAAGTGGTGGAGGCTGCCTCGCTAAATATTTTTAAGACGCGGGTTGATGGGTTTTTGATAAGAGAGGGGATTAAGGGTTATGGGGAGAGGGCGGGAATGTGGAACTGAGCCATGACAGATCAGCCATGATCTTATTGAATGGCGGGGCAGGCTCGAGGGACTAGATGGCCTACTCCAATCTTCTGTATTTCCTGTCGCTACAAAAGAACATAAATGAGGCAATTGGGCTTTTATCCAAGCTAGTCAAATCTTCCCAACAGCTTTCCGTCGGCAAACTAAAACCTTCCCGGTTGCCCAGAAGGATGTGGAGGCTTTGGAGAGGGTTACAGAAAAGATTTACCAGGATGTTGCCCCTGGTATGGAGGGGTATTAGCTATGAGGACAGGACCTGATAGAGGTTTGCAAGATTATGAGTGGCGTGGACAGAGTGGATAGTCCGATACTCTTTCCCAGGTTGGAAAAGTCAAATACTAGAACATAGAACATTCCAGCGCAGTACAGGCCCTTAGGCCCTCGATGTTGCGCCGAACAGTGGAACCAATCTAATGACCCTCTAACCTAATCTATTCCAATATTAACCTAAACCTAAACTATTCCAATATTAACCTAAACCCAAACTATTCCAATATTAACCTAAACCCAAACTATTCCAATATTAACCTAAACCCAAATAAACTATTCCAATATTAACCTGAACCCAAATCATTCCAATATTAACCTAAACCCAAACCATTCCAATATTATCCTAAACCTAAACTATTCCAATATTATCCTAAACCCAAACCATTCCAATATTATCCTAAACCCAAACCATTCCAATATTAACCTAAACCCAAATAAACTATTCCAATATTAACCTAAACCCAAACCATTCCAATATTAACCTAAACCCAAACTATTCCAATATTAACCTAAACCCAAACCATTCCAATATTAACCTAAACCTAAACTATTCCAATATTAACCTAAACCCAAATAAACTATTCCAATATTAACCTAAACCCAAACTATTCCAATATTAACCTAAACCCAAACCATTCCAATATTAACCTAAACCCAAATAAACTATTCCAATATTAACCTAAACCCAAACCATTCCATTAACCTAAACCTAAACTATTCCAATATTAACCTAAACCCAAACCATTCCAATATTAACCTAAACCCAAATAAACTATTCCAATATTAACCTAAACCCAAACTATTCCAATATTAACCTAAACCCAAACCATTCCAATATTAACTTAAACCCAAACTATTCCAATATTAACCTCAACCCAAACCATTCCAATATTAACTTAAACCCAAACTATTCCAATATTAACCTAAACCCAAACTATTCCAATATTAACCTAAACCCAAACCATTCCAATATTAACTTAAACCCAAACTATTCCAATATTAACCTAAACCCAAACCATTCCAATATTAACCTAAACCCAAACCATTCCAATATTAACCTAAACCTAAACTATTCCAATATTAACCTAAACCCAAATAAACTATTCCAATATTAACCTAAACCCAAACTATTCCAATATTAACCTAAACCCAAACCATTCCAATATTAACCTAAACCTAAACTATTCCAATATTAACCTAAACCCAAACCATTCCAATATTAACCTAAACCTAAACTATTCCAATATTAACCTAAACCCAAATAAACTATTCCAATATTAACCTAAACCCAAACTATTCCAATATTAACCTAAACCCAAACCATTCCAATATTAACCTAAACCCAAATAAACTATTCCAATATTAACCTAAACCCAAACCATTCCAATATTAACCTAAACCTAAACTATTCCAATATTAACCTAAACCCAAACCATTCCAATATTAACCTAAACCCAAATAAACTATTCCAATATTAACCTAAACCCAAACCATTCCAATATTAACCTAAACCTAAACTATTCCAATATTAACCTAAACCCAAACCATTCCAATATTAACCTAAACCCAAATAAACTATTCCAATATTAACCTAAACCCAAATAAACTATTCCAATATTAACCTAAACCCAAACTATTCCAATATTAACCTAAACCCAAACCATTCCAATATTAACCTAAACCCAAACTATTCCAATATTAACCTAAACCCAAACCATTCCAATATTAACTTAAACCCAAACTATTCCAATATTAACTTAAACCCAAACCATTCCAATATTAACCTAAACCCAAATAAACTATTCCAATATTAACCTAAACCCAAACTATTCCAATATTAACCTAAACCCAAACCATTCCAATATTAACTTAAACCCAAACTATTCCAATATTAACCTAAACCCAAACCATTCCAATATTAACCTAAACCCAAACTATTCCAATATTAACCTAAACCCAAATAAACTATTCCAATATTAACCTAAACCCAAACCATTCCAATATTAACCTAAACCCAAACTATTCCAATATTAACCTAAACCCAAACCATTCCAATATTAACCTAAACCCAAACCATTCCAATATTAACCTAAACCCAAACTATTCCAATATTATGCCTATCCAAAGATGTGCGGGTTAGGTTGATTGGCTATGCTAAGAAATTGCCCCTTAGTGTCCAGGGATGCGTAGGTTAGAGGGATTAATGTAGGGATATGGGGGTAGGGCCTGGGTGGGATTGTGTTCGGTGCAGACTCGATGGGCCGAAGGGCCTCTTTCTGCACTGTAAGGGTTCTATGATTCATAGGGGAGATAAGTTTAAGGTGCGTGGGGGCAAGTTTCGAGGCGAGTTTTTTTTACACAGAATGTCTGGAAGGCACTGCCTGGGGAGGTAGTGGGAGCAGGTACGATAGTGGCATTTACTAGATAAATATATGAATAGGACGGGAATGGAAGGGGACGGACTCTGTAAGTGCGTACGGTTTTAGCTTAGGCAGGCATCGTGATCGGCACAGGCTTGGTGGGCCGAATGGCCTGTTCCTACACTGTACTTTGTTTCTGTACCAACAGGATGCCCTCAAGTTCCCGCCATTAAGAGTGCGTGTCGCAAGATAAGTGACAAAAACTGTAGGGAGCGCCGCGGACTCCTGAGGGACCGTGTATTTGGCTCCCTCAAGAGGAGTATGCCTCCGCCAATGTTCCCACTCCCGGCTGCTGTCCAGCGACACCTGCTGGTAGCGCACTGCAAAGACAAGTCAAGGTTTAGCACTCAGCATTGAGTACAGGAGTTGGGACATTGTGTTCTAAGGCATTGGTGAGGCTATATTTGGAGTAGGGTGTACAATTCAGATCACCCTGCGACAGGAAGGCTGTTATTAGTCTGGAAAGGGGGTAAAAACAGATTAACAAGGATGTTACCGGGACTGGAAAGGTTTAAATTATAAGGAGAGGCTGGATAAACTGGGACTTTTCCCCCTGGAGTGTAGGAGGGCTGACCTTATAGAGGTTTATAAAATAACGAGGGGCATCGATAAGGTGAATAAGCCGCAGTCTTTTCCCCCGGGGTAGGGGAGTCCAAAACTAGAGGGCAGAGGTCAAAGGTGAGAGGGGAAAGGGGACCTGAGGGGCAACTTTTTCACACAGAGGGTGTGTGGAGTGAGCTGCCAGAGGTGGTGGTAGAGGGGACAATGACAACATTTAAAGGACATTTGGACGGGTACATGGATGGGGAGAGGGATATGGGCCAAACACAGGCCAACGGGACTGGTTCAGATTGGGAAATCTGGTCAGCATGGACGGGTTGGGCCGAAGGGCCTGTTTCGGTGCTGTATCTCTCTCTGACTCTAATGCCCCAGTGTGGAATAGATCGAATGTCAGGGTTCACACACACAGTAGGTACTTAGGGGGTGAGGTCACGGAGATAAATCTGAGGCAACGTGCTTATAAGAAAGCTTGGGATAAGGGAGAGAATTTGACACGGGAATCGTACACATTGCGCAAAAGACTGGGAAGATGTTAAAATGTTGACGTAATGCTGTGACTGTGCACAAACAGAACTTTATACCTTTTGTCTTTACAGATGCAAAGGAAGTTCCCGTGCCTCAGAGAAGTAAGTGTTCCGGCACCGATTTTCCCCTTTGGTCACTGCTCAATCACTGTTCGGCAATCAGAAGCGGCCCCCACCACCCACTCAGGATACAGATAGGGAAACCTTCCCTTACACCAGCTCGGGAGACACGGTGGCACAGCGGGTTAGCACTGCTGCCTCACAGCACCAATTGACCCAGGGTTCAATCCCTGGCTTGGGTCCCTGTCTGTGTGGCGTCTCCACGTTTGCCCCAGTGTTAATGTAAGCCTACATCTGACATGAGTTAATAAACTATAAAAAAAAGTAAACCTTAGATAAGGGGATTGTATAATGTGGCCTCATGGGTATAATAAACTTTAAACCAAAGATCAAGATTCCAGTGGGTGTAGGTATATTTATTATCGTGTAAAAGTTAGATATGATCCAGGTATTTAATAAACCAAAATATAAATAATGCAAAGAGGGCATTGAAATTAATCTGTGGCATATGGGTATCACTGGCTGGGCCAGTATTTAGTGCCCATCCCTAGTTGCCCTTGGAGGGCAGTTGGGAGTCACCCACATTGCTGTGAGTCACATGTAGGCCAGACCGGGGTAAGGACGGCAGATTTCCTTCCCTAAAGGGAACCAGATGGGCTTTTCCGACAACGGTTTCATCAGTAGATTCTTAATCCCAGATTTTTTTTATTGAATTCAAATCCCACCATCTGCGGGATTCGAACCCGGGTCCCCCAGAGCGTTAACTGAGTTTCTGGGTTAATAGTCGAAACAATAATACCACTAATCCATAGATGAGAGAATCCCAGAAGGAGGCTATTCGGCCCATCGGGTCTGCACCAACCACTGTCCCACCCAGGCCCGATCCCCATGTATTTACCCAAGTTAGTCCCACTGATACTAAGGGGCAATTTAGCATGGCCAATCCACCCTAACCTGCACATCTTTGGACACTAAGGGACAATTTAGCATGGCCAATCCCCCTAACCTACACATCTTTGGACACTAAGGGACAATTTAGCATGGCCAATCCACCCTAACCTACACATCTTTGGACACTAAGGGACAATTTAGCATGGCCAATCCACCCTAACCTGCACATCTTTGGACACTAAGGGACAATTTAGCATGGCCAATCCACCCTAACCTACACATCTTTGGACACTAAGGGACAATTTAGCATGGCCAATCCACCCTAACCTACACATCTTTGGACACTAAGGGACAATTTAGCATGGCCAATCCACCCTAACCTGCACATCTTTGGACACTAAGGGACAATTTAGCATGGCCAATCCACCCTAACCTACACATCTTTGGACACTAAGGGACAATTTAGCATGGCCAATCCACCTAACCTACACATCTTTGGACACTAAGGGACAATTTAGCATGGCCAATCCACCCTAACCTGCACATCTTTGGACACTAAGGGACAATTTAGCATGGCCAATCCACCCTAACCTACACATCTTTGGACACTAAGGGACAATTTAGCATGGCCAATCCACCCTAACCTACACATCTTTGGACACTAAGGGGCAATTTAGCATGGCCAATCCACCCTAACCTACACATCTTTGGACACTAAGGGGCAATTTAGCATGGCCAATCCACCCTAACCTACACATCTTTGGACACTAAGGGGCAATTTAGCATGGCCAATCCACCCTAACCTACACATCTTTGGACACTAAGGGGCAATTTAGCATGGCCAATCCCCCTAACCTACACATCTTTGGACACTAAGGGGCAATTTAGCATGGCCAATCCACCCTAACCTACACATCTTTGGATACTAAGGGACAATTTAGCATGGCCAATCCACCTAACCTGCACATCTTTGAACACTAAGGGGCAATTTAGCATGGCCAATCCACCCTAACCTGCACATCTTTGGACACTAAGGGACAATTTAGCATGGCCAATCCACCCTAACCTACACATCTTTGGATACTAAGGGACAATTTAGCATGGCCAATCCACCTAACCTGCACATCTTTGGACACTAAGGGACAATTTAGCATGGCCAATCCACCCTAACCTACACATCTTTGGATACTAAGGGACAATTTAGCATGGCCAATCCACCTAACCTGCACATCTTTGAACACTAAGGGGCAATTTAGCATGGCCAATCCACCTAACCTACACATCTTTGGACACTAAGGGACAATTTAGCATGGTCAATCCACCTAACCTACACATCTTTGGATACTAAGGGACAATTTAGCATGGTCAATCCACCCTAACCTGCACATCTTTGGACACTAAGGGGCAATTTAGCATGGCCAATCCACCCTAACCTACACATCTTTGGACACTAAGGGGCAATTTAGCATGGCCAATCCACCTAAACTGAACATCTTTGGACACTAAGGGACAATTTAGCATGGCCAATCCACCCTAACCTACACATCTTTGGACACTAAGGGACAATTTAGCATGGCCAATCCACCCTAACCTACACATCTTTGGGACACTAAGGGGCAATTTAGCATGGCCAATCCACCCTAACCTACACATCTTTGGGACACTAAGGGACAATTTAGCATGGCCAATCCACCCTAACCTACACATCTTTGGACACTAAGGGACAATTTAGCATGGCCAATCCACCCTAACCTACACATCTTTGGGACACTAAGGGACAATTTAGCATGGCCAATCCACCCTAACCTACACATCTTTGGACACTAAGGGACAATTTAGCATGGCCAATCCACCTAACCTACACATCTTTGGACACTAAGGGACAATTTAGCACGGCCAATCCATGTAACCTACACACCTTTAGAGTGTGGGAGGAAACCAGAGCGCAGAGACAGTGACCCAAGCCAGGAATCAAACACAGGGCCCTGGCGCTATGAGGCAGCAGTGCTAACCCACTGCGCCACCTCAAAATTTTAAAGTTTATTAATTCGTGTCACAAGTAGGCTTTCATTAACACTGCAATGAAGTTACAGTGAAAATCCCCGAGTCGCCACACTCCTGTACGGGTAACACTGAGGGAGAATTTAGCACGGCCAATCCACCCTAACCAGCACGTCTTTCGGACTGTGGGAGGAAACCGGAGGAAGCCCACGCAGACACGGGGAGGATGTGCAAACTCCACACAGACAGTGACCCGAGCCGGGAATCGAACCCGGATCCCTGGCGCTGTGAGGCAGCAGTGCTAACCACCGGGCCACCCGCTTTGGGCAGCATATTTCCTTCCCTAAAGGACACTGGTGAACCAGGTGGATCTTTTCCGATCCGCATGATAACCTCCGGCACGTGGACTGCAGCGATTCAAGAAGGAAGCTCACCCCCACCTTCTCGAGGGGGGGGAATTAGGGATGGGCAATAAATGTTGGCCAGCCAGCGACACCCGTGTCCCACGAATGAATAAAAATATTGTCCGTCCCACCTGCAACGATTTACATGGCAAACGGGAGAGGGAAATTTACCGAGGTTACTTGCCAACTCTCTCGCATTGTCCCTCTTACCCGTTAACTCCTCTGTAATATAACATTATTCACAGAAACATTCGCCGGAATTCTCTAATCTCATTATTAAAGCAATGAATTTTCCTTTTCCTTCACAGGGGACATGAATGATTTCTTTGTGGGTCTGATGGGAAGGAGAAACATACAATTTGGTAAGAATGAAACACTCCCGTGCCTTTTTCCCCTGCACTAACTGGTCCTCTTCTCAGTAGAGAGGTGTTGAGTGTCGGTCTGAGAAGCCTCTTTTGAGTGGCTGGCACTGCTGTGTCAATGTGCTAGAGTGGGGCCCACAGCAAACAGAGTCTCAAAGAATTCCAACAGACCAAACTCACCACTGGAGCGACACCAAAGTCTCCGATTAAAAGAAGAATAATTTCAGAGAGTGCAGGATAGTTACAACATGTAAGTTATTTATCATCTCCAGGCGTGATTCACTGGCCTTCTCCAATCTAGGCAAACACACGTCTCCACATGGAGTCTTCCCACAAGCAATTTAGCATGGCCAATCCATCTAATCCACATATCTTTGGACACTAAGGGACAATTTAGCATGGCCAATCCACCTAACCTGAACATCTTTGGACACTAAGGGACAATTTAGCATGGCCAATCCACCTAACCTACACATCTTTGGACACTAAGGGACAATTTAGCATGGCCAATCCACCTAACCTACACATCTTTGGACACTAAGGGACAATTTAGCATGGCCAATCCACCCTAATCTACACATCTTTGGACATTAAGGGACAATTTAGCATGGCCAATCCACCCTAACCTACACATCTTTGGACACTAAGGGACAATTTAGCATGGCCAATCCACCTAACCTGAACATCTTTGGACACTAAGGGACAATTTAGCATGGCCAATCCACCCTAATCTACACATCTTTGGACATTAAGGGACAATTTAGCATGGCCAATCCACCCTAACCTACACATCTTTGGACGTTAAGGGACAATTTAGCATGGCCAATCCACCTAACATACACATCTTTGGACGTTAAGGGACAATTTAGCATGGCCAATCCACCCTAACCTACACATCTTTGGACACTAAGGGACAATTTAGCATGGCCAATCCACCCTAACCTACACATCTTTGGACACTAAGGGACAATTTAGCATGGCCAATCCACCTAACCTGAACATCTTTGGACACTAAGGGACAATTTAGCATGGCCAATCCACCCTAATCTACACATCTTTGGACATGAAGGGGCAATTTAGCATGGCCAATCCACCCTAACCTACACATCTTTGGACGTTAAGGGACAATTTAGCATGGCCAATCCACCTAACATACACATCTTTGGACGTTAAGGGACAATTTAGCATGGCCAATCCACCCTAACCAACACATCTTTGGACACTAAGGGACAATTTAGCATGGCCAATTCACCCTAACCTACACATCTTTGGACACTAAGGGACAATTTAGCATGGCCAATCCACCCTAACCTACACATCTTTGGACACTAATAGGCAATTTAGCATGGCCAATTCACCCTAACCTACACATCTTTGGACACTAAGGGACAATTTAGCATGGCCAATCCACCCTAACCTACACATCTTTGGACACTAATAGGCAATTTAGCATGGCCAATCCACCTAACCTACACATCTTTGGACGTTAAGGGACAATTTAGCATGGCCAATCCACCTAACCTACACATCTTTGGACACTAAGGGACAATTTAGCATGGCCAATCCACCCTAACCTACACATCTTTGGACACTAAGGGACAATTTAGCATGACCAATCCACCCTAACCTACACATCTTTCGGACTGTGGGAGGAAACCCACGCAGACACGGGGAGAATGTACAGACTCCACCCAGACAACCGGGAACCGAAGCCGGGTCAAGTGGTGGAGGCTGCCTCGCTAAATATATTTAAGAAGCGGGTTGATGGGTTTTTGATAAGCGAGGGGATTAAGGGTTGTGGGGAGACGGCGGAAATGTGGAACTGAGACACGACAGATCAGCCATGATCTTATTGAATGGCGGGGCAGGCTCGAGGGGCTAGATGGCCTACTCCTGCTCCTATTTCTTATGTTCTTATGTCCCTGGCACTGTGAGGCAGCAACGCGAACCCACTGTGTCACCTGTGGCCCTCCCTAATGATGCAGGAGGACCTTCTACAGGAACCACCAGCCGAGTTGAACATCTCACTTGAAAGACAAGTAGCCCAGAGCTCACTCAGTACTGCACTGGGCCGAGACACTGGGCACAAGTCTTTGGGACGGCGCAGGAACCCGCTGCCTTTTGATTCAGCGGCACAGCTAAAAGTGGAGGAGGCGGCGGGAATAAGATCGCAATAACCATTTCAAATGTCGTATTCAAACAGGTACATCAACCCCTTTGAATAGCGATGCTGTAGAGGGCGGAGGAACCAGTACTCCCTCCAACTGCAAGCTGAGGTAATTAATTCACGTCTCTCAAAATGCTTAAGTGACAATTTAATAGCAAGCGATTATTCGAAAGATAGAAAAACGTTGGAAATTCTCAGCAGCGCGTGTGGAGAGAGTCTGGGCACCGTACTTACGCAAGGATATTTTGGCCTTGGAGGGAGTGCAGAGGAGGTTTACTAGGCTGATACCGGAGTTGAGGGGGTTGAGCTATGAGGAGAGGCTGAATAAACTAGGCTTGTACTCGTTAGAGTTTAGAAGAATGAGGGGAGATCTCATTGAGACGTATAAGATGATGAATGGGATGGATAGGATAGAGGTGGAGAGACTCTTCCCGCTCAGAAAGGACAGTAGGACTAGGGGGCACAGCCTCAAGATAAAGGGGGGGCGGTTTAGAACGGAGTTGAGGAGGAACTTCTTCACTCAAAGGGTGGTGAATCTCTGGAATTCTCTGCCCGTTGAAGTGGTGGAGGCTGCCTCGCTAAATATTTTTAAGAAGCGGGTTGATGGGTTTTTGATAAGAGAGGGGATTAAGGGTTATGGGGAGAAAGCGGGAAAGTGGAACTGAGCCACGACAGATCAGCCATGATCTTATTGAATGGCGGGGCAGGCTTGAAGGGCTAGATGGCCGACTCCTGCTCCTATTTCTTATGTTCTTATGTTCAGGTTAAGTTAGCATTCCAAGCTGAAAATGCCGACTATTTCTCTCTCCGCAGATGCTGCCTGATTCCCCGAGTATTTCCATGATTTCCTTTTCGATTTCAGACTTCCGGCAGCTGCAGAATTTTGCTTATGCGTTGGGGTGATGTCCCTTTAAGAGAGAAAGGTTTTGTTCAGTCCTCTTTCCCCCACTGGAAAACCCAGCCAAGCCAAGAATTGCACTTCGATTTACGGTTTGCATTCCTCGGATATCAGTGCACATCAGACGTGGGTCCTGGACCTTCCCCCTCCCCCGGGCTTTAGGGGTTGGCGGGGGGTGCAGGGTGGTCTGCAGCATTTGGTACCATGCCTGGATCTGCATTAACCATGTCAGGCATTGGTTTCATAGAATCGTGGAATCCCTACAGTACAGAAAGAGGCCATTCAGCCCATCAGGTCTGCACCTCTGAAAGAGTATCTCACCCAAACCCTCTTCCCTGTCGTTTCTCCATAACCCCACATGTTCGCCATGCCCAATCCACCCTAACCTACACATCTTTGGACACTAAGGGACAATTTAGCATGGCCAATCCACCTAACCTACACATCTTTGGTCACTAAGGGGCAATTTAGCATGGCCAATCCACCCTAACCTACACATCTTTGGTCACTAAGGGACAATTTAGCATGGCCAATCCACCCTAACCTACACATCTTTGGACACTAAGGGGCAATTTAGCATGGCCAATCCACCCTAACCTACACATCTTTTGGGCACTAAGGGACAATTTAGCATGGCCAATCCACCTAACCTACACATCTTTGGACACTAAGGGACAATTTAGCATGGCCAATCCACCCTAACCTACACATCTTTGGGCACTAAGGGACAATTTAGCATGGCCAATCCACCTAACCTATGCATCTTTGCACACTAAGGGACAATTTAGCATGGCCAATCCACCCTAACCTACACATTTTTGGTCACTAAGGGACAATTTAGCATGGCCAATCCACCCTAACCTACACATCTTTGGACACTAAGGGGCAATTTAGCATGGCCAATCCACCCTAACCTGCACATCTTTGGACACTAAGGGACAATTTAGCATGGCCAATCCACCTAACATACACATCTTTGGACACTAAGGGACAATTTAGCATGGCCAATCCACCCTAACCTACACATCTTTGGACACTAAGGGACAATTTAGCATGGCCAATCCACCCTAACCTACACATCTTTGGACACTAAGGGACAATTTAGCATGGCCAATCCACCCTAACCTGCACATCTTTGGAGACTAAGGGACAATTTAGCATGGCCAATCCACCCTAACCTACACATCTTTGCACACTAAGGGGCAAGTTAGCATGGCCAATCCACCCTAACCTACACATCTTTGGACACTAAGGGACAATTTAGCATGGCCAATCCACGTAACCTGCACATCTTTGGACACTAAGGGGCAAGTTAGCATGGCCAATCCACCCTAACCTGCACATCTTTGGACACTAAGGGGCAATTTAGCATGGCCAATCCACCCTAACCTACACATCTTTGGACACTAAGGGGCAAGTTAGCATGGCCAATCCACCCTAACCTGCACATCTTTGGACACTAAGGGACAATTTAGCATGGCCAATCCACGTAACCTGCACATCTTTGGACACTAAGGGGCAAGTTAGCATGGCCAATCCACCCTAACCTACACATCTTTGGACACTAAGGGGCAATTTAGCATGGCCAATCCACCCTAACCTACACATCTTTGGACACTAAGGGGCAATTTAGCATGGCCAATCCACCCAAACCTACACATCTTTGGACACGAAGGGGCAATTTAGCATGGCCAATCCACCTAACCTACACATCTTTGGACACTAAGGGACAATTTAGCATGGCCAATCCACCCTAACCTGCACATCTTTGGACACTAAGGGGCAAGTTAGCATGGCCAATCCACCCTAACCTGCATAACTGTGGAGTGTGGGAGGAAACCGGAGCACCCGGAGGAAACCCACGCAGACACGGGGAGAATGGGCAGTGACCCAAGGCTGGGAATCGAGCCCGGGTCCTTGGTGGTGTGAGGCAGCAGTGCTAACCACACTGTGCCACCCATTTCATTTGTTAATTTAAATTCTCAAACGGAGGGGGGGGGGGCGGGGGGAAACAAAATGACAAGGGGTGTGGAGGTTGACCATTCCTCTCCGGTTTGTGCACACCATTCAACAAGAAAAAGAGAGAGAGCAACAAAGCAATCTTTTTTTTCCTCTATTTTCAGGGCTTGTCGATCCATCTAACCGCCAAAGGAAGTGGGACCAGCCACCAAAGTGTACACCTTTCCAAATAAACTCCCAAAATTTGTTCTGTACAGAGGGGGATTGTATGGACGCTAGATTTGTATTCGACGCCTCCCATTTGTGGGATCTTCCTCAACAATCTTCCTTATTTCGCAGCTTGACTTGGTGTTTCCCTCCCGCAGCCCATGTCCTGCGCTTCTGCTCCCAAATAAATTCTCCCAACGCGCTGTGTTATTTTTAAAATCCAATCCTTAACACCCCTTTGTTCTGATCTTTTTGCCTCTGCCCCTCCGCACTGCTCTCCACTTCTGTAGGAGATTGTCCTGGAGTTCACCCCTCGCCCACCGAAGCCCCCTTTCCAAAATCAGGCGTTTCATTTTCCGGGAAGCGGCCGTTTCCCAACGCGCCGGCGTTCGCCTGATGCGGAATTCCCAGAAGGATCATCAAATTTTCCTTCCGTCCTCGTACAAGTTACATTGGCACAATTCCTCTCCCCACTCCCTCCGCAGACGCCTTTCGAATACCGCGAATGGTGACCGTTCGAGAGTCTCTTAAAATGCTTTCTGTAGCAACCAGAACAAATTCCTTCTCCAAGTTAACCAGGGCAGTGTGCTTCGAGTGAGAACAAACCCTTTCTTGCCCTTAGAGCATAAGATATAGGAGCAGCATTAGGCCATTCAGCCCATCAAGTCTGCTCCACCATGGTTGATATGTTTCTCAACCCCATTCTCCCGCCTTTCCCCCATAATCTTTGACCCCCTTATCAACCTATCTCTGTCTTAAATACACTCAATGACCTAGCCTCCTCTGTGGCAATGAATTCTACAGATTTACCACCCTCTGGCTGAAGAAATTTCTCCTCATCTTTGTTCTAAAGGGCTATGCCTTCAATCCCAGTCTCTCCGACCAATGGAATCATCTTCTCCATGTCCACTCTATCCAGGCCTTTCATATTTCTGTCAGTTTCAATGAGATTTCCACCCCCCCCCCCCAAATCCTTCTAAACTCCATCGAGTACAGGCCCAGAATCCTCAACCGTTCCTCATACGACAAGCTCTTCATTTGTTCTCGTGAACCTCTGGACCCTCTCCAAGGCCAGCTCATCCTTTCTTAGGTACCGGGTCCAAAATCGCTCATA
This sequence comes from Carcharhinus amblyrhynchos, assembly GCF_965287045.1. NCBI lineage: Eukaryota > Metazoa > Chordata > Chondrichthyes > Carcharhiniformes > Carcharhinidae > Carcharhinus > Carcharhinus amblyrhynchos. The sequence continues at coordinate 6,269,406 of NC_137359.1, read as the reverse complement.
GTACTTACGAATCGCTTACCATTCACCCTGGTGAGGATGGATATCAGTCACGTCACTAACTTTCCTCACAAACATAAGAAATAGGAGCAGGAATAGGCCATCTAGCCCTTCGAGCCTGCCCCGCCATTCAATAAGATCATGGCTGATCTGTCGTGGATCAGTTCCACTTTCCCGCTTTCTCCCCTTAATTCCCCTGTCTATCAGAAACCTATCTACCCGTGACTTAAATATATTTAGCGAGGCAGCCTCCACCACTTCAACAGGCAGAGAATTCCAGAGATTCACCACCCTTTGAGTGAAGAAGTTCCTCCTCAACTCCGATCTAAACTAACCCATTCCTTCACGGTAAGTCTCACAACACCAGGTCACAGTCCGACCTATTCGGAAGCTTTCGGAGCGCTGCTCCTTCCTCAGGTGAGCGGAGAGGAAGGTTCGCAAACACGGCCTACAATCGGCAATGCCAGAGGTCTGCGAGCCCACCTCTCCGCTCGCCCGAAGGAGCAGTGCTGCAAAAGCTCGTGAACAAACCCGTCAGACTTTAACCTGATGTCGCGAGAGTGCTTCCTGCCTGATCCAATGCCGGCATCTCCACCTCACGATTCCTTCCGCGGAGCTTCTTTCCTTCTCCAGCGATCCCGTAGCATCTCTTTGAATATTTCTGCTTTGTGGAACTCTCCCCCCCCCGGGCGCATTTTGCCTCGCTGTCGGGTTGCAAGTCAAAAATAAAATAGTTTGGGCAGCAACGCTCTTGCAATGTCATTTCCCCCCACTTGCCCAAACTTGTCCTCCAGACAGTCTGTTTGCGAGAGGGAGGCACTTAACTCAAAAGAAACACCAAAAGCTCGCATCCCCTCCCCATGCTACATCACTCAAAAGGACATGTGCCCTGCCCTGTTTGACACTAGGTTTTGTGTTATTCTGACAGGATCCCGTTACAGCCCAGTGTGATCCATTCATTGTTTCGAGCGTGCGTTAGTTGATCGGTAACCTCGCTGCGATTAGTAATTAACTGCATTGTGTTGGCAAGCTTTATTCCGAAATAAATTGTGCCGTTCCAGAAGAAATTAAAAAAAAAGCCCAGCATGTCGTTATTGAAGTCATTTCGAGGCTGGAATCTGAGTTTATTTTTAAGCTAAACAGGATCAAAAAGTACACACAGAGAAAAAACTCCACTTTTATCACCCCTCCCCATTAACTGCAAATAATCTTCATCAAAACGTACTATTTTATCAATTATTTACATTTTAAATTATAGTGGGAGAGATAATTCTTTGCAAAAAACAACCCCTTGCTATAAAAAAGTTCATTGTGTTATTTGACAGCAGTAATTTGTAGTTAGTAAATGAGTTAGCCTCACTCCTCGTGTACAGGCTGTTGGAAACCTTCCCCCCTCACTCTGTGAAAACCAATAACTGTCGACATCTCAGCCCAACTCCTGTCCAGACAGAAGCCTGGGGGCACCGGGATTTTGCCATGGCTGCAGCAGACAAGCTGGAGGGTCAGGCTGAAAGCTTCAGTTGCACCTCCTCCTGGTAGCCCAATGGGGCATCAAGGCTAAGCGACCAGACCCTGTCCTCCACAGGATAGGGGTAGCAGTGCCAACAGGGCACTAAAAAAAAACATGCAGTTACACAGGCTCAATGGACGAGAGCTGGTGCAAAGAGAGAGACAAAGATGTGTAGGTTAGGGTGGATTGGCCATGCTAAATTGTCCCTTAGTGTCCAAAGATGTGTAGGTTAGGGTGGATTGGCCACGCTAAATTGTCCCTTAGTGTCCAAAGATGTGTAGGTTAGGGTGGATTGGCCACGCTAAATTGTCCCTTAGTGTCCAAAGATGTGTAGGTTAGGGTGGATTGGCCACGCTAAATTGTCCCTTAGTGTCCAAAGATGTGTAGGTTAGGGTGGATTGGCCACGCTAAATTGTCCCTTAGTGTCCAAAGATGTGTAGGTTAGGGTGGATTGGCCACGCTAAATTGTCCCTTAGTGTCCAAAGATGTGTAGGTTAGGGTGGATTGGCCACGCTAAATTGTCCCTTAGTGTCCAAAGATGTGTAGGTTAGGGTGGATTGGCCACGCTAAATTGTCCCTTAGTGTCCAAAGATGTGTAGGTTAGGGTGGATTGGCCACGCTAAATTGTCCCTTAGTGTCCAAAGATGTGTAGGTTAGGGTGGATTGGCCGTGCTAAATTGTCCCTTAGTGTCCAAAGATGTGTAGGTTAGGGGGGATTGGCCGTGCTAAATTGTCCCTTAGTGACCAAAGATGTGTAGGTTAGGGGGGATTGGCCGTGCTAAATTGTCCCTTAGTGTCCAAAGATGTGTAGGTTAGGGGGGATTGGCCGTGCTAAATTGTCCCTTAGTGTCCAAAGATGTGTAGGTTAGGGGGGATTGGCCATGCTAAATTGTCCCTTAGTGTCCAAAGATGTGTAGGTTAGGGGGGATTGGCCATGCTAAATTGTCCCTTAGTGACCAAAGATGTGTAGGTTAGGGGGGATTGGCCACTAAGGGACAATTTAGCACGGCCAATCCACCCTAACCTACACATCTTTGGACACTAAGGGGCAATTTAGCATGGCCAATCCCCCCTAACCCGCACATCTTTGGACACTAAGGGACAATTTAGCACGGCCAAAGATGTGTAGGTTAGGGTGGATTGGCCAGGGTAAATTGTCCCTTAGTGTCCAAAGATGTGTAGGTTAGGGTGGATTGGCTATGCTAAATTGCCCCTTAGTGTCCAAAGATGTGTAGGTTAGGGGGGATTGGCCGTGCTAAATTGTCCCTTAGTATCCAAAGATGTGTAGGTTAGGGTGGATTGGCCATGCTAAATTGCCCCTTAGTGTCCAAAGATGTGTAGGTTAGGGTGGATTGGCCATGCTAAATTGCCCCTTAGTGTCCAAAGATGTGTAGGTTAGGGTGGATTGGCCATGCTAAATTGCCCCTTAGTGTCCAAAGATGTGTAGGTTAGGGTGGATTGAGGTTAATACTTTTCACCGTATCCCAATACGTGAGAATAATAAATCAAACCAAATATTAAGCTGATCTTTCTCTACACCCTAGCTATGGCTGTAACACTACATTCTGCACCCTCATTTCCTTCTCTGTGAACAGTATGCTTTGTCTGCACAGCATGCAAGAAACAATACTTTTCACTGTATCCCAGTACATATGATAATAATCAAAAAAAGAAATTCCTCCTCATCTCATGAATCATGGAAATTCTGCCCTTTGCACCTCGACTCTCCCACAAGGGGGAACCACTTCTCAGCATCGACACAGAGGCTTGTATACATCAGGTGAGATATTGGGTACATTGTGCTACAGTTCAGCAATTTTAAAACAGCACATTCTCCCGTGCAAACAGCCCCAGGAAAGAGCCAACACGTTCATCATCTGCACTGTGCCTCAATATAAAAGAGCCCATTTTCCACATGTAAAGTTGCCATAGTCCCAGCTGACTGTAAGCTGTGACTGGTGGTGATTTAACCTAAGGGTCAGCGCACCACAGGCGAAGGGGCAAGGTTGCGAAGGTTCATGAATAACCTCAGCCGGTACAGGAATTGAACCCACGTCTCCTATCTCTAAGCAGCCAACCGAGCAAAGAGTGCAGCACACTGACGGTTCACTTCATTCTGTGGCTGTTATGAATCGCTGTCATTGTGCTGACTTCAGGGCTATGAAAAAGCAGAGGTGCGCTGGCACTTATGCTGTACGCACAAGATTGACACGTTTAAACTGGGGGGTGGGGGGGGGCTGCATTTATTTTTAACAGCGTCAATCAAAGTCCCTAAAACTATGGCCAGAAAAGCAAAAGCTTCTGTGGCCAGGGTCACTCCCGTTAACGGGTTTGAAAAGTCGCATTTGATCAGGCAAAACAAACAAAGAACAACACAGGCTGGGAAACAGGGCCCTGGGCTAACGAGCCCGCGCCGCCATCTTAACATGACCAGTCCCCCTCTCCACCCATGACCCTTGTCTATGCTCATGGCATTCCACATTGAGGGAAACTAATTTAGGGACAATTTGTTACACCAATCGGCCTAAGAGCACATCTTTGGGGTGTGGGAGGAAACCGGAGCACCCGGAGAAAACCCACGCAAGCACGGGGAGAATGCGCAAACTCCCACAGACACCGGCCCAGATCCATGTATCTGCACAGCAAACAGTGATAGTCACTGAGCTGTCATGTTGCCCAGTATCTGGCCCAGTTTAAGCACACACTAACGATGTGAAGTACTAGGCTACTCTTGAAACATCCAAGAGCAGCCCTCGTACAACCCATTGCGTGTACGCCCCTTGTTGGACAACAAGGCGGACCAAAGCACCTGTGGATTAAAAGAGAAAAACCTGTGCACACACTGTTGGAGGTAGTCACTCTGTGAATGAATTAACCTTCTGGACCCTTTTGAATCTCTCCCCTCTCACCTTAAACTGATTCAAGTTTTAGACTCCCCTACTGGAAGCTGGAATCAAAGCTGGGTCTCTGACGCTGTGAAGCAGCAGTGCTAACCACTGTGCCCCCCTCAACCCTGCTCTACAACAGAACCAGGTGTAGTGGCACAGGCCTGCCTGCTACTGGTATCTCCCCTTGGCAGGCCATCCCCCTCAACAGTATCCAAAACAGTACACCTGTTTGAAAGGGGAATAGCCACAGGAGACCCCTGTACTGTCTGTCTGCCTCCCCTGACTGAAGCTGTAGTGTGACAACCTCCCTGTAACTACTGTCGATCACACTCTCTGGCCCCTGTATGCGCCGCAGTGTCTCTATCTGATGCGCCAACGGAGCAGTGCAGTCTGTGAGGAGCTGCAGCTGGACGCACACCCTGCGGACAAAGTATATTAAGAGACGTATAAGATAATGAAGGGGATGGATAGGGTAGAGGTAGAGAGATTCTTCCTGCTTAGAAAGGACAGCAGGACTAGAGGGCACAGCCTCAAGATAAGGGGGGGGGCGGTTTAGATCGGAGTTGGGGAGGAACTTCTTCACTCAAAGGGTGGTGAATCTCTGGAATTCTCTGCCCGTTGAAGTGGTGGAGGCTGCCTCGCTGAATATATTTAAGTCACGGGTAGATAGGTTTCTGATAGACAGGGGAATTAAGGGGAGAAAGCGGGAAAGTGGGAAAGTGGAACTGATCCACTTCAGATCAGCCATGATCTTATTGAATGGCGGGGCAGGCTCGAAGGGCTCGATGGCCTACTCCTGCTCCTATTTCTTATGTTAAGTTGTCAGGGAGACTAGATTGTTCCCTGCCTTTTCACTCAGTTTCTGTTGCTGTTCTCCTTCTTAAATGGTGTTGCTGCCTCCCAAAATTAGGGAGGGTGGCATCATGGTAATGTCACTAGACTAGTAATCCAAAAGGGGGAGGTTAATGCTCTGAGGGACCCCGGTTCAAATCCCACCAAAGCAGAAGAGACCATTCGACCCATCAAGTCTGCCACCAAATCTCTCTTACCCGGGTCCTCTTCCCCTACCCTGTCCCCATTAGCCTCACATAAATTGACCGAGTCACAGAACACCTCCCCCGCCCCCTGCCCGCAATTTAAGCGCACACAACAATCCACCTATTTCACCCAAATGACTAAATCATGATGAGGAGCCATCGGTGCTGTTGAGAGCTCCAGCAGCTCAGCGCTACCACCAACAGGTCCTGGGAGGTACTCCATCTCTAATTGAAAAGCAACAACTTGTATTTCTGTAGCTTCTTTCAACATGACAAAACATTCAAAATGTTTAACACCAAGCTGCATAAGGCAATCAGATTCCCTACAGTGCAGAAGGGGCTATTCGGACCATCGAGTCTTTGACAGAGCACCTTACCCTGTAAGGGACAATTTAGCATGGTCAATCCACATAACCTACACATCTTTGGACACGAGGAGGCAACTTAGCTTGGCCAATCCACCTAACCTGCACAGGAAACAAAAAGTAATGGTCAATGGATACCCTTGCAAATGGAAAGCGTGTTCAAGTAGTCTTCCACAGGGCTGGGTGTTGGAACCCTTGCTGTTTGTTATATATTAACAATTTGGACTCTGGTTGAGCTCTGGGACCAGAGTTCAACTCTGATAAGTATGAAGTAATGCATTTAGGGAGGTCAAATATTAAAAGAGAATACACAAATGGGAATATACTCAGAGGGGTAGATGAAGTGCAGGATCTTGACATGCAAAGTACACAGGCCCTAAAGGCAGCAGTACAGGTAGACAAGGTTGTAAAGGCAGCACACGGAATGCTCTCCTTTGTTGCAAAAGGTATAGAATGCAAAAGTAGGGATAATGATGAAACTGTACAAGACACTGGTGAAGCCACAACTGGAGTACTGTGTGCAGTTCTGGTCACATTACAGGAAGGACATAATTGCTCTGGAGAGTGCACAGATAAGATTTACTGGAATGTTGCCAGGGCTGGGGAATTGTAGCTATGAAGAGTTGGAGAGGTTGGGGTTATTTTCCTCAGAACAGAAAAAGCTGAGGGGTGACATGATTGAGGTGTACAAATTGCGAGGGATAGGTAGAGTGTAAACAGGAGGATCCAGTTTCTCTTGGCAGTGTTTGAAAACCAGGGGCCATAGATTGCAGCTAAGTGGCAGAAAGCTTACATGGGAAACACAGAGGGTGGTGAGTGTCTGGAATTCACTGCCCAAGTTGGTGGTGGAGGCAGAGACCCTAAACTCTTTTAAAAAGTACCTGGATCCAAACCTCAAGTGCTGTAAATTGCAAAGTTGTGGGCCATGTGTTGGAAGATGTGATTAGAAAGGGCACCTGGATGTCTTTGGGTCAGCATAGACAAGATGGGCCAAACAGCCCCTTCTGTGCTGTACCATTCCTATAGTTCTAACCAGGATAGCAGGTATATGGGAATACCAGCACCTTCAAGTCAGACCATCCTCAGTACATAGAACCCTGGGTCAAAAATCCAGGCATTCCCCCTCAACACTGGGAGTACCTTCAACATTCAGGCTGCAGCAGTCTAAACCACCAACTCAAAACCAATTAGGGATGAACCAACAAATGCAGATCATGCCAGCAGCATCCACTTCCAAGAATTAATTTGAAAAAAGCTACAAGACAGAGAGGTGGAATCAGAAGTGTATTACTCAACCATCACTTCTTCCCCACTGTCCCCCCATCCCACTCCAAGAATCATCTAAGCCCCAAATAAGGCAGGAGAAAACTCTATTATGATTTAATGCAATGGGTCTATACTTGGGGTTTAGAAGGATGAAGGGGATCTTATTGAAACTTACAGGATACTGTGAGGCCTAGATAGAGTGAACATGGAGAGGGTGTTTCCACTAGTAGGGAAAACTAGAACCAGGAGGGTACAACCTCAGGTTAAAGGGATGATGCTTTAAAACAGATGAGGAGGAATTTCTTCAGCCAGAGAGAGGTGAATCTGTGGAATTCTTTGCCACAGAAGGCTGTGGAGGCCGGGTCATTGAGTCTTTAAGACAGAGATAGATAGGTTCTTGATTAATGAGATCAGGAGTTATGGGGAAATGGCAGGAGAATGGGGATGAGAAAAATATCAACCATGATTGAATGGCGGAGCAGACTCATTCTGCTCCTATGTCTTATGGTCTTGTTGCACTATTGTTAGGGATTTCCTTTCCTGTATAGCACTCGAATATAGTTGAAAAGATAAGGAATATTTTGCACCAAACCAGTATCACAACTAAACAGGTTTTACTAGAAACCAATGGGGCACACTGCCATCCCAAATTTACCTCCAGCATTGGCAATGGAATAGTCAATTTCTGTAAAAGGCTTCTGTGGAATGGGCTTTTTGTTATTTAATATTTACATGATTAAAGCTGCTCTATGTAGTAAATTTTCATTACATGGGAACTGTAGAGACAGATTTAAGATGACAATACAAGTTGTGAATACGAGGCCCAGAAATGACTGGATTAAAAGGATTTATTTCAATTTTGATTATTTTTTCAGTGCCATTTCATCAGCTGCTTAATACTCCATTTTCATCCCACATCAATCACAAGCGAGCTGCCAAGAGTGGAATATTTAGCCACATGCATATTGTACATTATGTTCTTATGACAGGCTAAACCAGCATCAATTGTCCATTCCTAATCACCCCTCAAGCAGATCGCTGGACACGCACACACAGCTGTTAGGTAGTGTTGTTATTAGATGTCAGTCTGCCCGTGTGGTGTAGGTACACCCACAGCACTGTTAAGGAGGGAGTTCCAGGATTTTGACCCAGTTACAGTGAAGGAACAGCAATATGTTTCTAAATCAGGATGGTGAGTGGCTTGGAGGTGTTCCCAGGTATCTGCTGCCCTTATCCTTCTAGATGGTAGAGGTTGTGGGTTTGGAAGGTGCTTTCTAAGGAGCCTTGGGGAGTTGCTGCAGTGCATTTTGTAGACGGTACACATGGCTGTAACTAAGCATTAATGGTAGATGGATTAAATGAGGTAAGCAATCAAGTGGGCTGCTTTGTCTGGATGGTGTCAAGCTTTGAGTGCTATTGGAGCTGCACTCATCCAGGCAAGTGGAGAGTGCATTACCCTACATTGTCTGAATAATGGTGAACACGCCCACTTTTGACCTTATGATGGAGGGAAGGTCATTGATGAAGCAGCTGAAGATGGTTGGGTCTCGGACAGACCCTGAGGAACTTCTGCGGAGATCTCTTGGATAATTGCCCTCCAACCACCACAACCATCTTCCATTGGAGTCATATCTGGCACAACTAGCGGAGAATTTTCCCTTAGCTCCTTGACGCCACGTTCAAATGTCAAAGAGACCTGTAGCGTCGTAAATATTAGTGTCAAAAACCATGCATTTGAAAATATCTTTGATCTAATTCAATGACTACTTATATTGCTGCATTCAAATTTATGAACACCTCATTCGCCCAAATCAATGACCACAACAGAACATTTGTTATTCCTAAACTCATTTGTACTACAAAAAGAACTCAGAAATTTTACAGGTTGCTGAACTGTGGTCCAGCCAAGGTTCACTTGCAGTAGCAAGCAACAGACAGGTCTTGGAAATATGTACATACATAAGAAATAGGAGCAGGAGTAGGCCATCTCGCCCTTCGAGCCTGCCCCGCCATTCAATAAGATCATGGCTGATCTGAAATGGATCAGTTCCACTTTCCCCCCCATAACTCTTAATTCCCCTGTCTATCAGAAACCTATCTACCCGTGACTTAAATATATTTAGCGAGGTAGCCTCCACCACTTCAATGGGCAGAGAATTCCAGAGATTCACCACCCTTTGAGCGAAGAAGTTCCTCCTCAACTCTGATCTAAACTGTCCCCCACCCCCTTTATTTTGAGGCTGTGCCCTCTAGTCCTACTATCCTTTCTAAGCGGGAAGAATCTCTCTATCCTATCCATCCCCTTCATTATCCTATGTCTAAGATTTCCCCCCACTCCCCCCCAGCCTTCTAAACTCCAATGAGTACAGACCCAGTCTATTCAATCTCTCTTCATAGTCCAACCCCCTCATCTCCGGTATCAGCCTAGTGAACCTTCTCTGTACTCCCTCCAAGGCCAATATATCCTTCCGCAAGAGCGGCAACCAAAACTGCACACAGTACTCCAGTTGCGGCCTCACCAGTACCCTGTACAGTTGCAGCAAGACCTCCCTGCTTTTATATTCTATCCCCCTCGCTATAAAGGCCAGCATCCCATTTGCCTTCTTGATCACCTGCTGCACCTGCAGACTGGGTTTTTGCGATTCGTGCACAAGGACCCCCAGATCCCTCTGCACCATAGCATGCTGCAGCTTTGCCTTTTAAATAATAATCCCTCCTACTATTACTTCTGCCAAAGTGGATAACCTCACACTTGCTAACATTATGCTCCATTTGCCAGGTCCTCGCCCACTCGCTCAGCCTATCCAGATCTCTCTGCAGACTTTCCACACCCTCCGCACAATTTGCTTTTCCACTCATCTTCATATCAGCAGCAAGTTTCGTTACCCTACACTCAGCCCCCCCCTCCAGATCATCTATGTAAATTGTAAACAGTTGAGGCCCCAGCACCAATCCCTGTGGCACTAGTCACCAACCGCCAACCAAAATAGCACCCATTGATTCCTACTCTCTGCTTCCTATTAGACAGCCAATCCTCTATCCACGCTAACACCTTACCCCCAATTCCGTGTACTCTAACCTTTTGTGAGGCACCTTATCAAACGCCTTTTGGAAATCTAAAAACACCACATCCACCGGTTCCCCTGTCTACTGCACTAGTCACATCCTCACAGAAATCCAATAAATTCGTTAAACACGACTTCCCGTTCACGAATCCGTGCTGCATCTGCTTGATCAAACCATTCTTTTCTAGGTGCCTCGCTATTTCTTCTTTGATAAAATATATATATTTTTAAAAATCTACCCGTTTTACACACACTGGAAAGCAAAATGCTGTAAATAAAAATGAGAAAATGCTGGAAATATGCAGCGTCTGTAGACAAACAGTTGAAACACAGTACACGGCTGCCACTGTGTCCATGGTGGAGGGAGTGAATGTTTGTAGATGTGGTGCCCATCAAGTGGGGCTGCTTTGTCCTGGATGTTGTTGAGCTTCTTGAGTGTTGTTGGAGCTGCACCCATCCAGGCAAGTGGGGAGTATTCCATCACACTCCTGACTTGTGCCTTGTAGATGGTGGACAGGCTTTGGGGAGTCAGAATGTGAGTTACTCGCCACAGGATTCCCAGCCTCTGACCTGCTCTGGGAGCCACAGTATTTATACGGCTGGGTCCAGTTGAATTTCTGGTCAACGGTGACCCCCAGGATGTCGATGGTAATGCCACTGGGTGTCAATGTTTAGATCCTCCCTCAATGATGGTCATTGCCTGGCATCTATGGCATGAATAGTTCTACATTTTTTAAAAGATTGAAGCCCTTGTACAGATTCCTAGGGCACACCCTAGGGCTCCCATCTCCTCACCAATTCCCCCTCCAAGTTGCTTCCAACTCCACTGTCTCATTTCAAACACTCAAGGAGAACCAAGTTGAATGGTTCTAGAAGTTCATATTAAAAAAAGTTGTTCATCAACCTCATGGGTTTCCTCCGGCTGCTCTGGTTTCCGCCCACAGTCTGCTCTGCGTGGGTTTCCTCCAGGGTACCTCCCACAGTCCGAGAGAGGTGCTGGCTAGGAGCACTGGCCGCACTAAATTCTCCCTCAACGTACCTGAACAGGAGTGCGGTGACTTAAGGATTTTCACAGTAACTTCATTGCAGTGTTAATGTAACATGACTTGTGACACCAATCAATAAAACTTCAAACATTTGTAATATTCAACGACATTTGTCAGACGCGAATTGCGCTTTGAAAATCCCAAGGGCTCTCTGATCAGCTCATATTTGTCAAAATTCTCAAGCTGGATGACTTCATTTCAGTGCATTATCTAAACTCCTCAACTGTGAAAGCTTTAAGTCTTACAACACCAGGTTAAAGTCCAACAGGCTTATTTGGAATCATGAGCTTTCGGAGCAGTGCTCCTTCATCAGGAGTATTTACATCCTGATGAAGGAGCACTGCTCCGAAAGCTCATGATCCCAAATAAACCTGTTGGACTTTAACCTGGTGTTGAGAGACTTCTTACTGTGCCCACCACAGTCCAACACCAGCATCTCCACTTTGCTTAAATTCAGTATTGAGTGAAGTGCAAAACTTTTCACCCACTAGGTGCTTGATTCAGAAAAAATGGTTAAACTGTACGCAACTGTATACTATATTTTTATTAAACATTATTCAATCAGTGTTGCTCAAATATCTTAAGAGTTGGAGAAAGTAGGTCTCTACTTGGCCTACATATGGCAAACTTGCATTGCAGCTGCTGCGTTATTGACAAAGCAAATCCATATTTTGGAATTACAAAGCAGTGAACACAAAAAAAAGACACAAACATATACACAAACATCAATAAAATTACCAGTTGGCTCCCAGAGACAAGTATCTGGCAGCCGTGATAGCTAATCGCGAAAGGGACAGTGGATCATGTCGCATTTTGGCTATACTTTTCTTAGCAGCAAGTTGCCATTTGACAAGGAAGTCTTGGTCCAAGGTTTAAAAAAGAGAACAGTTGCTTATGGTCTCAGACTTTGGCTAACTGGGCAGGAAACAATACCATCATGGAAATAAATATCTCCCAAAGAGCTTGAAGCCAGTGATGGAATCTAAAGACGGGAACGGTTGCTACTGCTCTGAAGCAATCCCAGTCAAGTCTTCCTCAGGTTGCTCAAGCCTTCTTACTCGGATTCTTCCCCTGTCCAGCTTTCTACTTGTGATTTCAAGAGACGACTTCCATTTTAGGACAAAAACATTACATTCATTGCTCAGACTTCACATTAATCAATAGTCCTTACCTCTTACGGAATCACGTTTGTCCACGAGTCAAGGAGAATGTCTGGCCGCGTCAGTGCTTTGCTGATTAGGTTTGCCACTGAGAAACACATTGAGGTTTTAGCACTACCCATTTCCACCACAAAAAAAGACTGCATCAGACAAACATAAAATTCCACGTCAGCTCAATAAAAATGCAAATATCTGACCGTTCTTCTGCAGGTTCATTTATTATCTATTGTGATCGGTGATCACAAATATGCCGCTATGCATGGCAAAGTGCAAATTGACTGGTTCATGTGCTAACACCCAAAGATGTGTTTGATTTATGCCCAGAGTCACGTGTCCCTAGAAGTCCATATCGTCAGAATCTGTGCTGCTCGATGACTGTGCTTCCTCTTGGCTTTCCCCCCACACAAAGCGGTAATTATCCTCCAACTGCTGCTGCCTCTGTTGTTCTTTGTAAACCTCCTCGGTACCACCGGTCTATTGGAAAAATGTAATATTTCAGATTTTAAATGATACACACAATGCATCTCCAGTCAGCAGATGAACACCTGGCTGACCAAGTTTGAAAAGACAGAAAGGTCATGTTTCCTCCCAATCTTCCTCTGTAATGCTTATACCTCTGCAGAATAGGCATTCCCAACCTGCCAATGGGCAGCACAGCGGTTAGCACTACTGCCTCTCAGCACCTTGGACTCGGGTTCAATTCCTGGCCTGCATGACTGTCTTTGTGGAGTTTGTACGTTCTCCCCATGTCTGCATGGCTTTCCTCCCACCAGTCCAAAGATGTGGGATTTAGGTGGATTGGCCATGCTAAATTAACTCGAGTGTGAGGGGATTAACAGGGTAAATGTGAGAGGTTACAGGAATAAGGCCTGGGTGGGATTGGGGTCAGTGCAGACTCGATGGACTGAATGGCCTTCTGCACTGTAGGGATTCTATGATTGCAGATAGACTGGTGTTACTCCTGCCCCATCACTATTTACAAAGAACAAAATACAGCGCAGGAACAGGCCCTTCGGCCCCTCCAAGCTTGTGCCAATCATGATGCTCTAAACTAAAAAAACCCTTCTGCCCTTATTCGGTCCGTATCCCTCTATTCCCTCCCTATTCATGTACCCATCCAGGTGCCTCTTAAACGTTGCTAATGTGCCTGCTTCCACCCCCTCCTCTGGCAGCATATTCCAGACACCCACCACTTTCTGCGTGAAGAATTTCCCCCGAACACCTCCCTTAAACTTTCCCCCTCTCGCCTTGAACCTGTGCCCACTTGTAATTGACAAGTCAATGAAGGTTGCATTTTAGCTAATTTTCTACACTATTGGAAGGACCGTACTGAGTTTACCCCAGATCTGGATATAATTCAACCCTCAAAACCAAAAACTCAAATGGACAGCAAGCTTTAAGAACGACAACCAATAACAGACTGGAAGAGTTAGTGCGTGGAATTTTCAAAGGCCCCACAATATCAATGCGTGAAATATGAAAAATGGTGGGAGCACAGTGCTAATAGATACAAGAATGGAGAATAGCATGTAATAGGGCCACTGATTTTCCAATAAACTCCCACTGCAAATAGCAAATTCTACCTTGTCTACAAATTGCACATGGAGATCACAGTTGGAAGATGTGTAGGTTAGGGTGGATTGGCCGTGCTAAATTGCCCCTTAGTGTCCAAAGATGTGTAGGTTAGGTGGATTGGCAAGGTAAATATACATGGTTACAGGGATAGGGGGAACCTGGGTAAGATGGGAGTGCCAGTGCAGACTCAATGGGCTGAATGGCCTCCTTCAGCACTGTAGGAATTCTGCGAAATACCCTCTGGGGAGAAAACAGCATTACAATCTTGCTGATTAACAACGTAGTAGAGCAAGCATTCCCACCAGCAAGTTGATGAGAAGCTCTCTGAAAGATTTGGTATCTTCTTCCGATAGCCAGTGCATATCATCATCATCCCCAAGAGATCCTGTTGTTACAATCTTCACTTCGATTTTACCTGAAGAGAAAACCCAGTGTTTATTCAGCGAATTGTCACTGCATCCTTCAAAATCTTTTTTGCCCTGCTCAGACAGCAATGTTATTCAAATAAGAACATTTTACTAGCTGTTAAAAATAGATGCAAAGTTCTGGTATTCCTAATTACCTGATTGCTATAAGCTGCTGTAGATCAGACAGAGCACAGAACAGACTTGTAATCATTACAAATCCCTTGGGGGGGGGGGGGGGGGGGGGGGAAACGACGACTGTAACCTCATCCCATTTAACTTAGCTGTGAGCACGCACTTAAACGGCATGAATTGCCAATCTCATGCCGAATGATGTGTAAAGGTCTCACAATTGAAATGCCAGTGGCCTCAGTCAGTAGGGTGGAGTCGTCCCACCCACTCCATTCACCATGTACAGTTCTGGTCACCCTATTATAGAAAGGACATTATTAAACTAGAAAGAGTGCAGAAAAGATTTACTAGGATGCTACCGGGACTTGATGGATTGAGTTATGAGGAGAGGCTGGATAGACTGAGACTTTTTTCTCTGGAGCGCAGGAGGCTGAGGGGTGATCTTATAGAGGTCTATAAAATAATGAGGGACACAGATCAGCTAGATAGTCAATATATTTTCCCAAAGGTAGGGGAGTCTAAAACTAGAGGGCATAGGTTTAAGGTGAGAGGGGAAGATACAAAAGGGTCCAGAGGGGCAATTTTTTCAGAGGGTGGTGAGTGTCTGGATCGAACTGATCGAGGTAGTAGTAGAGGCAGGTGCAATTTTATCTTTTAAAAAGCATTTAGACAGTTACATGGGTAAGATGGGTATAGAGGGATATGGGGCAAATGCGGGCAATTGTGACTAGCTTAGGGGTTTTAAAAAAGGGTGGCATGGACAAGTTGGACTGAAGGGCCTGTTTCCATGCTGTAAACCTCTGACTATGACTCCAAATATTTACACATTACTAGGACAACCATCCCAACTTCTGAAAGACAATGTGAGTTACCCAAAACACATTTTGCTTCCACTGAGAACAAGTCTTGGTGAACTACAATAGAAATAACACCAGTAGCTGAACAGCTGGATACAATAGTATAAAACACTTCCTTCCTTCACATTTGAAATCCGAGGAACAATCTTAATGCAACATGCTCTCATAACTTGGGGAAAAACTGTTACAGTAAACCATTTCAAAAGGGAGCATCATGAAACAAAAGCTCAGTTTGTAGAGGGATGGTAGTCATGGAAAGAATGATTCGAGTACACTAACATTTCATCTTTCACTGGACCAGACAGAAGCAAAGTGCCTCCTCAAACACGTGGAATTGTGGCTAGGGCTGAAGGCTAACCAACTCAGGCATTGTTCGGCCTGACAGAAGGAGCTGAAAAGCTAGTTGGTGCAAGTCTAAGTTTCAGAATAATATTGCGTTTTAAAGAAAATCAGATGACCCTTTCCACAGAAGTGAATAGCAACACACGGAGCATGGCAGCTTTTGAAAATTTGTGCACTATTGAAAACACCAGGATGATAGCACGTTAAAAATAAACTAACATCAAGCTAGTCCATCAACCTCAAATCACCACAGCCAAGGGTATTTTGTGTTATTTGTTCACGAAGTGTGGGTGTCACTGGCTAGGCCAGCATTTGCTGCTCGTCACCAACTGCCCCTTGAGAAGGTGGTGGCAAGCTGTCTCCTTGAACCGCTGCAGTCCCTGAGGTGTAGGTACACCCATAGTGCTGACGGGGTTGGGGAGGAAGAGTTCTGGGATTTTCACCCAGTAACAAAGGAAGAGTAATATAGTTGGTGGAAGGAGTGCCGATCAAGCAGGACTGCTTTGTCCTGAATGGTGTCGAGCTTTTCGAATGTTGTTGGAGCTGCACCATCCAGGCAAGTGGGGAGTATTCCATCACACTCCTGACTTATAGATGGTAGAAAGGGTTTGGGGAGTCAGGTGGTGAGTTACTCACTGCAGGATTCCCAGCCTCTGACCTGGGAGACAGTATTTAAATGGCTGGGCCCAGTTCAGTTTCTGGTCAATGGCAACCTCCAGGATGTTGACAGTGGGGGATTCAGCGATGGTAACCCCCATTGAATGTCATGGGGTGATGGTCAGATACTCTCTTGTTGGAGACAGTCATTGCCTGGCAATTAGGAGGAAAATAATATTAGTGGCACACATTAACCCAAGTCTGAATGTTTTCCAGATCTTGCTGCATCTGGAGATGGACTGCATCAGTGTCTGAACAGTTGCAAATGGTGCTGAACATTCTGCACTCAGCGAACATCCCCAAATCTGGTCTTATGATGGAGGGAAGGTCATTGATGAAGCAGCTGAAGATGGTTGGGCCTCAGACACTGACCCTGAGGAACTCCTGCACTGATGTCCTGGAACTGAGACGATTGACCTCCAACCACCAAAACCATCTTCCTTTGTGCCAGATATGACACTAAGCAGAGAGTTTGCCCCCTGCCAATTCCCATCTTCAGTTTCATCAGGGTTCCTTGATGCCACACTTGATCAAAAGCTGCCTTGATGTCAAGGGCAGCCAATCATTTCACATGGGAAAGATTCAGTGGTTACAGTAATTTAAAACTTTGCTGATATAACTGAAACAAGTGTTTCAGGAGCATAAATTGAAGTTTCTTCATCAGTGTCATAAGTAAGGCTTACATTAACATTGCAGCATAGTTACTGTGAAAATCCCCTTGTCGCCACACTCAGACACCTGTTTGGATACACTGGGGGAGAACTTAGCATGGCCAAATCTACCTAACCAGCACATCTTTTGGACTGAGGGGAGAAACCAGAGCACCTGGAGGAAACCCACACAGACACAGGGAAAATGTGCAGACTCCGCACAGACAGTGACCCAAGCCAGGAATCAAACCCAGGTCCCTCTGATGCTGTGACAGCAGCAGTGCTAACCACTGTGGGGAAGAGGAGACCGGCTATGGACCTATGGCATTCACTCTGAAACTGTACCTAGAATTCTATCATATTGTGGTCACTCTCCCTGGGAAGTCCACAGATAACTGTTTGGATACACCAAGGGAGAACTTAGCATGGCTAATCCACCTAACCAGCACGTCTTTTGGACTGTGGGAGGAAACCGGAGCACCCGGAGAAAACCCACGCAGACACAGGGAGAACGTGCAGACTCCACACAGACAGTGACCCAAGCTGGAAATAGAACCCGGGTCCCTGGTGCTGTGAGGCAACAGCACTAACCACTGTGCATTTCTACTACTTTATGATCTAATGATTTAATGATCAATTAGGTTATGCCTGTAAAGTCAGGCAAAAAGGTTTGGCACAGGACCAAAATTGAAAACATTTAATACGGCAGCCCTGCATCAGTCAGCCCTGAAATTGTATTTTTAACTCTTGCACGTGATCTAATCTATATGGAAATAGTTCAAATCAGGCAAGTACCAAAATGACATGCTCAATGAACCGCACTAGGATAGAAGACAGTGCACTTTTAATAAGTACATTTTCTCCTTTCTGTACTTAGTGAGGGAGGTCAGTGCTGTGAATTGGAAAATATTTCCACTTCTGGCACCCACTGTCAGCATTGAACACTCCCACATCACAAGGTGGATACAGGCAAATGTGTTTTTACTTTGTCGACATGTTTTAAGCACACCTTCAAAGTAAACTGTGCATTATTCACTTTCCTCACACAAAGCTCCCATTTAGTCACCATTATGGGCATTTTTCACATTTTATTGTCATAAAGTTAGTGTGATGTCAGTCAAACTCATTTTACTTTTATAACCGGCAGATATCGCTGTCGGTATGGCCGAAAATCAAAGAAAAAAGTTTAAGCTTAAGTTTATTTACTGGTGTCACAAGTAGGCTTACATTAACGCTCAATGAAGTCACTGAAAATCCCCAACTTGCCACACTCCTGTTCAGATACAGTGAGGGAGAATTTAGCATGGCCAATCCACCTCACCAGGATGTCTTTCGGACTGTGGGAGGAAACCAGAGAAACACGGGGAGAACGAGCAGACTCCACACAGTGACCCAGGCTGGGAATCAAACCCAGGTCCCTGGTGCTGTGAAGCAACAGTGCTAATCACTGTGACATCCAGGGTGATGCGGAGATGCCGGCGTTGGACTGAGGTAAGCACAGTAAGAAGTCTCTCAACACTAGGTTGAAGTCCAACAGGTTTATTTGGTAGCACAAGCCACTAGTTTTCAGAGTGCTGCTCCTTCATCAGGTGAGTGGGAGTTCTGTTCACAAACAGGGCATATATAGACACAAACTCAATTTACAGAATAATGGTTGGAATGAGAGTCTTTACAGATAATCAAGTCTTAAAGGTACAGACAATACACATCTCTAACCTGTGCTTAACCTTCTCTCCACTCACATTGTCTGTACCTTTAAGACTTGATTACCTGTAAAGATTCGCATTCCAACCATTTTGTAAATTGAGTTTGTGTCTTTATATGCCCTGTTTATGGATAGAACTCCCACTCACCTCTCGAAGGAGCAGCTCTCAAAGCTTGTGGTTTGTGCTACCAAATAAACTGTTGGATTCCATCCACAGTGGACAGTGCTTTGTATTACCCGAGCGTGATAGCAAAGCAAAAAATTTTGGACAGAGGTAGCACGGTAGTAGCCCTCCACTGTCACGTCTTTAAAACGACTCTTGGTTCTTTTTGCAGGAGGGGGAATGCAGGAAGGCTTATTGTTGCAGTATAAATAGTTGCCAAACTACCTTCTGCTTTCAATCCTGCTTTCTCCAGCTGCTCTTTCACCACATTCTGAATCTGCCTGAGCTGTGGGTCTGTGCCACTCATTTCACGCACTTTCATTTCTTTATGTAGTGGGCTGCCTGGGTTGATTTTTGTGACTCGGACTTTAACGTGTCCCTCAGTATCTTCTTCAGTTTCTGAAATGCAGCAAGAAGTCAGTAGCAAAAAGGTACAAAGGCTATTCGCGTTTTTAAAACAAAACAGTACATCAATCCTAACATTTCGTAATATTTTTGAGACCTCCACAAAAAACGCCTTCATCCCTACACTGGGGACTGCTGCCCACAGTTTATGAAAAATATACTTTAAAAAGCGAGTAGTCTGAACAAGCCACCATCAGGGCACAACCCTGATCGCAAAGCATCCTCACACAATCTTGGGAAAGACATCCCAATCCCAAAGTCCTTACAGCGATGCTTTTGCTCCAAACCATCAACTAAAACCTCTGGGTATCTTGATTCAAGGCCAACTTCAGGAGAAAGGACAGATTAACACAAGCACCTTGAGAGGGGTGTATTATTCAAGCGATACTTCTGCAGTGTGCTAATGCCTTTAAATTAGAACCAGTGACTTGAATACAAGCAAGGAGGAACTTCCAAACAAGCTAAAGGAGCTCAGAACAAATCAAATAAACAGGCAGAGATCATATAGGTGCCATGAAAAGCAAGAGAGGATTTGAGCCATCAATACTGAGGGAGTCAAGGTTTCAGTTGGGTGAAAACAGGCCAAAGGTAACTACAGACCCATGATCTTACTTCACTATCATGTGATGTTAAATTTATTTGCATTATGTTGTGAGCTGCACCATGTAAATCAATTGAACCCATCAGGAGCAAACTTCAAGATTATCAGCAATAAATAACAAGTACAGACTCCAAGGGAAGACTTGTCCAACCAACCTCTAATCACTATAATCTAAGGCAATTGCAGAAGGTTCCACAACATGGCTGTGCCCAGACTTCCCAAACCATGTAGATGCAAGGTCAATGGCTAAGAAGTTGACTGAAACGTAGGTAACAGTAGGTATGCATTGAAGGAGTTGCACCAACTGGTGAGAAGTACAGTGGGGTGCTCCAGGATTCAATACTGGGACCACTACCAGTTCAATTTTAAATCTATTGCTGGGATTTATAGATTCATTAAACTGGTCAAACTTGCAAATGATGCCAAATTAGGTGAAAGGTACAGTTAATTACAGTTCACAGGGCAGCACGGTGGCACAGTGATTAGCACTGCTGCCTCACAGCACCAGGAACCCAGGTTCCATTCCAGCCTTGGATCACTGTGTGTGTGCAGTTTGCACGTTCTCCCTGTGTCTGCATGGGTTTCCTCCAGGTGCTCCAGTTTCCTCCCACAGTTGAAAGGATATGTAGGTTAGGTGAATTGGCCATGCTAAATTACCCCTTAGTGTCCAAAGATGTGCAGGTTAGGGTGGATTGGCCATGCTGAATTGTCCCTTAGGGTCCAAAGATGTGCAGGTTAGGGTGGATTGGCCATGCTAAATTGTCCCTTAGGGTCCAAAGATGTGCAGGTTAATTGGCTTCAGCCATGGTAAATGTGTGGGGTTACAGGGATATGGCACGGGAAGACAGTGTCAGAAATCAGTGCAGACTTGATGGGCCAAATCGCTTCCTTCCACACTGCAGGGATTCTATTCTGTGAATTGGGGAGGAAATTCAGGAAGAGTGCACAAAATATGTAAATGGAATTTCAGAGACAGATGAAATTTTAAGCGCAGATATTGGAAGAACACAAAAAAGCAGAAATAAACACTCGCGCATCTAAAATAGTTAAAGATGGAATTGAGACACCTGGGTTCTTGGTGGATCCAACATTCTCTACCACCACAAGAGCTGCAATCAAGAAAGCAAACAGAATACTAGAGCTCACAGTCAATACAATAGAATACAAGCCAGAGAAAGCCATGTCAGATCACATACTGCCCTGGTCAGACTAACTGAGATTCCTGTCACCAAGGTATATAAAAAAGCCATATAAAAGTGCTGGTAAAGTTGCAGGAGAGTGTGATAAGACTCATTTCCATTGAGGTCTGAAATATGGGGGAAGATTTGAGCAACAGACTTATTGACCTTCAAAAAGAAAACCAAGAGGGATGGGAAGTAATGCAAAATGATAGTAGAATACAGTTTGAATCCGCAGTGTTCAACAAGAAAGGAAGTTTGGATTCATGTCAGGATGTCTTTCCCAAGGAAAGAGGTACACTCCCAAAACATGGGGCAGGAGCCCTGTAATCATTCAAGTGGAAAAATAAGAGCTGTGGTGAAAAAGGAAGAGAAAAGGAGAATTATATAAACTTACTGCACAGAAGGTGTCACATTATACCTGTGACAGATCCTAAAGATCAGCTGGTCTTAGTCCCACACCCCCATTCTTTTCTATAATCTGGTAAACTCCTTATCCTCAAGTACCTGTCAACTCCCTTCTAATCTTAGTCACGGAATCAGCTTTGAATATCTATTTCAAGTAGAACATTCCAGATCCTGACAATTCAATGAACAGAAATTCTCATTGCCCCCTCCAGATAGTTTTCCCAATTATTTTAAAATAGATGACATCTGCCCTCAATTGCCAGCGGGAATGGTCTTCTATCAGAGGAGAACTTTGCATCTAACTCGAAATCCTCTAATGGGCAACATCTTAATCTCCTCGGCTTCAAGGAGACAATCTTAGCTTTTCAAACTTCTCCTCATAACAGAAGTATTCCATCCCAGATGACAATCTGGTAAGCTTCCTCAGTACCCCAACACCTTCAAATCTTTCCTGAAGCACATTGGCCCGAATTGTCCACAATACCCAACTGAGGCCTGAACAATTTACGAAGTTCCCTCTGCTTTTATGCCTCTATTTATAAACCTAAGTATCACATAGGCTTTTTTTAAAATCACTTCTCAATTTGTGCTACCGAAGGGTTTGTGCACACAGACCAAGGTTTCTCTGCTCATCAACAGTTGTCAGAATTGTACAATTTTTAGCATACGGTCTTTTAATATTAGGGTACCTCACACTTCTCTACATTGAGCTCCATCTGCCATGCACTATTCTGTTGAAGTCACCCCAAAGGGTACAACTACCCTCATTACTACCGACTACTTTATGCATCTGTCTCTAAATTTTGTATCATCTGCAAAATTTATAATGCTGTCCAACACATTTTTCCTGACGTAGTGCTCCTTCTCTATTACCTTATCCATAACTTTTCTTTCATCCATTCCCTACGTGAAGGCAGATACAAAGTACTTGTTTAATATTTTTGCCATGTTCACCACCTCTATGCGAAGGGAAAAAAATCTCAAAAGGATTGTGGGACGAAAGGGTGTTGTGTACCTCCTGTCTGTTTTGTGGAGCGGCTGGGAGTACCCTTTGCTACGTCCTTATCTTCCTCCTCTTGCAAATTTTCTGTTTCGTCAAGCTTGTCTATAAGCTTGTTTAGGGTAGTAGCCAAGGTCTTGGAGGCTTGATTGCGATCAAATTCCCCTTTGAGGCCTTCTGCTTCAAGTTCATCTTGCGCCTGAAAAACATTATTATACACAATAAAAAAATAATGTGCTGTCCTGCTGCCCCCACTCCAAGGCTACACCACACAAACAAATATAATTACATAGAATACACTTCAGTTAGGAAAAATAACACTGACGAATATCTCTCAGTAAGTATAGGGCAATTCTTCGTAATCCGTTGCAGGAGGGACTAACACAACTATAGCATCAGTTGCATTATGCCATTTATTTCCAGTTCCAAATCATATTCCACAAGATTACAAGTTCAATTCATCCCTGGAGGTGGTAAATAAGGCAAGGGACACTGATGAGCCTAAATAACACAACTTCGATGAGGCGTATGAGTAACGTTTTCCTTTGGAAACTGAAAGATTGTAAAAGTTCTTGGCATTAGTGTCAATTAGAGTTAGCATCAATTAGAGTTTAATTTAGATAAATGAGAGGTGATGCATTTTGGTAGATTGAACCAGGGCAGGACTTAGTTAATGGTAGGGTGTTGAGGAGAGTTACAGAGCAAAGAGATCTAGGTGTACAGGTTCATAGCATCTTGAAAGTGGAGTCACAGGTGGACAGAGTGGTGAAGGCGGCATTCAGCATGCTTGGTTTCATCGGTCAGGACGTTGAATACAGGAATTGGGACATCTTGTTGAAGTTGTACAAGGCATTGGTAAGGCCACACTTGGAATACTGTGTACAGTTCTGGTCACCTTATTATAAAAAGGATATTATTAAACTAGAAAGAGTGCTGAAAAGATTTACTAGGATGCTACTGGGACTTGATGGTTTGAGTTATAAGGAGAGGCTGGATAGACTGGGACTTTCTTCTCTGGAGCGTGGGAGGCTGAGGGGGTGATCTTGTAGAGGTCTATAAAACAACGAGGGGCATAGATCAGCTAGATAGTCAATATCTTTTCCCAAAAGGTAGGGGAGTCTAAAACTAGAGGGCATAGGTTTAAGGTGAGAGGGGAGAGATTCAAAAGTGTCCAGAGGAGCAATTTTTTCACGGAGGGTGGTGAGTGCCTGGAACAAGCTACCAGAGGTAGTAGTAGAGGCAGGTACAATTTTTGCCTTTTAAAAAGCATTTAGACAGTTACATGGGTAAGATGGGTATAGAGGGATATGGGCCAAATGCGGGCAATTGGGACTAGCTTAGGGGTTTAAAAAAGGCAGCAAGTCAGTTGGGACAAGTTGGGCTGAAGGGCCTGTTTCCATGCTGTAAACCTCTCTGACATCAGCGAGATTAATTTCTGCTTGCTGTTGCTTAATCACTAACTGCCATGCAAAAAAAAAAACTTGAGGGGGACAGAGACTGCTGCACTTTCTGGGCTCTGCCTGTTCATACTATTCAAATAACAGATTTGGCAAATGGATTCTTTTAATGCTGAAATATTGCTGCATCCAAAAAATTAATAAGCCTGGCCTCAGGGGAGAAAAAACTGATTAAAAGCATGATGCTGCTGGATTGCTTTCCAGGTAACCCTAACACCACTCCCCCCACACAAAAAAAATCTGTCAAGTCATCGTGGACAGGGGAACTCGCTATAGATTGGATTTTCGGAGGAACAAAAAGTTAGATTGAACAAATTCATAAGTGCATAAAAATACACTGGGATTCATTCCTAAAGAGATAGAATTGAAATGCAAAAAGGCTATATTAAACTTGCATAGAACTTTGGTTGGACTAAACGTGGACCAGCGTGCACAGCTTTTGTCTCTAGGACAGAGAAACAGTGGAGAAAGTACAAAAAAGATTTACCAGAAGTGCCAGAACTTAGAGACTGCATTTATCAGGAAGGAATGACCAAGCTAGGGATTTTGGTTCAAGAAAAGAGAAGACTGAGGGACGACCTGTTAGAGGTAGGAAGGTGAAAACATTCAATAGGAAAGAGAGGATGTTTCATGCTCTGACAAAGTGTCATCTCTGTTCTCTCTCCACAGATGCTATCAGACCAGCTGAGATTTTCTAGTATTTTCCGTTTTTACTTCAGATTCCAGCATCCACGGTAATTTGCTTTGATCAGTGGGGAGGTAATGGCATAGTGGTATTATCACTAGACTATTAAGCCAGAGACCCAGGACAACATTCTGGGGGCCCGGGGTCGAATCCCACCACGACAGATGTGGAATTTGAATTCAATAAAAAAACCTGGAATTAAGAATCTACTGATGACCATGAAACCATTGTCAGAAAAAACATTTGGTTCATAAGAACATAAGAAATAGGAGGAGTAGGCCATCTAGCCCCTCGAGCCTGCCCCGCCATTCAATAAGATCATGGCTGATCTGTCGTGGCTCAGTTCCACATTCCCGCCCTCTCCCCATAACCCTTAATCCCCTCGCTTATCAAAAACCCATCAACCCGCATCTTAAAAATATTTAGCGAGGCAGCCTCCACCACTTCAACGGGCAGAGAATTCCAGAGATTCACCACCCTTTGAGTGAAGAAGTTCCTCCTCAACTCCGTTCTAAACCGCACCCCCCTTTATCTTGAGGCTGTGCCCCCTAGTCCTACTGTCCTTTCTGAGCGGGAAGAGTCTCTCCACCTCTATCCTATCCATCCCATTCATCATCTTATACGTCTCAATGAGATCTCCCCTCATTCTTCTAAACTCTAACGAGTACAAGCCTAGTTTATTCAGCCTCTCCTCATAGCTCAACCCCCTCAACTCCGGCATCAGCCTAGTAAACCTCCTCTGCACTCCCTCCAAGGCCAAAATATCCTTGCGCAAGTGTGGCGACCAAAACTGCACAGAGTACTCCAGCTGCGGCCTCACCAATGCCCTATACAGCCGCAGCAAGGCCTCCCTACTTTTATATTCAATCCCCCTCGCTATGAAGGTTCGCTAGTGTCTTTACCCAGTCTGGCCTACATGTGACTCCAGAGCCACAGCAATGTGGTTGACTCTCAACTGCCCTCAGACAACTAGGGATGGGCAGTAAATGCTGGCCAGCCAGCGACACCCGTGTCCCACAAATGAAATAAAAATCAATGTTTTCAATTGTGGGCAAGACCAGAACTCAGCCATAAATGTCAGTCATTAATAAATCAAATACAGAATTAAGAAAGTTCTTCACCCAGTGATGAGAAATGTGGAACTTGCTGCCACAAGAAACAGTTGCGATTAAAAGCACAGCTGTATTTCAGGGGAAAGCTAGATATGCATGAGGAAGAAAGGAATGGAAGGAAATGCACAGCAGACTAAATAAAGGAAGATAGCATGGTGCAGAAGCAGCATGGGCTCAAACCTGCATCTGTGGACAGCAGAACACAGTATTTCCAGCATTTTTTGGTTTTATTCTGGACTAGTCAAGTTGAATGACCCATTTTTGCGCTGTAAATGCTATAGAATCAATAAACCTTTGCATAATGGTGCTTAAAAAACTTTGTAAAGTCCCACTGGACCTGATGTACAGTAGCTGAGGAGGAAGGATATGTGCAGGTGGTAGAAATTCAGCACGTCAGCTACGACTCTCACCAACTTTTACAGATGCACCATAGAAAGCATTCTTTCTGGCTGTATCACAGCTTGGTATGGGCTCCTGCTCTGGCCAAGACCACAAGGAACTACAAAGGGTTGTGAACATAGCCCAATCCATCACCCAGCCTCCCATCCATTGACTGTCTACACTTCCCACTGCCTCAGAAAAGCAGCCAGCATAATCAAGGACCTCACGCACCCCAGACATTCTCTCTTCCACCTTCTTCCTTCGGGAAAAAGATACAAAAGTCTGAAGGCACCAACCAACTCAAGAACGGCTTCTTCCCTGTCAACATCAGACTTTTGAATGGACCTACCCTGCATTAAGCTGATCTTTCTCTACTCCCTAGTAATGACTGTAACACTACATCCTGCACTCTCTCATTTCCTCTATGAACAGTATGTTTTGTCTGTATAGCCCACAAGAAACAATACTTTTCGTTGCGTTAATACATGTGACAATAATAAATCAAATCAAAGAATGCTGCAGGATTTGCAGATGTATATTTCTACCTGAACTACTTGCACACACACAAGCAATTGCAGGGGTGCACCATTGGCAGGACAAGAAGATTCTGCCAGCATGAATAGCCAGAAATTTCCAGCCTTGATCTGCTGATTTCAAAATCAAATTGCTGCTTCTGGTACAATCTTATTTCACTAGCCCATTGGTTCTCAGTGGACTTGCTAATTCCCAGATTCAGCCCTGATGTGGCATGCACATGCATCTGGTGGCGGCGGTGGGGGAAGAAGAATTTTATGGTTTCGGGGTAAACAAAGCCATAAAATCCTGCACTGAGATGATCAGTGCAGGAAGTGTGTAACAGTGCATAATCTGCAGCTCAATTCATAATTTGACATATGCGGCCTTGCATATTACACAACCTACTAACACATCTGTCATTCTAACACTAACACAATTTAGTTCAAAAAATATATTGCTAAGTCCCTGCCTCATCAGGTATTCTGGACTGATTTTAATAAATCTGCAACTCCTTTTGAATTTAAAGCAGCATTACTCACTTCATCAATAAGATTTTCAAATTCTTTTTCCATTTCTTCTTTCACTTCTCTTTTAATCTCAGACACCTTGGATTTTGGGATGGACACATCCTTCAGTTCCTTTTCAAAGTCTTTAATAAGCTCATTTTCTTCAATATCAACCATCTCCTCTTGTTTTGCTGACAAGTCTTGGTCAGCGGATTTGGCAGAAGACCCCACAGAAGAGTCTTTGGTTGGATCCTTGTCGTCATCACCTTTCTGCTTTCAGACACCAAGAACAAAGGTTTAAATTGCAACACGTACAACTGGAAACACAATTTGCTAGCCCCTATATTTGCCAGCCCTGGATAATATTTTAATCCAAATACATTTACCAGTACAAACAAGGTGGTTAGAATTTGTCTACAAGTGACGGCGAAGTATATTGTTACTTGCAATCTAACCTAGCTCCAAATAGGGTGTAGATAATTAGTATGTAAAAAGACAATAATTTACTGTTTAAACATTAGCTTCAGCAGAATATTAGTATCAAATAGGGTGAAAACTTATAACTACAATTGGAGTCATAACTGGAAACTCCTAAGCTTAATCATAGAATATCTACAGTGCAGAAAGAGGCCATTTGGCCCATCGAGTCTGCACCAACCACAATCCCACTCAGGTCCTAGTTCCGTAATCCCACATGTTTACACAGCTAATTCCCCTGACACTAGGGTCAATTTAATACGGCCAATCCACCGAACCTGCACATCTTTGGACTGTGGGAGGAAACCTGCATAGACACTAGGAGAATGTGCAAACTCCACACAGACAGTGACCTGAGGCCAGAATTGAACCTGGGACCCTGGCGCTGTGAGACAGCAGTGCTAACCACTGTGCCACCCTTAATCCTATTTTGGAATTTGACTATCCCTCCATGGCATATGATGGGATTGGTGTGTAACATATGCCACTACTAAGTTAATTTTAGCACACATTACTAACCTTGCTGTATGGTGGACTGAAGTACAGATTAAGATTCAAGAAGGATGCCTGAACGAGTGTGTTTCACACAATGATAGTTTGAACATTTGAGTAATTGATCACAGATTGGGTTGAGCTCAGTAGAGGGTAGTTGCCAGGGTATTTCACAAAAATACTGCTTCCCAAGGTCAGATTTTTAAAATGTAAAAAAAGGCTGCCTCACAGTGACCTGCCACTGCTGGGTGACTGGGCAGAGTTTGCATGCTCTTTGTGTCTGCGTGAGTTTCCTCCGGCTTCCTCCCACAGTCCAAAGACGTGCAGGTTAGTTGGATTGGCCATGTTAAATTGCCCTTTAGTGTCAGGGGGACTAGCGGGGTAAATAGGTAAGGTTACAGGGGGATAGAGCCTGGGTGGGATTGTGGTCGGTGCAGACTCAAGAGCTGAATGGTCTCCTTGTGCACTGCAGGAATTCTGTCATTCTATTGCTCATCAAAGCGTGCTATATCACAGGTAACTTCATTTGTCAATTCTGCCACAATTATTGATGTTCTCCTGTAATTTGACAAATGAAGTGGAATATAAATGTTATGTAGCACATTTTGATAGAAAGAACAGAATGACAGAATCCCTACAGTGCAGGAGGAGGCCATTCAGTCCGCACCAACCACAATCCACCCAGAACTTATCCCCATAACCCCACAAATTTACCCTGCTAGTTCCCCTGACACTAAGGGCAATTTAACGTGGCCAATCTAACCAAGCTGCACATCTTTGGAGTGTGGGAGGAAACCCACGCACAGGAGGAGAACGTTCAAACTCCACACAGACAGCAACCCAAGGCTGGAATTGAGGCCAGGTCTCTGGCACTGAGTCTGCAGTGCTAACCACTGTGCTACTGACAGCATATAAGGGGATCACTTATCATTGCAAAGGTGCGAGTCTAGGTGAGGTAGAGGAACAAGGGAATACAGAATAGAAATATACCACAAAAAAAAGAGGTGCCACAGGTTATCAAAGCCATAAAAGAATGCAAACCAAGTTTTATTGCCAGAAGGATAGAATTGAAAAGGTAGAGTTAGACAACAATTGGACTACTGCATGGAGCTCTGGTCGTAAGGGTGCAGGACAATATAAATGGATAAGTAAAGCAATGGATCAGTAAAGCATTGACAAACTGGGTCTCTTTTCTCTTGAAAAAGAAACACTTGGGCGGCTTGGTGGCACTTAGTGCCAGGGACCCGGGTTCAATTCCCGCCTTGGGTCAGTGTCTGTGCAGGTTTCCTCCAGATGCTCCGGATTCCTCCCACAGTACAAAGATGTGCAGGTCAGGTGTACATGCTAAATTGCCTCGTAGTGTCAGGGGTATTAGCAGGGAAACTATGGGGTTGCGGGGTAGGACCAGGGTGGGCCGTTCAGATTCGAAGGGCTGAATGGCCTCTTCCTGCACTGTACGGATTCTATGATTCCTGCTGTTATTTCAATGATTCTGAGAGGGATGGCCTCAAAATTTTTGGAAAGATTTTGTGGAGTGGACCCAGAAAGAATGCTTCCTCCATGGGGAAGAGTTTCACTAGAAGCCATCAAAATAAGATAGTTACTAAGAAATCCAACCTTGAATTCGTTAACTCCGTTACCCGAGCGGCGAGAGCGCGGAGCTCGCGCCCACAGGGAGCGCGGCTGAAGTGAACAACAGATGGATTTAAGGGGAAGCTAGACAGGTATGAGGGAGAGGGGAATAAAGGATTAGATGAGAAAATATGAGAGGAGACTCGAGTGAAGCATTAATACTGGCATGGTCTGGATGGGCTGAATGGCCTGTTTCTGTGCCTTCCATTGCATGCAATTCTATGCAGAAATGCACAGTTGTTTGGTTTTCAAGGAGCAGTGATGTTCATTGAAACCAATGTCAGCAAAAAGGTTACAGAAAGGAACTCAAACTGTTACGAAACCTAATCATCCAATATGGTCTAGTCAAGCTAGTTACAATTCCTCAAACAGAACACTAAGCAGTGAAATCATGGCAACCAATGCTTTGCTTCAAGATTAACATTCGAGAACTACACTAACCCATTTGGCCCCTCCATCAGTACCTTTTTACTCTGGTCTTTTAATTCTCGAATCAATTTTAGAAGATCATCAGGGGTCCGTGTTATTCTGAACTGCACGCTCTGTTTTCCTAAACGGAAAGGGGGCAGCAAAAACAAAACAAGATCACTGCCACTTCAGAATTGAAGTTGGAAAACTTTAAAAAATTTTCAACAATAAAAGCTACAAGTTGCATTAAATTAGATTGTAGTTTCACTCAAGTCAAGGAAAATGGTCAAACAGAAACAAGCCATTTTACACCTGAAGGACATCTGTGGGATGGACCCTTCCAATTTCAAGGGTTTTGTAGACCTCAGGAAGACAGATAATAGCAACTGTTGTTTACCTTGGTCACCAAGAAGGTTATCTTCCTCAGTATTAACTGCATCATTCAATTTAGAGTCAGCCTAAAAAGAAGAAACATGTCATTACTGTTACGCCCTCAAGAGTACGGTTCTGCACATTACCTAGACATTTTGTAAACACTTCTGGCACAATGGGTTCATAAGTCACCAGTGTTTTTCTGCTGCAGATTTAAGAAACAAATTTGGGGTATTTTTCCATCAATTTTTGAATTAAGGAAATCGGACCTCAAAAATCCAGCTAAGAGAAAGGGAGTTTTTAAATTGGGAACACTGCCATGAAGTTGAGAAAGCAAGGGCTTAAAATAAAAGTTGAAACCACATGCCAGCTCACAACATTTTTCACGGTGTAGTAGTGATCCCAGGTAAATATGTGGCACTGTGAATGCTCATGCATCAAGTCTGAGGTAAAGAAGTGTTAAGATTTGAAGTAATAGACATTCAATATTTCAGTTCTATATTCAAAACTGTTAAGATAGACACTACTAGGCAGAAGGATCCTGGCTATCACCCTGCCCCCTTCCTTTCCATTACACATTGACTTCTCTGACTGTTTGAGTGAAGCACACTTCCAACCTTTGTGACTGTGTTTGTATGAAAGAGTGAAGGGTACAAATGGATAAAACACAACGTAGAGTTAAAAGTATTTTAAACCAAAAGAAAAACCCTTGCATCCAAAAATTTCACAGCACTCCAAATCTAGGTCCACTATTAAAATTGGGAAGGTTGTGTTTAAAAACTAGACACTGGACAATTTACACCACACTGCATGCACACGACAAGGGATACTAAGGCTGCATTTATGGCCAGCACGACGCTATACTTTGGGCACATTGCCTTAATGCCGAGAGATCCTGTGTATGCTTAGCCCTGCTTGCTTCAGGTCTATGCAAAGACTTCATTTTAAGATATTTCTGCCTATGCAACTAATTCTAAGTTTAATAACTGTAGCAAGCTTGACGACATGTAGAATCAGAAGGCATGCTGGATTAAAAAATTGACCCCATTCCTGAAGGTACACAATACAGGCAAACAGCAGCCGTGAGGATCGTTTTTCTAGATGGAGACATCCTGCAAAAAACACTTCCAACAACATAAGGGTTGAAATATATTTTGGATTTCAGTTCAGTACAGGGTCTGACTGTGAAGCCAGTCTCCAAATTTGCTTTTCTTTGCGTCTGTCATTTTTTTTTAAAAAGTTCCGTTCAATAAAAGAAATCCATTTTCAAACTTGTACCAAGTGCTGTCCCTTCACCTGTTCAAACAAATGAATGGATCCAACAAAAGCCTATAACCACTGCACAAGTATGAAGAGATTATCAAACTTGTCATTCATCATTTCTCTCAGCTGTTGCCTGGATCCATAAAACACTTTCACACTCTCCATTAGGATTTAAAAAGTATAATCTGGATTAAGCTTTGCTTTTTTCAAAAAAGCACACCAGGGATAAAAATTAACCAGACTCAGGTGGTACGACATGAGGAAAAAAAAATCCATTTTGGGATGGTTAAAGCAAGGTTCTTTAACACACAAACAAATGCAGACATTCAATTTGCTGATATTCCTCCCCCGCAAATTTCTCCAAGATTCAATGCTCCCAAATTTTAAGTAGCTTGAAATGATGCTCATCGGAATAACTCATGACAAGGAGAAATTTCTTCAGCCAGAGAGCGGTGAATCTGTGGAACTCTCTGCTGCAGAAGGCTGTGGAGACCAGGTCATTGAGTGTCTTAAGACAGAGATAGATAGGTTCTTGATTAATAAGGAGATCAGGGGTTATGGGGAAAAGGCAAGAGAACGGGGATGAGAAAAATATCAGCCATGATCAAATGGTGGAGCAGACTCAATGGGCCGAGTGGCCTAATTCTGCTCCTATTTCTTATGGTCTACACATGTGGGACATAACTTCATAGAAGTCGCCTCAGACTTCCATCGTATCATGATGGGGGAAGATGGTAGTGTAGTGGTAATTTCACTGGACTAGTAAACCAGAAACCTAGGACAGAATTCAAATCCCACCATAGCAGCTGTTGGAATTAGAATTCAATTAATAAACTGGAATCAAAAAGCAAGTCTCAGTGATGGTGACTGTGAAGTCACTGTAGACTGTTGCAACAAAAAAAAAAATCCCATCTGGTTCACAAATACCTTTTGGGGAAGGAAATCTCCCATCTTTACCTGGTCTGGCCTACATGTGGCCACAGTAATGACTCTCAACTTCCCTCTGAAACGGTGTGGCAGGCCACTCAGTTCAAGGGCAATTATAAGGGTGAGCAACAAATACTGGCTTTTGTTAGCAATGCCCACATCCCTCGCAAAGAGAAATGAACATGTTGAGATCACGATATTGAGGATTGCCGTTTGCTAAAAATATAACTTTTAGGCTCTGGTGCAAATGCTTTGAACATGAAACTTTCAGCAGAACAGGAAGAAAAGAAACACTGCCAATTTAGTCATGTCCCATTTCCCAATTGCAATAGGTTGCTCAGTTATTTCTCAAAGTGGAGGCTAAATTTTGAGTTTTCAAATATTAGCACTTTGCAGTAAGATCTGCATCATTAATTGAATATCCATCTTTCAATCGCCAGTTTCAAGTACTTGGTGTTATGCATGTTGGGGCACAGTCCCTTTAAGGGAATGGGTCATGCGATCTTGGGTGTGGAGTGAGCTGTTGGGATCTGCCCAGAGCAGGCAGTCTATGTTTGGAGCGTGGGGTGACCAGGTCTAAGAATTGTATGTTCTCTCGTCCGATTGTAGACTAGACAGAGGAGAAGACGCAGGAGCAATAGGATTTAACACTTACTAACAAAGATTGCCACACTATCCACTGCTCTCCCAACATGAAGGTTCATTGCTGTATCTAGATACATAAAAATCCTGCAATAAATACCTCTTCTAGCCTTTCCTCTGGAAGGAGACCATCCTCCGTCTCTGGTTTGCTGATCTTATTCCAGAAATCCTCACTAAAGTCATCCTCTTCAGTCACCTCCTGTGAATTTAAGTCTCCACCTCCTGTGAATCAAATAAAACCCTGCTGTCAGTCAACAGTCACAGATGCTCCACATGTAATTTCAGTAAAAGATGGATTCACTCAGATCCATTCACAAGTGAAGGAGTACATTTTGGGATTAGTACACCAAATGTTTTAAGATTTAGGTGGATTGGCCATGCTAAATTCTCCCTCAGTAAACCCAGAGTGTGACAACTAGGGGATTTTCACAGTAACTTCATTGCAGCATAATGCATGCCTACTTGTGGCACTAATAAATAAACTTAAAAAGCTTAAGATTTGAATCTGAAACACTGCTGGGATGACAGTCTCCTCTTGTGATACGACCTGGGTAATTTCAGTTCAAATCTCAAAATGATAAATTTTAACAAAATCCAAAAGCAAATGCCTGCAAATAAAACAGACTGCTGGAAATACTCAGGAGGCCTGGCAGTATCTGTGGAGAGAGAAATAGTTGCTGTTTTGAATCATGGGCATTTCAAATAACATGCGTCTGATCTGGTTGGTCAATAACTCCAAGTCTTGTGTCCCATTGGTTACTGGCTCCTGCTAACCACATGACTGTCGTATTACGTGGTTACCAGAACCAATCCCTGTAACCCCAAGCTACTTCCACACAGCTTTCCAAATCCCTGTAACCATCTCCCCCCACCCCGCTCCTACAGGATGTAGGCAAGAGCAGATAGAGAGATAACCTGAGAGCCAGAAAGAGACTGAATATTACAAAGTAACAGACAAGAGGGCACAAAATGGAAGCCTTGAAGTATGCGTCAAATTGGGATGTTATATTCCTAGCAGTGGCCTAATGGAGTTAAAGTAGCACACCCAAATCACTGGCTCTAAATCAAATGCCCAATGTCAACAAATCCAGTTTGTCATTCACATGCCTGAGGAAGAGGCAACATTAGCAGGCAGTATGTTAAAAGGCAGAGCGACTGGTGAAGATTTGCTACTGATCTTTATCATTATGGAGTCAGTCACTTACAGCACAGAAGGCAGCCATTCAGCACCATCAGGTGTGAAGCAATCCAGTCAGTTCTACTCTAATCCCTGGAAACCTGCAAGTTTATTTTCTTGAGTGTCCATCACTGATCATCTCTGCTTCCGCCCCTGCATGGGCACAGGGTTCCAAGAGATTTCCACTCGGTATAAAAAGCTCTTCCTCGCATCCCTTCCTGTATCTCCCTTATCCTTGTATCATCAGCCAATGGGAATAGTTTTTCTTTGAGCCCTTATCTAAAGCCAATCTAATCGTGCAAACCTCGATCAAAGTTCCCCTCAATTTCCTTCACTCCAAGAGGAATGACCACAGCTTCTCCGCTCATTTCGTAGGGTAACAAAATTTGCTGATGACACGAAGATGAGTGGAAAAGCAAATTGCGTGGAGGGTGTGGAAAGTCTGCAGAGAGATCTGGATAGGCTGAGTAAGTGGGCGAGGACCTGGCAGATGGAGTACAATGTTAGCAAGCGTGAGGTTATCCACTTTGGCAGAAATAATAGGAGGGATTACTATTTAAAAGGCGAAAAGCTGCGGCATGCTACAGTGCAGAGGCGACCTGGGGGTCCTTGTGCACGAATTGCAAAAACCCAGTCTGCAGGTGCAGCAGGTGATCAAGAAGGCGAATGGGATGTTGGCCTTTATAGCGAGGGGGATAGAATATAAAAGCAGGGAGGTCTTGCTGCAACTGTACAGGGCACTGGTGAGGCCACAGCTGGAGTACTGTGTGCAGTTTTGGTCGCCGCACTTGCGGAAGGATATATTGGCCTTGGAGGGAGTGCAGAGAAGGTTCACTAGGCTGATACCGGAGATGAGGGGGTTAGCCTATGAAGAGAGATTGAATAGACTAGGTCTGTACTCATTGGAGGTTAGAAGGATGAGGGGGGATCTTATAGAGAGTATAAGATAACGAAGGGGATGGATAGGGTAGAGGTAGAGAGATTCTTCCCGCTTAGAAAGGATAGCAGGACTAGAGGGCACAGCCTCAAAATAAGTGGGGTGGGGGGGGGGGGTGGGGGGGGGGGGTGGCGGGGGGGCGGCGCGCGCGCGACAGGGCAGTTTAGATTGGAGTTGAGGAAGAACCCCTTCAATTCTCTGCCTGTTGAAGTGGAGGAGGCTTCCTTGCTGAATATGTTGAAGTCACGGGTAGGTAGATTTCTGATAGACAAGGGAATTAAGGGTTATGGAGAAAGCAGGAAAGTGGAACTGATCCACTTCAGATCAGCCACGATCTTATTGAATGGCGGAGCAGGCTCGAAGGGCTAGATGGCCTACTCCTGCTCCTATTTCTTATGTTCTTATGTTCTCCAACCCTAACACTGAAATTAAAATCCCCTCACCCCAGAACCGTTCTGGGAAATCTGCCTCTGCTCCCTCGAATGCCCTCACATCCTTCCTAAAATGTGGGGACCAGAACAGGGCACAATACTCTAGTTGTTCCCTAATCAGGGCTTCATAAAGGTTCAGCATAATCTCCGTTTTTTTTAATACTCATTATTCCTACTAACAAAGCACAAAATCCCATATGCTTTGCCAACTACCCTCTCAATATGGCTTGCTATCTTCACTGTCAAAAATTTTTTTTATTGTTCCATTTTGAGATATGGGTGTCATTGGCCAGACCAATATTTATTGCCCATCCTAGTTGCCCTTCTGAAGGTGTCAGTGAGCCGCATTCTCAAACTGCTGCAGTCACAGGTCTGGGTACACCCACTGTGCTGTAAGAGTTCCAGGATTTTGACCCAAAGACAGTGAAATTGAGTCAGTCAGGATGGTGAGTGACTTGGAGGGGAACTTCCAGGTTGTGACATTCCCAGGTATCTGCTGCACTTGTCCTTCTGGGTGGTAGTGCGTGTGGGTTTGAAAGGTGCTATCAAAATGAACCTTGATGAATTCTTGCAGTGCATCTTGTAGATAGTGCACACAGCTACCACTGTTCATCAGTGGCAGAGGGATTGAATGTTTGTGGAAGGGTGGTAATTAAGTGGGCTGTTTTTCCTGGATGGTGTCAAGCTTTGAGTGATGTTGGAGCTGCACTCAGGCAAGTGGGGAGTATTCCATCACACTCCTGACTTGTGCTATGTAGATGGTGGACAGACTTTGGGGAGTCAGGTGGTGAGTTACTCTCCACAGGATTCCCAGCCTCTGGCCTGCTCTGGTAGCCACAGTATTTATATGGCTGGGTCCAGTTCAGTTTCTGGTCAACAGTAACCCCCAGGATGCTGATAGCAGGGATTCAGCAATGAAAATGCCATTGAATGGCAAGAGGAGATAGTTAAATTGTCTCTTGTTGGAGATCGTCATTAGCTAGCACTTGTGTGGCACGAATGTTACTTGCCACTTATCAGTCCAATCTTTGATATTGTCTGTCTAGCTGTATGTGGGTACAGACGACTGCAGTTGGAGCCTTGAATGGTGCTGAACATTGTGCCATTATCCGCGAACATCCTCACTTCTGACCTTATGATAAAGGAAGGTCATTGATGAAGGAGCCGAAGATGGTTGGGCCTAGGACAGTACCCTGAGGAACTCCTGCAGTGATGTCCGGGAACTGAGATGACTGGCTCTCCAATCACCACGACCATCTTCCTTTGTGCCAGGTATGACTCCAACCAGTGGAGAGTTTCCCAACCGATTCCCATCAACTCCAGTTCTGGTAGGGCACCTTGATGCCACACTCGGTCAAATGCTGCCTTGATGTCAAGGGCTGTCACTCTCACCTCACCTTGGGAGTTCAACTCTTTTGTCCATGTTTGAACCAAAACTATAATGAGGTCAGGAGCTGAGTGACCCTGGCAGAAACCAACCTGAGGGCTAGTGAGCAAGTTATTGCTAAGTGCCACTTGTTAGTGCTATTGATCAAGAGTAGGCTGATGGGGGTAGTAATTAGCTGGATTGGATTTGTCCTGCTTCTTGTGGACATACCTGGGCAATTTTCCACATTGCTGGGCAGATGCCAGTGCTGTAACTATACTGGAACAGCCTGGCCAGGGAAGATACATGCACAAGTACCACCAGGTCCCTCTGTCCCAGAGTACACATTAGATCTACTGCTTCAAGTCTATTGCCTCTCCTTATCCCTTCAGTCAAAATACATCACCTCATACTTTTCTGTATTAAATTCCATCTGCCATTTATCTACCAATTCTGATCATCTATGCCCTGCTGCAGTGAATTGTTCATCTCTCCAGTCTGAAAAATAACCACTTATGACTATAACAGCTATCCAATCTGACACAGACCTTCCTATACCATGAGCCACAATTTTGTTTACTGCTGTACACGGGTCAATCGCTTTCTTAAAATCCAGACAGACAACATTCACCACATTGTGTTTGACTCATCTTAACAGTTATTTCAATCTGCCTTTTACAAATCCATGCCGATTCTAACTCAAACCTCTGCAAGTCAGCATGGATTTCTTTCCCCCTATGTTAAATTAACCAGCTTGTAGCTACCAGGAATGCCTTTACATCCTTTCTTGATTAAGAGTGTCACATTTAAGTTTAAGATTATTCATTAGTGTCACAAAGGCTTATATTAACACTGCAATGAAGTTGCTGTGAAAATCACCTGGTCCCCTCAGCACTATTTGGGTACACTGAGGGAGAATTTAACATGGCTAATACATCCTAACCAGCACGTCTTTCGGACTGTGGGAGGAAACCAGAGCACCCGGAGGAAACCCACGCAGACACAGGGAGAACGTGCAGACTCCACACAGACAGTGACCCAAGCCAGGAATTGAACCTGGGCCCCTGGTGTTGTGAGGCAGCAGTGCTAACTACTGCCACCATGCTTCCCTGTCCAAACCACTGTCTGGACCAGGCAACCATTCTAAAGCATAGCCAACCTCGAGTACCTCCTGTCAATTTTCACCCCACTCATTCCATTGATCATCTTTGCTTTTATTTGTACTTAGTTTCAGGCATTCTAGCCTTGCACCTCAAACCATATATC
Organism: Carcharhinus amblyrhynchos; assembly: GCF_965287045.1. Classification (NCBI taxonomy): domain Eukaryota; kingdom Metazoa; phylum Chordata; class Chondrichthyes; order Carcharhiniformes; family Carcharhinidae; genus Carcharhinus; species Carcharhinus amblyrhynchos. The sequence continues at coordinate 6,230,948 of NC_137359.1, read as the reverse complement.
ATCCTCCTGGTGGAGCAGGGCACACTCGTGGGCAAGTGAGAGAAATTTCAGCCAATATTTTGGAATGCAACCTAATGGGCAGAGGGAACTGGCATACCTTCCAATTCTGATACATTCTCATCAGTGCCCATAAGCTCCTCCGTTTGATTTTCAGCCTCTTCAGTTAAATCATTCACTTCCTCGATCTGAGCATTTTGGTCTTTCAGCAGCATTTCATCCAAGGTTTTCAACTCTTCTGAGATTTTTTCGACTTTGCGTTTGGTATCAGCTGAAGACATTGTTGGTGGAGGGGACAAAAAATGTCACTACAGAAATATTATTTTCATTAACAACTGCACTCAAAAGCCTAGAATAGATGTCAAGACCTCAGAGGTTCAAATGCAAATGGCTACAACATGGGGGCAGGTGAGGGGAAGAGAAGGAACAGATTCATTGGTCCAATGATTCCCAAATCGCTATACCATTTGTGGTTTCCCTTGCGTCATATTTATGTCTGCTATGAACTAACTGATGCCACTATTAGTCATCATCACTGAATCATGCAATTGCCCAGATTGGACCAATGGAAGAATCACGGTTTGATTTCTCACGAGTGGGAGAGTGAGCTGTGAGGGGGGTGCAGAGATGTTTGAGAGATTTGGACAGGCTGAGTGGGCACATGTAGTATAATGTGGACAAAAGAGATTATCCACTTCAGTGGCAATAACAGGCAGGCAAATTATTTGAATGGGTGTAAATTGAGAGAGGTGGATACTCAGTGAGACCTTGATGTCCTCATGCATCAGTCGCTGAAAGTAAGTGTGCAGGTACACCAGGCAGCGAACGCAGCAAATGGTATGCTGGCCTTCATAGCGAGAGGATTTGAATATAAGTATACGGCTGTTTTGCTGCAATTGTACAGGCCATTGGTGAGGCCACACCTGGAGTAGTGTGCGCAGTTTTGGTGTCCTTATCTGAGGAAGGATGTTCTTGCTATAGAGGGAGTGCAGTGAAGGTTTACCAGGCTGATTCCTGGGATGGCAGGTCTGCCATTGAGGAGACTAGCCTGTTAGGATTATATTCAGTGGCATTTAGAAGAGTGAGAGGGGATCTCAGAGAAACTTAAAATTTAACAGGGTAGATTCAGAAAGAATGTTCCCAATAGTGGGGGGAGTACAGAACTAGGGGTCATAGTTTGAGGATAAGGGGTAAACCTTTTAGAACTGATGGGAGGAGAAATTTCTTCAGCCAGAGGGTGGCAAATGTGTGGAATTCACTCCCACAGAAAGTAGTTGAGGCCAAAATGTTCTGCGATTAGATTATAGCTCTTGGGCTAAAGGGATCGAGGGCTCGAAGGGCTGAATGGCCTCCTCCTGCTTCTAGTTTCTGCCTTTCAGGTTTCGTCAAGAAAACAAACCAAACCACCCCCCACCAAAAACCATCTGCAGCACAACAACTACGTAAGTAGAACGTGGCTGCTTGCTGGTAAGCGTTAATGAACCATTCCCAGTGTTTGAGAATTCCCAACTCTCTAAATGAATATCAACATTCGTAAAAAGCCAAGCTATTTTTTGCTTAAACCTCAGGGTCACAGCATCCCAGAGAAATCAGAAATAGCAATTTATTTCAAATCAGATCTAGCATTAGGGGAGTTGGAAGAGCGCGTAGATAACAAATTCATCACCAGCTTGCTTCACCTTTAGTGATCTATGGAGGAGTTCTAAAATGGTTTAAGAGATTCATAAAAACACATTCACAAGGAACATATTACCCATCAAGTGGTTCTCAATAAAGATCAAATCACGCCAGACCTAGACTATGGCACGTAATGTTACATGGAGATTGGCTTTGTATTGATGGGGCAAGACAACCAAGCTGGTCCAGTGGGAATGCAGGGAGGTCAGACAACCAAGCAGACACATGCACACAAGGAGAGGGGAGAAACTGACTCATCCTAATAAGACAATTTCTCAAGTTTAAGTCTCAATTTCACCAAATATCAATTATTTAAAAGTTTTTTAATTTCTTTTGTTTCAAGTGAATCACCACTTATGAATATATATGATTGGATATTGGAATCAATTCCAAGAACAGCGATTTGGATCTTGAGAAGCCAACTGCATAGAGATGAAGCATTCATTATATTCAAAGAATCCCTTTGCTTCAGTTCGTTTTCTAAAAAAACTGGGATCTTTACCCTACTCATTAAGGCAATACCCCAGCAACCAACTCCACTGGAAGTCATGCAAACTGACATTGCATGCACTCCTTAATGGAGAATCAACAGGCACCAAGCTGGGATGAAAAGGGAAGGTTAGTGTGTCCAACGGAGGGAAAAGCAGTATTGAAAGTAGAGCTCTCAACAGCAAAGGGAAGAGGGGCCTACACACAAGGGAGGCACTTTGTTTTTCTTTAAACGTGTGGAGGAGGGGAGATTAAAGAAACTATTTCCATTTTCCATAATGAATATATATCCAATACACTCATCATCTTATTGGTGGTTGCTTCATTGCCTATAGATTGGGGGCAAACCACTCAAATGCCAGACCATTGCGCTTCCCTTTTGGCTCTAGAAAATCCCACCCAATGTACTGATGTAGGATAGGTTAGAAAGATCAAACATTCATGGAGAAGGTGTGGCCATAGCAACATGTTTCGTTATAGAAATATAACTGTTGCAAGTACACCTTTGGAAGGAAATGCAGTAGTGTGTATAATAGTGGCATCAGTACAAGTCTATTTGTGCACACCCATTAATTCATCTCTCTGGACTGAAGGTATGAAAATTTCAGTACTTACTCACTTGGGCCTTGACATACTCAACGTATTGTTCTGGACTGAGGGCTGGTTGACATTTAATTGGCTGAGGCTTGGAAACAATAGCAGGACGCAAGTAAGGATGATGGCAGATCCGAGTGGTGTGTATTGTTAGCACATAATTACATGACTGAGGCTCATCCACTCGAGCTATGTAATCCCCCGATCCTTCCTCACACATAAACTAGGAGACAACAAAAAAAAGCGACAATGGTTAGCACACATGGTTATGCTAGAAACAAGATCATGTCATTTACCCAGCATGCAAACATGAACTCCCATGCCTTTGAAGCAATTAAGATTTCCCTAAATATCAGGCATACTAGTGAGCAAATCCATATAGAAATCTGGAATTCTGGGATTGAGATTGGCTGGATATCAATTTGGGAGACACCAAAATGGTGAATCAGAATCGGCTGAGCACATTGCTGTAGCCTGCAAATAGCCTGTCTTTGATGACTAGATTTCTCAATGGAGTTCCTACTGTAAAAGAACCACGGTTGGTTCTTTTATGATGGTGCCTCTCAGTTTAAGTCCAGACAAATATGAGGTAATGCATTTTGGAAGGTCGAATACAAATAGGAAATATACAGTAAATGGCAAAACACTTGAGTATTGACAGGCGGAGGGATCTGGGTGTACAGGTACACAGATCACTGAAAGTGGCAATACAGTTGGAGAAGGTAGTCAAGGCGACATACGGCATGCTTGCCTTCATTGACCGGGACACAGATTAAAAATTGGCAAGTCATGTTACAGCTTTATTGAACCTTAGAGAGGCCGCACTTGGCATATAGTGTTCAATTCTGGTCATCACACTACCAGAAGGATGTGGAGGCTTTGGAGAGGGTTACAGAAAAGATTTACCAGGACGTTGCCTGGTATGGAGGGCATTAGCTATGAGGAGACGTTGGAGAAACTTGGTTTGTTCTCACTGGAACAGAGGTTGAGGGGGCGACCTGATAGAAGTCTACAAGATTATGAGTGGCATGGACAAAGTGGATAGACAGAAGCTTTTTTCCCCAAGGTGGAAGAGTCAATTACTAGGGGGCACAGGTTTAAGGTGCGAGGGGCAAGGTTTAAAAATCAGTTTTTGTTTAGACAGAGGGTGGTGGATGCCTGGAACTCGTTGCCAAGGGAGGTAATGGAGACAGAAACAATAGTGAGTTTTAAGGGGCGTCTTGACAAATACATGAATAGGATGGGAATAGAGGGATATGGTCCCCGGAAGGGTAGGAGGTTTTAGTTCAGACAGGGGCAGCATGGTCGATGCAGGCTTGGAGGGCCAAAGGGCCTGTTCCTGTGCTGTAATTTTCTTTGTTCTTTACAATATAAATCATGATAATGTGTGCTGCAGTCAGTCAACAGTAACAACTTTCATGCATACCTGCAAGTTTTTAGAAACACCAGAATTTTATTGGAGTATAGAGAAATGAGCCCAGGTATTTTGATTATAGGAATCGTACATCAAGGCGAAAGGAGGCTGGTATTCAATCAGCATTTCTGTACACTACAGAAGGCTTAACCAGAATGATGGTGCGGTAGCACAAATCAGGTCCTTTCTGAATGAGTTGTGAACTTTTTATTCAACCGTGGGACATGTGTCACAGGCTGGCCAGCATTTATTGCCCATCCCTGGCACAGTGACAAGCACTGTTGCCTCACAGCACCAGGGACCTGCATTCCATTCCCAGCTTGGGTCACTGTCTGTGTGGAGTCTGCATGGGTTTCGCCCAGGTGCTCCGGTTTCCTCCCAGTCTGAAAGACACGCTGGTTAGGTGGACTGACTGTGCTAAATTCACCCTCAGTGTACCTGAACAGATGACTAGGGGATTTTTCACAGTAACTTTAGTGTTAATGTCAGCCTACTTGTGATACTAATAAATGAACTTTAATCACTGTTGCCCTTAAGGTGGTGGTGAGCTGCCTTCTTGAACTGCTGCAGTCCATGTGCTGTGGGTTGGCCCACAATGCTGTGCATCCTTTGGCAGGGAAGAACAGTGAACAAAGTCTTAAACTAAGAGGCACCATCATGAAAGAACCAACAATGGACTGCTGTTGGAAAGTTTTCCCCTGGAAATCCTATTGACATGAAAATCTTCAACAACAGTGGCTTCCTCCACAGAGCACATCCTAGGAATCTACTTCCTGAAGAGGAGGGCAGCCAAGAAACAAAAGATGGATGGGTGCTTGGATACATTAAAACTCCCAAGAGATCCATTTCTGGTTACTTTCTATAAATAGGCTTCAGTATTACAGGGCATGTTTAGATTAAGCAGATTTGACCAGCATGTGCCCAAAGCATCACTCAAAAATAAAGCACCTGCTTAAAGTATTTTTTCCATTCCAATCCTATTCCTTTTTACTTTCCCTGAACGTTATGTTGCAGGCATGCATGCATTTAGTGACACCACATGGACCACTTAAGCACAGCATTACAACAAGAACCAGCACCACCCAAATAGGAACAAAAAAAACGATGCAGGCTACTCAGACAAGCTGCACTTATAGGATGCCAGTCTTGGGGCAGGATCTTCAGGCCACATTCATCGTGAAACCAAAAAATATGCCCGAGATCAGATTCCTGTGGCAAGCGGAATGGGAAAATTAGCCCCCGGCCTTCGAGTTACTCTAAGAACATCTTCAACTCGTCAATCAGATTTAGACTTGCTAACGCATTAGCCTGCTATTAATCCACAATGACGTGCACATGCCACCTGAAGCAAATTGCGGTGAGCTTAGTTTGCAGGGGTCTTGCACTGATCAAGCTGTTTTGTACATGTTTGTGTTTCTGCTCCAGTCTCTCTGGGTCTCAATTGACAATTAAGAGGAAACATAGGCACAAACGCAATCAAACAACAAAACACAAGGGATTTACTACACAAAGAGTTTACACTGAAACCCAGATGGTCTTTAATATTGAACAGTCGAGGCGGGGCAGTGTACAAAAGCCTTTCGTCTTAAAGGCTTTGGCTGGAAGCCAGCTAGCGTGCAGGAGTAGAAGTCTCTACTGACAGCTCCAACAATGTGAAAAGGCAAGTCACGTGAGTAGTTTATTGCACAATGGTTAAATCGAGCATGCTGCAATGCCAGCTGATGAGACATTTACTGGAATGTGGGTGATACTGACAAGGCAGTCATCATTCCCACCTATAGGTGCTTTGGTGACAGCTACATAGTGGGGCTTTGAGTCACATGCTATCTGTAGTCAGTACAGCCTGAGATATCCTGCCCCTGAAGGACATTAGTGACCTAGTTGAGTTTTTAATTAAAAAAAATCTAGCATTCCTGGTGCGATTTGAACTCAATATCTAGGATATGAGAGAAAATAAAAAATATATAGTAGAGTGGAAAAGATACTTTAAGCAGCTGTTGTTTAGAATAAATCTCCTCCTCCCCCTTTAACATGTTTTTAAGCAACACTTCCGTTTTTGAACCAAATGGGTTAGACTTGACCCCATTTGTTGAATCAGTATCGTAACCACTAGGTTAATAGACTCCTTTTATAAAAGGCACAATAGCATCATATGACCAGTACAGTAGCACAGTGGTTAGCACTGCTGCCTCAGCATCATGCACCCAGGTTTGATTCTGGCCTTGAGTGACTATGTTGAATCTGCACATTCTCCCCGTGTCTACATGGGTTTCCTCCCACAGTCCCAAAGATGTACAGGTTAGGTTGATTGGTCACGCTAAATTGTCCTTTAATATCATGGGGATAAGCAGGGTAAACATGTGGGGTTACGGGAATGGGGCCTGGGTGGGATTGTGGTTGGTGCAGATTCAATGGGCTGAATGGCCTCCTCTGCACTGTAGGGATTCTATGGCAATGGATGGTAGCTAAAGTTGCCTACAAGGCAAAAGCAAATTTAAATCCTGCTATAATTAACAAAAGAGTGCTTAGTTTAAGTATACCACAGGTTAAATTTCTTTGTTTGAACGTATAGTGACCTACACTGCGATAAATTTTCCGTTCCTCAGTCTCACTGCAAGTGGCAATAAAAGATCAAAAAGTCAACAGAAACGTTAATAGTCTGAAAAGGAAGTCTACTTTGAACCAAAATAAACCAATTTCTGTGCTTCAACTCTTCAAACAAGTGAATTCTGGATTGAAGTTTATGGCTTCAGAAAGTTGAGAGGACAGAGACCCTGTAAACTTACCCTCACTTCAGCTTCTCTCGGCTTCTCATTGAGGTCGCACTTGGATCCATTCACATAAGTCTGACTGTGATATCTTTTCAATTTGTGCTGCTTTGAAGCCTGCAAATAAAGGTGATTCATGTAACTCGTGCTTCCAAAAGTGCACATTAAAAACGTATTAAATTCTCCAAGTACAAATATTCAAGTGCGTGGTTACATTGGCAATAAAAATCAGGATGACAATAGAAGCAACTGTGTTGTTTAGAATTAATCTCCTCCTCCCCCCTTTAACATGTACACTTTAATGAGCACCAGCAGTTCTCCATGACCTGATCAAATGATAATTTCTCACATGCAAACTCACGAGTCTCAACAAGTTATGCAAGAATGGGAGCAGAGTATAGTCAAGTCTAATGCAGTCCTCATCAAACATCCTCAGTTCTGGCAGCCGAACTGAATAATTTTCACCTGCACCACCCACCACCCCACCCCCCGCCCCATTCAAAATGCCATCCCTCCTGACAGACATCAGGCAATTCAAATATAGACTGTAACTGGGGCTTTCCATCTGTATGGTTCAACTAGTAGTTAGTTTAGCTAGTGAACCAACACAGCTGTTACACAGAATGAAACATAGAACCCCTACAGTGCAGGGGAGAAGGCCATTCAGCCCATCAAGTCTGCACCAACCAGGTTTACCCAACATGCCCGCAGTGGTTAGCACTGCTGCTTCACAGCACCCAAGACCTGGGTTCGACTCCCAGGTTGGGTCACCGTCTGTTCAGAATCTCCCCGTGTCTGCGTGGGTTTCCTCCCACTGTCCGACAGACGTGCTGGTTAGGTGCACTGGCCATGCTAAACTCTTTAAGTGTACCCAAACAGGAGTGTGGCAATTCGGGGATTTTCACAGTAACTTCTTTGCAGTGTTAATGTTAGCCCACTTGCAAAACTAATAAATAAGCTTTAAAAAGAAAGCATTAACTCACTGATCCTACTAACTTTAACTTGGGACAAAGGACAATTTAGAATGGCCAATCCACAACCTGCACATCTCTGGACTGTGGGAGGAAACTCACAGACACAGGGAGAACGTGCAATCTCCACACAGTGATCCAAGCCAGAAATTGAACCCAGGTTCTTGGGGCTGAGGCAGCAGCGCTAACCACTGTGCCACTCAAAAAAATTTGGCACAATAATGCAGCTATTCCAAGGATGGAGGTTTCATAGCTGCTTTTTCACACTTAAAAGAAAGATGCAGGCTGGAAACCAGAAGTAAAATATCAAAGGTTTCAGGCATATACATTCTTACAGCTTTTACAATCTGGATGTCAAACATCCTGCATTTTCTTTTTAAGAACTGCATTTCAAAAGTTGGCTGATTTCATTGCCTATTTCTGAACTAAAAGTACCTATCGGCTATCGACAGAAGTTAACTCTCAGTGAAAGTAGGCGAGCTTAGAAAATAATATTGAACAGGTCAGACAGAATCTGTGAAGAGGGAAACAGTTAGTGCGTCAGACCGATGATTGTTCAATAATATTGTAAAGACTAGTGACCAGAAACATTAACTACTTCCCTTGCCCATAGATGCCAGCTGCCTAGCTGAGTACTGCCAGCGTTTTCGTCCAAATTTCAGATTTTCCAGCATCTTTTGTTTTTTATTCACTTGTGGGACTTGGGCATCACTGCCTGGCCAACATTATTGCCCATACTTAGTTGCCTGATGGCAGTTGACAGTAAACCACATTGCTGTAGCTCTGGAGTCACATGTAGGCCAGACCAGGTAAGGACAGCAGATTTCTTTCCCTAAAGGGCATTAGTGAACCAGATGGGTTTTTCTGACAACGGTTCCATGGTCATCAGTAGATTCTTAATGAACCCGAGTCCCCAGAGCATTAGCTGAGTTTCTGGATTAATAGTCTAGCAATAATACCATTAGACCATCGCCTCCTCTAAAAGTGGGGCATTCAGTTTTAAGAAATAAAAGTTTCTGTTGAACATTCACTCTCCACAAAAAGTTAAAAGTTGCTCAGGAAATAAATGCTGCAAATTGCACTTCCCTGTGATCTTACCTTGCTATCCTGTGGGCTTGCAGTATTCCAAAGAGCAACAAAAAAAATGCATACCTTCTACTTAGAGGCAAGGAGATCAGAGATAGATATTTGCGCACGAGTCACTATTGCAGTGATGGTGAACCATTACGGAAAATAAAATAAGTTGCATTTATATTGCGCCATTCAGGACCTCAGAATGCCTTATAGCCAATGAAGTACTTTTGAAGTGCAGTCATTATTGTAAAGAAATGCAGCAGCCAATTTGCGCACAGCAAGGTTCTATAAACAGCAATAAGAAACAACCAGATAATGCGCTGGTTGAGCGATAAACATTGGTCAGGCCCACAGGGGCATTTTTCCCTGTTCTTCTTTTGATTAGCATCATGAGATCTTTTACAGCCACAGAAGGAGGCAGGCAGGGTTTTAGGTTTAACACCCAGCTCATCCAACAGTGCAGCACTCCCACAATACTGCACTCAAATGTCAACCTGGATTGTGCGTTCAAGTCTCCAGAGTGGGACCTGAACCCACAACGATCTGACTTGGGCAAAGGAGCTACCACTGAGTCACAGCTGACACAGACCATTAAATGTCAAGATCCATTCAGAGCTTGGAAATTCAACTTGACTAAAGACAAAATAGTCACTCAACCTACACAAGGTGAACCAGCCAAAGCAAACTGGTTATGTAAGGTGACATGGTGGCAAGTGGTTGGCACTGCTGCCTTACAGCACCAGGTACCCGAGTTCAATTCCAGCTTGGGTCACTGTTTGTGTGGTGTCTGCGCATTCTCCAGGTGCTTTAATTTCCTCTCATAGTCCAAAGATGTATAGGTTAGGGGGATTGGCCATGCTGAATTGCACCTTAATATCAGGGAGTTAGTAGGGTTAAGTGCTTATGGGGATAGGGCCTGGATGAGATTGTGGTTGGTGCAGACTCGATGGGCCAAATGGCCTCCTTCTGCACTGTCAGGATTCTGTGATATAAATTCTGAGTGCACGAGCAGCATTTACTTAGAGCAATCAGCTTTTGTGACCTACAACAGAATGACACCAGACCAGCCTACCTAGGATTGGAATTCATCCTTACCTTTGCAGTTTCATTGTTCCAGTCAAATTCAGATTCATAAAACCCAAGATACATCACATCTCCTTTAACTTCAGAATCTGAGCACAACAAAAAAATTAAAGCTAAAATGCAAACTCTGTCGTGGTAAGTGGAGTTAAAAATGTTGAGAACTATGTGCAGCGGTAGACAAACACTGCATTTATATTATAGAGCTGGCATTGTATGCAACTTTGTTCTGTCAGCAAGCGCTTAAATAGCACATCAGCCCAGGGTGACTTCTCCAGCACAGAGACCACCTTCCAGAGGTAGCTCCTTTCTACATCATTCATTTGCTTTGTTTCTCGTCACCATTTTGCTCTGGACTCCAAGCACTCAACTCACCTATTAAGAGATCTGCTTTGTGGTTTTTTTTTTAAAAAACATTCCTGGCCGGTACAAACCTTTCTCCCAACTTTAGGGGCGCTTTTAGGCCAGGACCAATCGCAAACGTGGCCTGAACAACACTGCACGTGCAGTGATTTGTCAGTAAACTGCATGCCAGCAGCCTTGAACGCAGAAGCTTTCATAACATGAAACGCAAATGTATTTGACCATTTACTTGGAACACAAGTGCACATGGCAGCATCAGGTGTATATACAGGCACATATTAGGAGAAGCAAAGTGTTGGCAATCGCACCTTTATCACAATTATTTCCTGCATTATAGAATAGAAAAGCTTCTAGTGCAAACATCTTCACTGGATTAGGGCAACACTGAGCAGACGGCGGGGACAGCTTGCATACCCAACTTCTCGATTGCAGATGTTGCGTACTTGGTGTAGGGGAGGGAAGAATGGAGTGGCAAAATACCCTTTTCTTTGGAGAGGCAATGTGGCAAAAATCTGGTATGTAGTCAAACCAAATTAGGAGGAACTTTGTAACTGTACAAAGGTATTTTGAATCTCATTGCTGTTGCCAGCATATACACTATTCCTCACAGTGTGCATAATACTTGAGATTTGGGTCAGTTTTGACTTTGTAGTTATTTCTTTATGGCCAGCTCCAGCGCCTAAGAGTGCTACGACAGATTCCTGTTTAATTCAGTAAAGGGTCACACACTCAGCCAACTAAAAGCTGGGGGGGAATAATGCCAACTTAAATACTGGAATGGGATTGGCTCAGTGTACATTTTGGCAGAACCAACGGGATGAACGAGTACACTATCAAGGGCAGAAGTCTGAGTAGTGTTGAAGAGCAGAAGGATCTAGGGGTCCGGGTCCACAGGACTCTTAAATCGGCCTTGCAGGTGGAGGAGGTGGTCAAGAAGGCGTATGGTGTACTGGCCTTCATTAATCGAGGGATTGAGTTTAGGAGTCGGGAGGTAATGCTGCAACTTTATAAGACCCTTGTCAGGCCTCATTTAGAGTATTGTGCGCAGTTCTGGTCGCCTCACTATAGGAAAGATGTAGAAGCTATTGAGAGGCTACAGAGGAGATTTACAAGGATGTTGCCTGGACTGGGAGGCATGCCTTATGAAGTTAGGTTGAGGGAGCTGGGACTCTTTTCCCTGGAGAGACGAAGGTTGAGAGGCGACCTGATAGAAGTTTACAAAATGTTGAGAGGAATAGATAGGGTGGATTCTCAGAGGCTATTTCCCAGGGCTGAAATGGTTGCTACGAGAGGACACAGATTTAAGGTGCAAGGAGGGAAGTTCAGAAGTGATGTTAGGGGTAAGTTTTTCACTCAGAGGGTGGTGAGTGAATGGAATCGGCTGCCGTCAGTGGTGGTGGAGGCGAACTCGCTGGGGTCTTTTGAAAGACTTCTGGATGAGTATATGGGGTTTAATGAGATTGAGGGTTATAGATAGGTCTGTAGGTTGGTAGGTGTTGATGTGATCGGCGCAACTCGTGGGCCGAAGGGCCTGTTTGTGCTGTAGTGTTCTATGTTCTATGATTAACTGCATTTATTTTAAAAAATCCTCCAAGATAAAAGTCTCAGCATCTATTCTCTGGGGTATAAAAAGGAGTCTGGCACCTCGGGGAGTTGGTTTGAAAATCTCAGAAACCCATCTCCTGAAAAGATGGGGGTGAGAAAGAATTGGTCCATAAAGCCATCTGGATTTACATAGACTCACAACTAAGAAGATGCAGGAGAGCGAGTGAAAAGGTGAGAGCCAACCTAATCTACAGAAAAGATAAAAATCCAAAAATAAAACTTTCATTAACACAAGCAGCTGTATTTACCTTCTGTATGGTACTGTTTGATATGCTGGCCATAGCAAAACTCATACGTCCACCAATCTTTGGTCTGTAAGGAAAGAACAAAGAAAAGCAAGCTCCAATGAAACACAGACTGAACAACAAACAGCAAGTTAACCAAATCAGGCACCCTGAAAATCTGACTTACAGCAACTTAAACAGGACAAAGGGATCTAATACTTCTTACTGCAGAAAGACTTCTATTTTTGCTTCAGGTGAGCTGTTCCCTTTCCTTACTACTTCTACATTTAAAAGATTACAGGGCAGGGGTAAGAATTGACACTTTATGGTGTAGTTTATTACCCAGCCACAACTTGTTTGCAGATGCCAATGTACTGTGCTTCTTTCTCAACTTCTACTCTACATGCAATGCCGCCAGGGGCATTTTTAAGCAACATTCCTAAATCGAAAGGCTGATATCGAAACATACTGGTTCCATATTAATGAAACAAACTCTCCTCTTCCAAAAAAAGAGGCAACATTGAGATGGGATCTTGGCTTTGATTCCTGCCATTTGCCTCTCTACAGTGCTTCACAATATTATATATTTTAAATGCAGTATTTGAAACTTTATGCAAAAAAAAAGCAGACTACAGCCCACCAGGGTTACGGAGGGGTGATTGTACTAATTACTTGGAAGCATGTTGCATTAACCTTGAGGGACACTGCCAGAATTGCAGGCCCTACAACTCTGCTGGCAAACCTCAACCATGTACCTGTGGCAGTCAGCCCAACAGATAGCAAGAATCTCATGTTTAACTCCTGACCAATTCAGAGCAAGTCTATAATTGGTCAAAATTTCAACAGGAAAATCCTTCAGCAAAAGGAAGAAAAATAAAGCAGACTTCTACTCCTGATCGCTACTGTAAGATAAAGCACATGTAAACATTGGGTAATGTTCTGTGACGTTCCTCAAACCTGCATGAAAAATGGCTTACAGGATGAGCTACCAGAGGGCTTCCTGTCACAGAACAATAGTCACATTAACACTGCAATGAAGTTACTGTGAAATTCCCCGAGTCACCACACTCTGGCGCCTGTTCAGGTACACTGAGGGAGAATTTGGCACGGCCAATGCACATCTTTGGACACAGAGGAAACCAGAGCACCCAGAGGAAACACACGCAGACTCGGGGAGAACATGCAAATGATGGACCAAGCTGGGAATCAAACCGAGTCCCTGGCGCTGAGGCAGCAGTGCTGACCACTGTGCCCCACACACACCCCCCCACACCCCTGTGTGAAGAAAATTGGAGAGAGGATTTAAGTGGGGGAGAAGGCAGTTTACAAACCTCGATTAAAAGTACTGATAGGTATTATGACATTATAGTATGGCGCACACATCGCTTTGCAATTCAATTTTTTTGGAAAAACACAAGCAAAACCCAGGGAAATGTTTGACAACATAGATTTAAAAAACACAATACACGTTGCTTCGTTCCTCCAAAAGAACACCTCACCTTTACAAGACATGGAGCTGCCTGCATTGGCTTCAACAGCTCAGAGATCTCTAACCCAGAGTAGGCTTGAGATTCATCTTCTGATTCCTGCTGAAATTTCATGGCTTGAACTGGCAGCCTGCACTCATACATCTGCTTATATTTGGAAGAAACCATGACAACATCATCTGACTTAGTCTGCAAAGAGAGAAAACACTCAATTAGACAGCCGTCACAACCTGAGGTTGTACCAGTAACAGAGTAGCCTTATACCAGAGGTAATCAAGCAGCTCTTTCATCCCAGGCCAGGAATCTAATCCAGCTCAGACAAATTGACCAAAGAATCCCTTCTAATAATCCAAGACCTGACATGAAAAACTCTTGAGCAGCAGCAGTTTAGTGGGTACACTTCTATGCCACAAAACCAGCCATCAAATTCTAGCTGCAGACCAGATGACTGGTTTGGGAAATAGAAATATCACCCTGAAACATTAAGGGTTAACACATTCATTTCAACTAATAGGTTGAGAAGTTAACTCATAGGATATGTAATTTGATTAATTTTAATCTGAAAGACAAGTTTATTTATTATTGTCACAAGTAGGCTTACATTAACAGTTACTGAAAATCCCCTAGTCGCCACACTCCTGTTCAGGTACACTGAGGGAGAATTTAGCACGGCGAATCCACCCTAACCAGCACGTCTTTGGACTGTGGGAAGAAACTGGAGCACCCGGAGGAAACCCACACAGACACAGGGAGAACGTGCAGACTCCACAGATAGTGACCCAAGCTGGGAACTGAACGCGGGTCTTTGGAGCTGTGAGGCAGCAGCGCTAACTGCTGTGCCATCACTCCTGAAGGGTTGCCCTGGTCGGTTGCTGTAACCCCAGCTTTATCGTTTATACAGTTTAAATTCTACATACTACCTTGTATATAATGTGAAGCAATAACAGAAGGTACTTCAGGTGTCAAGTGGACATGATGTACATAATCATGGAATCCCTCCAGTGCAGAATGAGGCCATTTGGCTCATTGAGTCTGCACTGACCACAATCCCAACCAGGCCCTATTCATACAAAGATGCATTTAAATTCTCAAATACTTGGGTGTTGTGTGCTCTCTTCTCAGATGTGAGAAATTTTGCAAATTTATAATCCAAAGTCAACTGGTTCTGTACATATAGTCGCAGATTCCTCTTAAATCTTCCCACAATATTTAAATTAATAAAATGAAAAAACTTAAACATCTTTGCAGACCAAATATGATGCCACTTGCCAAAAGTATTAGGATTTTACTGAATCTCAGTTCCATAGGTTCCAGTTGCCATCCACTACTTCAGCAAAATACTCATTTTAGATAGTGCTATACTGGAACTATTTAACTGCAGGGCACCTCACCAAATTCTTCGCCAATGTTCAGACAGACATGGGCAGTAAAACAAACTTCCAGATAGTGATGAGGAGTGGGGACACTGCAGACAGCAAGGACAATTATATCATGCACTCATCACTACCTTGACAGAATTGAGCCAATTCACAGAATCCTACAGTGCAGGAGGCCATTCGGCCCATCAAGTCTGCACCAATCACAATCCCATAACACCAAAATGCATTTACCCTAACTAGTCCAACTGACACTAAGGGGCAATTTAGCATGGCTAACCCACTTAACCTATACATCTTTGGACACAAATGCACTTTGAGGTCTCCAGACAATCCGTCCATTCAATGAAACACGATGCAGCAGTCAGCCCAGATTGTGTGTTCATGTCTCAGATGTGGAACTTGAACCCATAATCTCAAAGACAAGTGCGTCACCAACAGATGACAAGACACACTTCCTAAATACTGCAATTTCCAATCTTCTGAGATTTCTGACAGGCAAGGAAGAAATCAGAGCATGTCAAATTTCACCAGTAATGCACATGGAGCTAGTTCATTAGTAATTCCTGGAAACCTTTCCTATTCACACAGGAACTGACACAGCACCAGCCCTCAAGTACAAAAGATAGAACTGGTGCTTCCAAAATGTTTTGTCCAGTACACACTGTCCCTGCTTGGTAGGCAGCACAGAGATCATTAACCTATAGACAAGACCCAATAGAGTTCAAGGAATGGAGAGCCCAATCATTCCTTGACCAAAAACAGAAGAAACAGTTCTTTATGCTCCAAGATGAACAAACTGGAGGGATGACGTTTTAACCATGGGATCTCAGAATGCAATTTTGCTGGGCAAGAATGGAAAGTTAATCAGGATATCCGCAACAATGACTCTTAACACTTTGCCATTAGCCACTTCATTAGTTAAAGTGTCAAAATTCAATGCTGCAGACGAGAGATTTTTTTTTAGTTAAAATGGCTGAGCAGCCCAAGCAAGGAACAATGAGGTCCTTCCCGTGCTGAACCTCTTGACGGGGTGTCAAAAAACACATTGTTTGGTCGGATGCCTGCAGAAACTGCACAACACGTAGATCAGCAAATTGCAGCAGCACAAAACATACACATGAAGGCATGTTGTAATTAAAGATTTACGCAAAGACAAAACAGCATGGTGGCAAGATACCAACGTGATTCAAGTGACATTCCACATGCCATGGCTGCTGCAAGATTAGAATCGCAACAATTGACGTTTTATAAATAGAAAACAGTCTGAAAGCAAAATAGGACATCATTCCGTGTGCACTTGGTATGGCTCCAGGTAAATCAGGAACTTGATATTATGACTGCGAGAATTAGATACCCATTAACTCTCTTATTTACATTTGATTCTGCAACGTGCGAGCTAAATGCAGAACATAACAAGTCATTTCAGATCAAACAAAGAAAACACTGCATCCATTTGTTTAGACCACTGGCTTCCAGTGGTTAATTGTAAATTTGACCTTCTCAGATTCGACAGTCATTATTTTGAATCAATACCCTGCAGCATGTTAATTTGCAATGCTTTCCCCCTCCAGAGCCCAGCTTTATACTAGTCCATATCAACATGTCAGAGTTCACCACAGCACAACAAATCATTAATGGCGTAGCTGCAATGTACGTTGAGCATCAGTGTCATTACTCTGTTTGCCCTATTGCTGTAAAGGTTGCCAGTTTCACAGAAATCCCAAGTACAGTACAAGCAACAAGGCAAATTTGGATGCTTTTGGAACTGCCCTCAACGATTTCCAATAATACTGGAAGCCAATTCATAGTGCATGTTGATGGAATGCACGCATGACAACCCACATGCATGGCATAAATTGGGACTTTTTTAAAATCAATTAAGCTGCCTTGTTTAATTGTGACAATTTTGGAGTTCTATTCTCCCCAAGCATGCGTCAAATTTCAGAGTCTTGACTCTTTTTCTCCCAGCAACATGGCTGAATAGCTCAATGCTGCAATGTTTGCTACACCACTCTGGAAAAGATGTTTACATTCATACAGCATCTTTCACAAGCTCTGGTCATCCCAAATGGCTGATCCGCCATTCTGCAATTACCACTCGAGTATGTCAAGCTCCAACTATAATCACAGGTTAAACGCTCTGACATCTGAATTTGATAAATCTAGTACACAGTGGGGAGGAACAAAATATGAACTGGCATTGTCAAAAACATAGTCACAAATGCCCAATAGTAAAGGAAAGCTGCCAGCCCCACCCTTTCTGACCTATGACTATATACCATACCAGTAACTTACCAGACCACTGCAGAGGTTAAGAACGTACGAACATTAAATGCAGCCTTGCCAGCAGCACCCACATCCAGAGTTTAACACCCACCAAAACCCCTTAGGCAAATAATGCCCTGAACACATGGCACTTCTCAGTAAAAACTTGATTATAAGGCAGTCAATACCACAAGTGCAAAGGGCTTGGGGTGGCACAGTGGTTAGCACTGCTGCCTCACAGCACCAAGGACCCGGGTTTGTTTCCCGACTTGGGTCACTGTCTGTGTGGAGTTTGCACATTCTCCCTGTGTCTGCGTGGGTTTCCTCCAGGTGCTCCAGTTTCCTCCAATGATGTTCGGGTTAGGTGGATTGACCATACTAAATTGCCCCTTAGTGCAACCCTAGCTAGGATAAATGCATGGGGTTATGGCCCGAGTGGGATTGTGGTCAGTGCAGACATGGGCCGAATGGCCTCCTCCTGCACTGATCTAACTGTTAATCAGTGAGTACCAGCAATTTTGAAGGCTTTCAGGCTGTGTATAGTTACAGGACATAGGAACACAGAAGCACATGCAGGAAAGAACAGAGCTTGCACATGGATGGCACCAAAATTGAAGTATGACAACAATCAGGGAAGGGGCTTATATTTAGGAAAAAAGTGACCCAACAGAACGCTTCAAAATGATGGCAAGGTTGTGGAGATGATATTTCCACTTCAGAGAACCCAAAATTAGGGCCATCGATACAATATAGTTACTAATAAATCCATTGGGGAAAGAAGAAATTACTTTACAATGGTGGAACTCACTACGGCAGGAAGCAATTGAGGCCAATAACTTCAAATACGTTTAAACGAATACAAGACATACGTAAATAGAAGGGATTAGGAAGATGTGATGAAAGGTTACAGTGAGGTAGATAAACCAGAGGTGGGATTTCCCAGCCACATTCGCCCCAAAACTGCAAAATTCCACCCAAGGTCAACAGGCCGCCCTCTACAAGTGGAACAGGAAAGTTCACCTCCAAAGGAGGAGACGAAAAGTGTGGAGCATGAACACCAGCAGAGCCTTTTTTAGTGTTGCATATTCCGTGTTATTCTACTGGCATGATGGTAGTGCTGTGGCTCAAGGTGACAATTCATCAATATGCAACAGTACAGTTTCTAAACACAACATGGAATGCCTGATCTCAGCTATGATACTGTGGGAGCTGCCAAGAGGAAGCCTCTCAGAAGGGTAGAATCAGGCACTTGTTAGCTCATATGCAGGGAGATTGCTCACCCACCCTCAAGGCAATTGAGGGAAGTCTGTCTTCATGGTAACAATCTTCAAAACAAGGTGTTCACACAAATTAGAAACCCTTCGGCTACAGGTAAACGTGGCACAAGGGAGCGTGTGACTGCTTCACAGAGTGAATCAGCAGTATTAGCTGTGTCTTGTAAGTTCTGGCACAATACAATAGGAGCAAAACAGCAGGGACTGCACAAATCATGGAGTCAGACTCATTATGGCACAGAAGCAGCCATTTTGACTCAAGTCCAATGAGCAATCCAGTCAGTCCCATTCCCCCGCCCTATCCTACAAGTTTATTTCCCCCAAGCACCCATCCAATTTCCTCTTGAAATCATTCATCATGTCTCCCCTGCCACCTCCCTCAGAGGCAGCGAGTTCCAGGTCATTCTCACTGAAATAGTTCCACCTCACATCCTCTCCTGCATCTCTTATCCAGAATCTTGAATCTGTGTCCCCGAGAGGATTTTCATAGTAACTTCATTGCAGTGTTAATGTAAGCCTATTTGTAACACTAACAAAAACTTTAAACACTAATCCTTGTACTTCAGCCAACAGGAACAGTTTTTGTTTGTCCATCTTATCTAAACCGGTCATAACCTTGCAAGCCTCAATCAAATCTCCCCTCAAACTCCTTCGCTTCAAGGGAAACAACTCCAGCTTCTCCAACCCTAACATTGGAGCTAAAATCCCCTCACCCCAGAACTGTTTTGGGAAATCTGCCTCTGCACCTTCGAGGGCCCTCACATCCTTCCTAAAGTGTGGGGACCAGAACTGGACACAATACTCTACTTCTGACCTGACCAGAGGTTTAGGTATTTTTCTCCAAAGAGAAACTACTGGTTATTCATTCCAACTGCTGCATGATAATACTCCACCTGAGTCTTCCCATCCCATCAGCAAACCCTGCTATATCTTTCTCCCTCATAGGTTTATCAAACTTCCCTTTAAAAGCATCTACACTATTCACCTCAACAACTCCCTGTGGGAACAAGGTCCACATTCTAACAACTCACTGCGTAAAGAAGTAGTTTCTTAATCCTTTCATAACCCTAAAGACCTCCATCTGGTCAGCACGGTGATAGTGGTTAGCACTGCTGCCTCACAGCGCCTGGGACCCAGGTTTCATTCTCGGCTTGGGTCACTGTTTGTATGGAGTTTGTACATTCTCTCCGTGTTTGCGTGGGTTTCCTCCAGGTGCTCCGGTTTCCTCCCACAGTCCAAAGATGTGCAGGTTAGGTGGATTGGCCATGCTAAATTGCCCCTTAATGTCAGGGGGACCAACAGGGTAAATATGTGGGGTTACGGGGATTGGACCTGGGTGGAATTGTTCTCAGTGCAAGCTTGATGGGCAAAATGGCCTCTTTCTGCACTACTGATTCTATGATTCCTCTTTTTCAATCTCAATTCCACAGGTACAGTATGGTTGGAAACAACCCACAAACGCAGTCTAAATATACATCTAGAAAGTGCAAAGCCATTAATCCAGTCTGAACGAGTATCTGTTCTATCATTTAGCCAATAGCTGTTGAAATTGCTCACCTCACTAGTATTTATCCAATTAAATCCCTAGAAATACGATTGTGTCACTAATTTTCATGCACAGAATTTTGCACAAATTGAGGGCAGTTAAAGTCAGAGAGCTGAACAGCTGCAAAATTATCTTAACTGTGGTTTTTTTAGTTTGCATAAACTGCTGTGAGGGGTTTAATTTTGGCCCATTGAAAGAGGAAGGGGACTCATTGCGTTGTCCAAGCAGGGATCAGACTGCCTAGCTAAGGTGACAAAGAGCCAAGTAATCAGTCAATCATGCTGGCTAAGAAACTGAAATTCAAAACTAACTGTGTTTTCAAGTATAACTTGCAAGCTATTTGGTTTCATGCATATTTTAGGACATGTTTTGAAATCTCTCCCCAAACAGCAAACTCTGAGAAATTATAGATCTTTTCAGTTTTCTACCCGTCAGTTACTTAGATAATTTGCAGTCCTCATAACGTCGTCGCTTCACCCCCTTTCTTACATCCCAGTTAAGTGCCAAAAATAACACCACAGTAGCACCTACAAATCACAGCACGGCAAGTCACTAATCTCTGGCAAACCACAGTAGGTAGTTACGGAGTGACGGCCAGGCACCGGGTGTGTGGGGAAGGGGCAGGGGTTTAGAAAGCAGAAGTGGGATACCAGATGGCACTTGGCAGGAGCTACTTGCCAAACTGAGTAGCTTGCATCAGGCTGACATTAACAGTGACTTAAACAAGTTTGCACTTGTATATCATCTTACAGTCTCAGGACATCGCAGTGTCTCACAGCCAACAGAAATACCCTTGCAGCGTAGACTGCATCGTAATACAAATGCAGCACTCAATCTGCAGTTTGATTTCGCAAACAGCAATTTATTTGCTTAGTGAATTGTGTTTCGGCAAATATCCAATGTCCAAAAAGAGGGGGGAGCAAATTTGCAGCCCTTTTCTGTGATGCCTACTCTCAGTTTACTGCTTTCTAGTTGTCTGGAGGAATATGGGGAAGATCAAACAGAAAAAGTATACAATAAGCACAAAGAAATAAGCACTACAGATAGCCTCGACAATGTGAGATTTAGATGGATTGGCCATGCGAAATTGCCCCTTAGTGTCAGGGGACTAGCTAGGGTAAATGCATGCGGTTATGGGTATGGGGTCTGGGTGGAATTGTGGTCAGTGTAAACTCGACAGACCAAATGGCCTCCTTCTGCATTGTAGGATTCTATGAAATCCACACTGGCCATCCCCGATTAGTCCATGTCTTTCTATGTGATAGTTAACCCTATTGCTCAGGATTGATTCTACTAATTTGCCCACAATCAATGTTAAACTAACTGTCCTATAATTTCCTTTCATTTTTTTAAACAATGGAACTACGTTTGCATTTCTCCAGTCCTCCGGTACCTCCCAACTAGCTAGTGAGGATTGGAAAATCATCTTTGGAGCATCTGGTCTAAATCAGATGCTTTGAAGGCAGCTCACCACCACCTCTCAAAAGCAATTAGAGATGGACAATAAATGCTGGCCTAGCCAGTGACACCCACATCCCTGAACAAATATAAAAGGCAGGACAACATTATTGCATACATCAATGTCATAAAGGATGACCTTAAAACAGTGACCTTCTCTGAAGTGCTTCTAAAGCAATTTTGTTTAAATAAAGGAGACCAATACTGCACATACTACTTCAGATAGGGTTTCACCAAGGTCCTGCACAGCTGCAGCAAAACATCCTAACTTTGAAATTCCATTCCCCTTGGAATAAACATTCTATTTATCTTCCTAATCAGTTGCTGTACCTGCATTCCAACTCTGGTTCATGTACTAGGACACCCAGACCCATGTCGAGTTCTGCAATCTCTATTTAAATATGTTTTTTTAAAATTCTTGAGGATCCAGCACTGGATCCCCATGGCACGCCACATGTTACACCTTATTAATCTAAAAAAGACCCATTTATCCTTGCTCTCTGCTTCCTGCTAGCTAACTAACTAATTCTTTATTATCTAATATATTATCACTTACACCACTTGCTCTTATTTTGTGCAGTAATCTTTGATGTCATACTTTATCAAATGCTTTACCCAAGTCATTGAAGACTTGTTGTTAAGTCAGGCCATAGATTGCGAAGATACGCAAAATAAATTTGGAGGTAGGCTTTCCTGCCAGAAACCAATGGTTATGCTTGACAATGGGTTGCTGCACGGTTAATGCAATTATCTTGTCAGTTACAATACAATCCATATTGGGTACTACTGTCTTGAGATGGATATTAATAACCATTCCAGAAAGAAAAAATTCTGAAATATATCCAAGGATTGGATTCTGACTGACACACTTCAGCAAGACAAGGGCTTCACTACAATGTATGACAACTTTCCTTTAGCACTAAGAGTGAAGAGATTCCAAATATTGGACACAGAAATATTCAAGGTTCAGACTCAATAGCAATGCTAAAGGAGAGAGGCGAGACATCAGCATTCCAGGTAGCCAGCAAGACTAAATTCCTGTGCCTCCAGGATTCTGTATGTTTTTTTCTGGCGAGTTAAAAGTAGCTGGCAGTGTCTTTCAGGGTTGAATAAAGGGTCCTCAAGGCTGTCAAAACTGGAGCTTTTTCCAAACCAATAATATCTGATGGGATCTGTGAAAATGAGTCATATGGAGTTCAAACTCAATAGCATTTATGAGAAGCACGACAAAACGCAGTCCCCAACCACTCGAGAAATAACGCAAATAATAAAGACAAACAGCTGGCAGAGTGTTAAATTGAACCCAAACGCTTCAAAGTTAACCACTGAAATGTTAGCGTTTTGGAAAAGAGGTCTGGATTTGGACCAGGTGCCCAACTGAAAGTGTAAACATTATTGTACATAGATCCGATACACTTTCTACTGAACGAATGGGGTTTGAGCAGAGGAAGTGGCACTGGAAATTAAGCCCACAGATGTACAGCACAGCTTAGGCACAATTGTGCCAAGTCCTTTTCAAAACCCAATCAACATTTCTCGTCACCTTCTAAGACTAGGGTAGTTTCTCCAACATTTGTTGAGCAAGGACTCAGTTACCTCTAATGTGTAAACCGTGTGCTCATTGGATTGCAGCCAAATGACAGGAATAGATCAAGCGTGGAACTATTCCTTAGTCAAACGTAGTTTGTGGCTTCCCTTGTTTGTTATTGGCACTGGATAAACTACCCATCATCTTAAAGTAACTACCCATTGTCTTAAAGCACTTACAATGCTTCTTTGAAAGCAATCTTTCTTCCATAGCATCTTGATCTGCAATGGATTTCTGTCTGCTATCCTGGCCAATCATAGAATCCCTACAGTGCAGGAGGCCATTTAGCCCATCAAATCTGCACTGATAATCCCACCTCAGCCCTATCCCCATCACCCTACATATTTACCCTGCTAATCCCTCTAACCTATGCATCCCAAACACTAAGGGGCAATTTAGCATGGCTAATCAACTTCATCCACACATCCTTGGACTGAGGGTGGAAACTTGAGCACCCAGAGGAAACCCACACAGACACGAGGAGAACGTGCAAGCTCCACACAGACAGTGACCCAAACTGGGATGAGAACCCGGGTCCACCACCTCACAAAATGCTGGTTATTTACCCAATGGGAGCTTGCAAACTGGCTGCCATGTTTCCCTCATTGCAACAGTAACCAAACTTCAAAAGTATTCAAGGACTAAAGCACTTGAGTTATCCAGAGATAGTGAAAGGTATAATAAATGCTGGTCCACTATCTTGCACACAAACCGACTTTCATCACCCCATACTGGGGCGCCAACCTCAAGGGCTGTTCCCCCATTAGAAAATAGCCAAAATTGTGATTCTAACCATCTGCCAAATTCAGAGATGAAGCTATGAAGCTCACTGTCTCAGATGCACACACACCTGACTTGAGAGGACATCACCTGCTAGTTAAATATATGGGGCAGTTCCAGAAGCTGTCAATATTCGGAGCTCTGCCTGAAGCAGGAATGCATCGAGGGAAATCGGGATTGCCTTGGTTTTCTGTGGCACTGTCACTGTCGAGAGTCACTAATATATGAACTAAAATGCTATATATTTTTAACTCCAAACTTACAAAACTATGAAAGCACGATGTTTCTTCTGCCTGGGAAAAACCACGATCAAGCTCTTTTCTGCAACCTGCACTTAATTCACTTGCATTTCTATTACGTTCATGACAAGGCATCTTAAACAACAACGTGATGACTCTAAACTAACCAAACTTAACAAGCCACTCAGATGTTATAAAATTGTAACAAAGGTTGAAGAATAAAGCTGGATGAACACAGCATCAACCTAGGCTCTGGAAACGAAAGAGGAACACCCTGTGCCATCAACCTTGTAAGTCATCCTTACTAACATCAAGCAAAACACGAGTAATGAAATCTCCTGCTGAAGACTACTGACTGCCCTCCCTCAATCGACAAGTCAGAACCCTTCCACGTTGAACATCATTTGGGAGAAACAGAGGGTGTCAAAGTCAAAGAAGAGTGAAGGCTTTCAAAGCTAATCACCAAGAGACACAAAATGTCATTACTGACAAAGCCCTGAAGGACACATCGGCCAGAGTGAACCTACAGCAGGAGGCTAGAGAACCAAGAGGGAAAAAAAATCAACTAGAACCTTTTCTTCACTGATGTACTGGTCATAGATGCAGATACAATATAGATAGAAGAAAGAAAGGAAAGGTGATGGCCTAGTGGTATATTGCTAGACTATTAATCCAGAAACTCAGCTAATGTTCTGGGGACCTGGATTCGAATCCCACCACAGCAGATGGTGGAATTTGAATTCATTTTTAAAAATCTGGAATTAAAAATCGACTGATGACTGTAAAACCATTACTGACTGTTGGAAAAACCCCTCTGGTTCACTAACATCCTTCAGGAGAGGAAATCTGCTGTCCTTGTGTGACTCCTGAGCCACAGCAACGTGGTTGATTTTCAACTGCCCTCAGGAAACAAGGGACAGGCACGTCCCACGAATTAATAAAAAAACACCGTTCAGTCTGAGATGACAAGTCCTGCCTTCATGCTACAATCTCCATCCATTACGTTCTGCAATGCTATCACTATGCAAAATGGGGCAGACTTATAAGTGGGCATCATTAGGCACTGAGGGCCATCAGCAACAACAGTATTTAGATTCAATATTCAGCCTCAAGGCCCAGCACATCCCTCATTCTACAATCATCAAGCAAGGGGATCAACCTTGGATCAATGGAGGGTATGCCAGGAGCAGCACCAGGCAGATTAAAGATTAAGTCAAAGGCGATGCTCTAAGTTCGGTCTGCGTGAATAGAAGCAGAATAATAATACAGAGAGGTCCAACCAACAAATCAGCACAAACTCTGTAGTCCTGCCACATCCAGTTATGAATTGTATTAGAGCATTTACACCCATCAGCACCGGGTTGATGGATCATCTCGGTCTCCTCCTGAGGTCGCCAGTATCACAGACGTTAGTCTTCAGTCAATTGAAGGCACTCTGGAAAGGCTATGGGCCCTGAAACTATACCAGCAATAGAACTGAAGTCTGGCGCCCCAGAACTCCTGAACCCCTAGCCAAGCTGTTCCAGGACAGCTGCAAAACTGACATCTACCCAATTATGTGGAAAATTGCCCAGGCATGTCCTGTCAACAAAAAGCTTCCAAATTCATATCCTCTACCTACTGAAAGGACAGGACAGCAGATGTATGGGAACATCACCAGCCAAATTCCTCTCCAAGCCCCACACACCATCCTAACTTGGAACTAACAATGCTTTTCCTGTCACTGGGTCAAAATCCAGGAACTCTCCCCTTAACAACACTGTGGCTGGACCTGCACCACAGACTGACTGATGTCCAATAACAATCCTGGAACTCCCTCCCTAACAGCACTGTGGGTGTACCTACACTACACAGCCTGCAGCAGTTCAAGAAGGCAGCTCACCACTAAGAGTAATTAGGGATGGATAACAAATGCTGGCCTTGCCAACAACACTCATCCCATGGAAAAATTTTTTAAAAAAGTATCTTTGTAGCTAGCACAGGGGCAACTCCAGACTTAGTTTTAGGGAATTAATCTGGAAGAGTTTAGTGGAAAAAGATTTTTAATTCAGCTAGTTTTATAATTATGGAAACGAATAAAGAAAACAAAGGAAAGATTCAAGGTGGTGGAGTGGCAAATTTTGCCAAGGATTTGGCAAAAGTAGACTGACAACAGCTACTTGAAGTGTCAGAACAGCAGAGGGCATTCAAAGGAGGTCAAGAGCATTCCAGAGTAAAAGGGTACAACTCGAATCGTTTAGCTAAGCTTTTGACGATACCCTATACGGCCAACTGGTCAGAAAATTAAAGCTTGTGGGATCCAAGGGAAAATGGCAAAAATGTACTTGGTGCAAGAAACAAAGGGAAAATAATTCACAGGGCTCGGTGCCTCAGTACATTTCAGTGATTTGGATTTGAATGTAGGGGGCCATTAGAAATTTGCAGAGAATACAAAATTGGTCAAATGGCTTACAGTAAGGCAGCTGACCGCAGGAAGACAAAAGGCTGGTCAGGCAGCAGTAAAGTGACAGTGATTTCAATCTGGAAAACTGTGAAGCAATGCATTTAGGGAAAGCTAACAAGGCAAGGGAATATACAATATGTGGTTGGATTCTGAAATGTGTTAAGTGTATATGTACACATCCCTGAAGGTAGGTCAAATAGATAAAGATGGTTAAGAAGATTTATTGGATTATTTCCTTTAATGAAAGAGGTCTAGAGTATAAGACGAGAGCGGCTCTGCAAAAACCGTATAGAACACTGTTTAAACCACGGCTGGAATACCACTTCCTGTCCAGATCACCAGATTACAGAACGAACGTAGGAGTGGGCACTGACCAGATTTAAAATCTTAATAAATAAACTTAAACCTTAAAATTTTTTCAAATAGTCACAGAGATATACAGCACAGAAACAGGCCCTTTGCCAAAATTGTCCATGCCGAGCAGGTTTCCTAAACTGAACTAGTCCCATTTGCCTGTGTTGGTCCTTATCTTTTTCCCATCCATATACCTCTCCAAATGTCTTTCAAACATTGTCATTGTACCCACCTCAAAGGATGCCCCTCAGATCCCATTTAAATCTCTCTTCTCTCACCTTGAACCTATGCCTCCTAGTTTTGGGTTCCCCTACCCTGGGGAAAAGGCCTTGGCCACTCAGACTAGTATAAAATGTTTTGGACTATGCAGCTAATGTCAACACTTCAGTCAGATTAAAAGCTGCTGGCAATACAAACTGCCTGCATGACACAAAGTGCGGTATGTAAATACTTAAACTAACAGAACACGCAGGAAAAGGCAGATTTTCTCCACCTTTTCTCAAGGTACATCTGAGGTCACGTACCTACCGATGAAAGAACAGCTTCTTCCCTATCAGACTTCTGAATGGACCCACCACATATTAAGCTGATCTTTCTCTACACCCTATCTGTAACATTATACTCTGCACCCTTTCCTACGTACTCTATGGTTTTGTCTGTATAGTACGTAAGAAACAATACTTTTCACTGTATCCCAATACTTGTGACAATGATAAATCAAATCAAATATTAAGCTGCTCTTTCTCTACATCATATCAGCGATTGTAACGCTGCATTTTGCATCTGCTCTTCTCCTTCTCCCCTAGATTTATTTATTAGTGTCACAAGTAAGCTTACATTAACATTCCAAAGTTACTGTGAAAATCCCCTAGTCGCCACACTCCAGCGCCTCTTCAGGTACACTAAGAGAGAACTTAGCACAGCCAATGCACCCAACCAGCACACGCTTTGATACTGAATCTACAAAAAATGTTTTATCTGTATAATATGTAAGAAACAATACTTCTCACTGTATCCCAATACATGTGACAATAATAAATCAAATATTAAGCTGATCTTTCAGCACCCTATGACTATAACACTGCGTCCTGCACCCTCTCCATTCCTTCTTCCCTAGGTACTCTATGAACGGTATGCTTTGTCTGTATAGTGCAGAAGAAACAATACTTTTTACTGCATCCTAATACTTGTAACAATAATAAAGCAAATCAAAAGTCAGGGCAATCACATCACACAGTGATCATGACAAAGACACCCAGTACGGTGGTTAGTACTGCTAGCTCACAGCGCCTGGGACCCAGGTTCGATTCCTGGCTTGGGTCACTCTGTGTGGAGTCTGCACATTCTTCCCATGTCTGCATGGGTTTCCTCTGGGTGCTCTGGTTTCCCTCCACAGTCTGAATGACACGCTGGTTAGGATGCTATGCTAAATTCTGCCTCTGCATACCTGAACAGGAGTGTGGCAACTAGGGGATTTTCAGAATAACTTCATTGCAGTGTTAATGTAAGCTCACTTGTAACATTAATAAATAAACCGCTGTCATCTGCCCATAATGTGACCATGACAAAGACACCCAATATTTCTGCCACCAGCCCAAAAGTGAAGCTGATGTAATTGGACATAGTGAAGATTAGGTTCAGACTGAAGAAGTCTTCAGAGAGAAGCCTCTGTCCACACAGAGAGCAACAACACCCAGGCAAGAAGCTCAACACCCTCCGCGACAACCATGGCCAACTCGCCTGTCCTTTAATGATCGGGTCCGAGAGAATCTCGATGCCGTATTTCATCTCGTTCAGCTCTTCGATGTTGAGGAAAGCCGAGAGAGCCAAAAGCTGGGTCGCCCACACCGTAACGAGCAGGATTCTCCTTGTTGTGTCCGCCATCTTGAGACAATCACTAAGGGAGGCGCCTACCCGCTCAACCTAACTTTAATAATAACCGCCCGCCTCCCGGTAGCCGCCCCCCCCGGGGCCCGCGGCCAATCCGGCCGTGGCGCGCCGCGGCAGCCAAGCTGTGAGTAGTCGATTCTCACGTCACTCAGCACCCGTGCATCCTAACGTGCTGGCTGCCTGACCACTCTAGCTGCGCCACGCTGATTGATCAGCGACCTCCGCCGTCTCACAGATGATTGGACGATCTGCATGTCACTCAGGATTCCCAGCCTTCTCATTGGCCCGCCTCCAAACATTAAACCCGCCGCCTCCCTCTTCACCGTCGAAGAGACCTCCCATTAAAAGGGTGAGTTGCTGCTTACTGACTGGATTGTTGGTATGTCAATCCTGCTCATTGCTTGGCTCCAAAAGTTAAACCTTGTAGGTGCTGGATACATCAAGGCCTGATGTAGTGATAGCAGCGTTGGACTGGGGTAAACACAGTTAGAAATCTCGCAACACCAGGTTAGAGTTCAACAGGTTTATTTGGTAGTAAACGCTTTCGGGGCCCTGCTCCTTTGTCAGGTGAGTGGGGAGTTCTGTTCACAAACAGAGCATATAAAGGCACACACTCAGAATACTGATTAGAATGTGAGTCTTTACAGATAATCAAGTCTTAAAGGTGCAGACATAAGAACATAAGAACATAAGAAATAGGAGCAGGAGTAGGCCATCTAGCCCTTCGAGCCTGCCCCGCCATTCAATAAGATCATGGCTGATCTGTCGTGGCTCAGTTCCACTTTCCCGCCCTCTCCCCATAATCCTTAATCCCCTCTCTTATCAAGAACCCATCAACCCGCTTCTTAAATATATTCAGCGAGGCAGCCTCCACCACTTCAACGGGCAGAGAATTCCAGAGATTCACCACCCTTTGAGTGAAGAAGTTCCTCCTCAACTCTGTTCTAAACTGCCTGATGCCAGACGATGTGAGTGGCGATAGCATTAAGCACAGGTTAAAGACTATTGTCTCCAGATAGGACAGGTAGTGAGATTTTGTAAGCCCAGGCAAGTCGTGGGGGTTACAGATAGTGTGACATGAACCCAGGATCCCGGTTGAGACCATCCTCATGTGTGTGGAACTTGGCTAATGCACCCAACCAGCACACGTTTTGATACTGAATCTATGAAAAATATATTTTATCTGTATAAGAAACAATACTTCTCACTGTATCCCAATACATGTGACAATAATAAATCAAATATTAAGCTGATCTTTCAACACCCTAGCTATGACTATAACACTGCGTCTCTGATCAGCGACTCTGTGCTGTTGTGTGTTGTGAAAGCTGCCTTGGAGAACGGTTACCTGAAGATCAGAGGCCAAATGCCTGTGACCGCAGAAGTGTTCGCCAACAGGAAGGAAACGCTCTTGCTTGGTGATTGTCGAGTGGTGTTCATTCATCCGTTCTCGTAGTGTCTGCATGGTCCCCCCAACATACCATGCTTCAGGGCATCCTTTCCTGCAGTGTATTAGGTAGACAATGTTGGCCAAGTTACAAGAGTATGTGCTGTGTACCTGGTGGATGGTGTTCTCATGTGAGATGATGGCGAACTCTTCAGCAGTCACGGGCATTCAGCCTCTGATCTTCAGGTAAACGTTCTCCAAGGCAGCCTGCACGACATACAACAGCACAGAGTCGCTGATCAGAGACTGATAGCCAAGTTCCGCACACGTGAGGATGGCCTCAACTGGGATCTTGGGTTCATGCCACACTATCTGTAACCCCCATGACTTGCCTGAACTTGCACCATTTCACTTACTGTCCTGTCTGGAGACAATATACATCTGTTTAAACTGTGCTTAATGCTCTCTCCACTCACATCTGCACCTTTAAGATTTGATTAGCTGTAAAGACTCGCATTCTGATCAGTAATCTGTAAACCGTGCGTGCCTTTATATGCCCTGTTTGTGATCAGAACTCCCCACTCACCTGACGAAGGAACAGCGTTCTGAAAGCTTGTAGCGTTTACGACCAAATAAACTTGTTGGACTTTAACCTGGTGTTGTGAGACTTCTTACTGTGTTTACTTCAAGGCACCCAGTGCTAGAGGAGCAAGATGGAGGATCCCCTTGCCAACCTGCACCTGGGCCAAGCTCGCCATAAGCAGAGCAATGGGTGACCGGAAAAGGTCATTCAGCTCAACGGTCTGCCCACTCGGCAACAGTGACCAGGTTCAATTCCAGTTATGGGTGACTGAGTGGAGTCTGCATGTTCTTTCCATGTGTCTGCATGGGTTTCCTCCAGGTGCTCCGGTTTCTTCCCACAGCCCAAAAGATGTGCTGGTTAGGTGCATTGGCCATGCTAAATTCTCCCTCCATGTACCCAAACGGGCACCAAAACGTGGTGACGAGGGGACTTTCACAGTAACTTCATTACAGTGTTAATGTAAGCCTGTTTGTAACAATAATAAATAAACTTTCATCATAAAACTTAAACTCTGCCATGGTTATGTTCATGGCTGGCTGTCCCTGGAGAGGGAGCATGCAGAATCCACGGGCACTGTCAAGGCCGTCCATGCCCATTAGGCCGGCAAGGAACGGGGTGTATTATTGGCCCCTTTTCTGCTTTGGCTTTTGTCTTGGGCGCTCCCCTTCTTTTGGAGACTGCTCTTCTTGCTTCATCCCTGAGTTTGTTTAATTTGGTTCATTTGATTTACCATAAAAGAAAGTTAGATATCTGAGGTCACCCGGTGTGGCGTTAGGGTGGGGAAGGAGGGAGCCTCCTCATGAACCTGCTCCTGGACCTGGCCAAACATGCTATAAACATGGCAGCAGACATCCCAGGGGGGTGTCCAGCCTAACTGTTTACCCTCTCTAGTGCTGCTATATTCGTGGCTAGTTGTCCGTGGAGAGGGAGCATGCAGTGTCTGAGGACACCATCAAGACATTTGTGCCTATTGGGTCCCACAGAAGCTGGGGTGTATTACTGACTGCTTTAATCTCATTTTGATTTGATGTTTTAAGTTTCTCTTCTACTTCGTCTTTTGTTTTGGGTGGTTCCTTTCTTTTTGGGGACTGCCCTTCTTGCTTTGTCCCTGAGTTTGTTTAATTTAGTTCTTTTGATTTACCCAAAAGAAAGCTGGCTATCTGAGATGAAAACATGAAAAACTGTAAATCCTAGGCAGGCCTGACAACACCTGTGGAGAGAGAGAGAAAGAGAAAGAGTTAATATTGAATTGATTTATTATTGTCACGTGTATTGAGATACAGTGAAAAGTATTGTTTCTTGTGCGTTATACAGACAAAGCATACTGTTCATAGAGTGCATAGGGGAGAAGGAAAGGAGAGGGTGCAGAATGTAGTGTTACAGTCATAGTGAGGGTATAGAGAAAGATCAGCTTAATATTTGATTTGATTTATTATTGTCACATGTATTGGGATACAGTGAAAAATATTGTTTCTTGTGCACTATACAGACAAAGCATACTGTTCATAGAGTACATAGGGGAGAAGGAAAGGGGAGGGTGCAGAATATAGTGTTACAGTCACAGATAGGGTGTAGAGAAAGATCAGCTTAATATTTGATTTGATTTATTATTGTCACATGTATTGGGATACAGTGAAAAGTATTGTTTCTTGTGCTAAACAGACAAAACATACCATTCATAGAGCACATAGGGGAGAAGGAAAGGGGAGGGTGCAGAATGTAGTGCTACAGTCATAGCCAAGGTGTAGAGAAAGATCAGCTTAATATATGATAGGTAAATTCAAAAGTCTGATGGCAGGAGGGAAGAAGCTGTTCTGGAGATAGTTGATACATGAGCTCAGAGTTTTGTATCTTTTTCCTGAATGGAAGAAGGTGGAAGAGAGAATGTCTGGAGTGTGTGGGGTCCTTGATTGTGCTGGCTGCTTTTCCCGAGGCAGCAGAAAAGTAGACAGAGCCAATGGATGGGAGGCTGGTTTGTGTGATGGATTGGGCTAACTTCATGACCCTTTGTAGTTCCTTGCAGTCTTGGGCAGAGCAGGAGCCCATACCAAGCTGTGATACAACCAGAAAGAATGCTTTCTATGGTGCAGAGCAAGCCAGACTGCCAGAGCTACGGGATTTGCAGCGATCTCCGGCTTCTCACAAGTACAAGGTGGCAATGACTGCACATGTGACCTTAAGGAGCGCCCTGGCAACGGCCGGTAAGATTTTCTCAACAGAAAAGAATTCAAATCTCAAAATAATCTGTGATCATCGAAAGACAATGATGCATGTTTGTACAAGGTATCCAAGGAGCTCACAACACTTACGTCCTGAATCAGTCTCAGACATTACAGTAACTGGAGGGCCTGCGGCACCTTAACTGGCTACTTGCTGATAAGGGGTACATCCAAAAGATTTGGCTAATGACACCCGTTCATCATCCACATAGGGGGATATAGTCCCCGGAAGGGTAGGGGTTTTAGTTCAGTTGGATAGCATGGTTGGTGCAGGCTTGGGAGGCTGAAGGGCCTGTTCCTGTGCTGTAATTCTCTTTGTTCTTTGTTCACATAGTCGCCGGAATTCTACCGCCCTGGAATCGGAGTGGACAACGGAAATGTCCGTTGACCTCGGGCAGGAATTTCCAGTCTCGCTCGAGCGAGGTTGTAAAATACCACCCAGCACGTCAGAGATAGATCCAATGTGGCACATTTTGCAACAAGGTCTTTAATAGGCACGGTGGCCCAGTGGTTAGCACTGCTACCTCACAGTGCCAGAGACAAGGCTTCGATTCCTGGCTTGGGTCACTCCGTCTGTGTGGAGTCTGCACGTTCTCCCAGTGTCTGCATGGGTTTCCCCTGGGTGCTCCAGTTTCCTCTTACAGTCCGAAAGACGTGCTGGTTAGGTGCATTGACTGGGCTAAATTCTCCTTCAGTATACCCGAACAGGTGCCAGAATGTGGCAACTTGGGGATTTTCACAGTAACTTCATTGCAATGTTAATGTAAGCCTACTTGTGGCACTAAGAATAAACTTTAGAGTCGATCATTGGTATGTCAATGGTAAGGATCGGATGCTTGGACCAATCAGACATGGCACTTTCCAGAGAGAGTGTCCCGCATCATCATTGTTTGCTGTGCCATACACAACCTGGCACTGCGGTGGGGGGTGGGGTGGATGAGTTGTCACATGGAGGAGATCCATGTCCTCAGGCTCAGAGGATGTAGAATAGGATCATTCTGAAGAGGGCAAGGATTCTGACAAGTCACAGGATGTGGTCATTGCACAGGCACAATGCAGAAGACATCGCCATGAGACTTTCAATGTGACAAGGCTCCAGGAAAAATAAGGTGAAGACAAGCTGATATGAAGCAAAATTGTTGGAAAAGATCCTGAGTGATAGGGTCCAAACATACTTGGAACTAAATGGCCATGTTAGTGACAGACAGCATGGCTTTGTACGGGGGAGGTCATATCCCACTAATTTAGTTGAATTTTTTGAGGCGGTGACAAAAATAATTGACAAGGGAAGGGCTGTGGATGTTGTCTGCATGGACTTTAGTAAGGCATTTGACAAAGTCCCTCATAGCAGGCTGGTACAAAAGATTAAATCTCACGGGATCAGGGGTGAACTAGCTAGATGGATTCAGAACTGGCTTGGCCATAGAAGACAGAGGGTAGTGGCGGAATGGAGGTCTGTAACTAGTGGCATTCCGCAGGGATCGGTACTGGGGCCTCTGCTGTTTGTAATATATAGAAATGATTTGGAAGAAAATGTAACTGATCTGATTAGCGAGTTTGCGGATGATACTAAGATTGGCGGAGCTGGGGATAGTGATGAAGATTGTCTGAGAATACAGCAGGATATAGGCTGGAAAATTGGGTGGAGAAATGACAGATGGAATTTAATCCAGATAGATGCAAGGTGATGCATTTTGGTAGATCCAATCCAGGTGGGAGCTATAAAATAAATTGTAGAACCATCAGCAGCATAGACACATGAGATGAGTACATGGGATTTAATGGGATTAAGAGTTATAGATAGGCCTGGGAGGAATGGATATGATCGGTGCAACTTGTGGGCCGAAGGGCCTGTTTGTGCTGTAGTGTTCTATGTTCTACACAGAGAGACCTGGGAGTACAGGCCCACAGATCCTTAAAAGTGGCAGCACAGGTGGAAAAGGTGGTGAAGAAAGCATACAGCATGCTTGTCTTCATGGGACGGGGCATTGCGTATTAAAGTTGGCAGATTATGTTACAGTGATATAAAATGTTTCTCAGGCCACATTTGGAATACTGTGTCCAATTCTAGTGTCACCACACTACCAGAAGGACATGGAGGCTTCGGAGAGAGTACAGAAAAGGTTT
The DNA here is from genome assembly GCF_965287045.1 of Carcharhinus amblyrhynchos. Classification (NCBI taxonomy): domain Eukaryota; kingdom Metazoa; phylum Chordata; class Chondrichthyes; order Carcharhiniformes; family Carcharhinidae; genus Carcharhinus; species Carcharhinus amblyrhynchos. Next base: position 6,195,673 of record NC_137359.1, on the reverse strand, counting down.
ACCAGGATGTTACCTGGTATGGAGGGTATTCGCTATGAGGAGAGGTTGAATAAACTGGGATTGTTTTCCCTGGAAAGACAGAGGCTGAGGGGGCGACCTGATAGAAGTTTATAAAATTTTGAGGGGCATGGATAGGGTGGACAGTTGGAAGCTTTTTCCCAGGGGCAGAAATGACAATTACAAGGGGGCACAAGTTCAAGATAAGGGGGGAGAGGTTCAGTGGAGATGTACGGGGGAAGTTTCTTATAGAGGGTGGTGGGGGCCTGGAATGCACTGCCAAGTGAGGTGGTTGAAGCAGATACATTAGCGATATTTAAGGCTTATCTGGATAGACACAGGAACAGACAGGGAATAGAAGGATACAGGCAGTTGGCCTAGATAGGACAACATGATTGGCACAGGCTTGGAGGGCCGAAGGGCCTGTTCCTGTGCTGTACTGTTCTTTGTTCTCTTTGAGTACGGTTCTCCTGTCCCTTTGCAAGGTAGCCATTAAGACTTTTGTCATCTTCAATAGCTCCGTGCAGGTCATAATCTCAGAATTTCTTTTATTTAATCATGGGGCGTGGCTGGCCAGCATTTATTGCCCATCCCTAATTGTCCTTGACTGATACAACTGAGTGTCTTGCTCAGCCATTTCAGAGGGCAGTTGAGGGTCAGTCACATTGCTGTAGCTCTGGAGTCAAATGTAGGCCAGGCCGGGTAAGGATGGCAGATTTCCTTCCCTAAAGGACATTAGTGAGCCAGATGGGTTTTTCTGACAATGGTTTCATGGTCATCAGTAGATTCTTAGTTCTAGATTTTTTTTACTGAATTCAAATTCCATCAAACGCCATGGCGGGATTTGAACCCGGGTCCCCAGAACACCAGCTGAGTTTCTAGTGACAATACTGCTAGGCCATCACCTCCCCCGTTCAGCAAATCATAGAATCCTACAGTGCAGAAGGAGACTGTTCGGTGCATCAAGTCTACACCAACCACAGTCCCTCCCAGGCCCTATCACCATAACCCCATGCATTTACCATCGCTAGTCCCTCTGACACTAAGGGGCAATTTAGCATGGCCAATCCCCCTAACCTACACATCTTTGGACACTAAGGGACAATTTAGCATTGCCAATCCATCTAACCTACGCATGTTTGGAGTGTTGGAGGAAACTGGAGCACCCGGAGGGAACCCACACAGACACGGGGAGAACGTGCAGTCTCCACACAGACAGTGACCCAAGCCGGGTCACTGGCGCTGTGAGGCAGCAGTGCTAACCACTGTACGACCGTGCTGCCACGACATGTGTAACAACAGCCCCATCCTTGTGAGGCGAAGCACCTAAGTGAACATGTGGCCATTCTGTAGAGTATTCAATTGAAGCAAGGACACATTGTGCAGTCCTTTCAAGCATGGTGCCAACATTTCACTAGCTATGGATGCCTTCAAGAGGCAGAGCACCACTGCAAACATCAATGCACTCACGGCAGTACACCAGGAGCTTAGTGAGATGGCTCAAGGAGGTAAATCATGAGTTGTTGGTTATCGCTTGACCATCTGAAGGCGGATCTAAACCGAGACAGCAGCATCCCTCCAAATGCCATCTCTCACACATGATTAATGATGAGGCTGCAGGACGATCGCTCTTCAGAACGCTTTGATCTGTCACTCTACAGCACGGAAGCGATCCTGTGATTGAAGCAAGCTCTGTAGGCACAAAGTGTACTTCAGCAGGACACATTGTGTGATCATTGACAGGAACTCATGACCCTGTATCAGAAGCCTTCCAAGTTAACATCCAGCATTGCCTTGGCATCTGTGAGAGACATGACCCAGACAGTATTGTGTTCCGGACAGCGGGGGGGGAATAAACAGCCCTGATCTCCCCTGTCACAAGTTTCTTTTTGTTCCGATTTCTCCCCTTTATAAAAGGTGGGCATATTTTCCTCAATGTTCCAAATGACTTGCATGGCAAACCCGAGGTAAGATGGAGGAAAAGGGTTGCTTTATTCGGGGTTTTGAAATGTCTCCCAGTTTGCACACACACAGAGCAAAGGAGCACAAAGAAAAGGCAGGAGGTTCAGGCCCAACCACAATAGAGCCCAAGTTTTAGTTTTATGTGAGACCAGAGTCCAGAATCAGAAGTCTAATAAGAACGTAAGAACTAGGAGCAGGAGTGGGCTATCTGGCCCCTTGAGCCTGCTCCGCCATTCAATAAGATCATGGCTGATCTTTTCATGGACTCAGCTCCATTTACCCGCCCACTCACTATAACCATTAATTCCTTTACGGTTCAAAAATCTATCTATCCTTGCCTTAAAAACATTCAATGAGGAAGCCTCAACTGCTTCACTGGGCATGTTTCTAATGCAATGGAGTGGAGGGTTTACTATTGCAAGATGATTGGTTTACCCAGAAATGAGACCCCCCTCCCCCCAACCTTGGGACAAGGCACGAAGATTTGAGTTAGCCTTGAAGGCATGAGTTCCAATGTTCCAATGCTTTGCAGTTTTGATGAGGAGACAGAGCTCTTATTGCTGTCACCAGCTTGATAGTAAGATGGTAGACAGTGCCGGATGCTTGCCTGGAGCTAAGGTTTCCTTCAGACATCCACCAGTGACCGACTATAAGATGCAGAAGCTAAAATTAAAGGAGCCCAGACAGCTCACATCTTGGTCAAGCGATACTGGTTTCAGGTTACTAAATGAGGCCTTGTGGTTGGAACAGGTAATTCTAAGGCCATGCATTATTGGAGGGTAGGACTTGCAAACAACTGCCTTTATTTGTAGCTGGCCGGGGCAGACACTAGGCAGAATTTTCCCATCCTGCCCGCCACAGGAATCGTTGCAGGCCAGACGGCGGACAATGCAGGAATTCACAGCCCTAGGGTGAGCTCAGCTGGTAAATCTCACCCTTTTGTTGGTTTGGCTGGAATGTTTGTGATGTCAGGAGTGTTAGATTGGCCGTGCTAAATTGCCCCTTAGTGTCCAAAGATGTGTAGGTTAGGGTGGATTGGCCATGCTAAATTGCCCCTTAGCGTCCAAAGATGTGTAGGTTAGGGTGGATTGGCCATGCTAAATTGTCCCTTAGTGTCCAAAGATGTGCAGGTTAGGGGGATTGGCCATGCTAAATTGTCCCTTAGTGTCCAAAGATGTGCAGGTTAGGGGGATTGGCCATGCTAAATTGCCCCTTAGCGTCCAAAGATGTGTAGGTTAGGGTGGATTGGCCATGCTAAATTGCCCCTTAGTGTCCAAAGATGTGTAGGTTAGGTGGATTGGCCATGCTAAATTGTCCCTAGTGTCAGGGGGATTAGCAGGGTAAATATGTGGGGTTACAGAAGTGGGGCCTGCGTAGGATTGTTGTCAGTACAGACTCAATGGGCCGAATGGCCTCCTTCTGCACTGTAGGGATTCTGATTCTATGACATCACAGACTCATTGCTGTCTGGCAGATGTTTCAAATGTGACCAAATGCAACTGACTTCCATTGCCTTCCACTTTGATTTGATTTATTATTGTCACGTATACTGCGATACAGTGAAAAGTATTGTTTCTTGTGTGCTATGCATTCAAAGCATAGAGTACATAGGGGAGAAGGAAAGGAGAGGGTGCAGAATGTAGTGTTACAGTTACAGATAGGGTGTAGAGAAAGATCAACTTAATATATGGTAGGTCTATTCAAAAGTCTGACAGCAGCAGGGAAGAAGCTGTTCTTGAGTCGGTCGGTACGGGACCTCAGACTTTTGTATCTTTTTCCCGATGGAAGAAGGTGGAAGAGAGAATGTCCGGGGTGCATGGGGTCCTTAATTATGCTGGCTGCTTTTCCGAGGCAGCGGGAAGTGTAGACAGAGTCAATGGATGGGAGGCTGATGGATTGGGCTACATTCACAACCCTTTGTAGTTCCTTGCGGTCTTGGTCAGAGCAGGAGCCCAGACCAAGCTGTGATACAACCAGAAAGAATGCTTTCTATGGTGCATCTGTAAAAGTTGGTGAGAGTCATAGCTGACATGACAAATTTCCTTAGTCTCCTGAGAAAGTAGAGGCGTTGGTGGGGTTTTCTTAACTATAGTGTCAGCGTGGGAGGACCAGGACAGGTTGTTGGTGATCTGGACACCTAGAAACTCAAAGCTCTCCACCATCATGCATCGTGCAAATGCAGACTCGGAACTAATAACAGACTTATATTCATCTGTAAGTGTACGAGATAATGCTGCAGGTGCGCATGAAAGGCTATGGCTCTCGATCATTAATTAAACTGTAACCCCCAACGTTATGGTATTAAATGGAGACCATTGCAAAGTGCACTTGGTTGGAATGACTGGTACACGGGTGTTGATAAACGCCGATAACATCCATAAAGAACAGACCGCTGCAGCTGCAGAATATTCAATAACCTTCCGAGAACTGCACTCATGAGGCTACATTATATGATCCTCTTGTGTATGACTTAAGTTTTTTAAAGTTTATTTATTAGTCAGAAGTAGGCTTACATTAACACTACAATGCAGTTACTGTGAAAATTCCCTGTTCGGGTACATTGAGGGGGAATTTAGCATGGCCAATCCACCTAACCAGCACGTCTTTCAGACTGTGGGAGGAAACCTGTGCACCCAGAACAAACCCATGCTGACACTGGGAGAACGTGCAGAATCCACACAGACAGGGACCCAAGTCAGGAATTGAATCTAGTCCCTGGAGCTGTGAGACAGCAGTGCTAACCACTGTGCCAACCTGCCATCCCACATGTCCATTGTCCATGCATCATGTTCATATAGGAACTACCTTTATTCACATTGCTTCTGTGGAACTAAAGGAGACTGATTCAGATAAGATTGAGTGAGACTACATGGAATTGAGGGACACAATGGGAGATACTTGAGGAGGGCCATCGGTTTCCCTGAGATGAGGGTGGAACGTTGAACCACATGCGAGCCACTTGGCATCTGAGACTTCGAAGGAGGGAAGCAAAATATATTTACAAAGGTGCAAAGTACAAAGTGATTGAACACCCATGCCACTATTGTGCATTCATAGCTTAAATATTTCTAACTGTCCTGCTACATCTTGGTATATCCTGGACATTCTTAGCAGAGTTGGAGGCAGTCTGCTTTGCCCTGTTGCCTGAGATGGTTTTCATGGGCGTCCTCTGGAGCCTGAGGCCTGCAGGGATCTGCTCATGGACAGTGCCCTCTCCTCAGCCCAGATGGAGTTAATGGGGGTCGCAGGCAAGGGCAATTTGCAGCAGGATACCTTTGGAAATGTGCTGGATGGATGCCCCCCTCTGGGGTGTCCAGCCAATGCTGCTCCTCCCTGTGCATGTCTGAGAGCCCACCCCTCACTCCTTGAGGAGAAGGGGTACCTGGAGGGAGGTTGAGGTGGCCCAGTCCTCACTCACCTCGGCACTGTTGGAACACAGCCATGGCGAGAGTGATGGTGTGCTGGTTCAAGCGCAGAAACAGTGAATTCTGTTGGACTTGTGTCTCCAACATGGCCAGCACTCTTCCAATGGAGGGAGTGCCTCACCTGCCAGAGCCACGACAAGGGACAGAATGTGTGGCCACTCCTCCATCCTTCATTGAAATCTGCTAATGACATCTCTGCCTGATAGAAACGTGGAGCAGGAGGAGGCCATTCGGCCCTTTGAACCTGCTCCGCCATTCATCACGATCCTGGCTGATCATCCAACTCAACAGCCTAATCCTGCTTTCTCCCCATTGATCCCGTTCGCCCCAAGTGCTATATCCTCAGGCTGTGACCCCTGGTTCTGAACCCCCCCCACCACCATCGGGAACCCTCTCCCTGCATCTACCATGATGTTCCCTTTCTTGGCTCAGTATCTCCAACATTTCTCCCAGTGCCAATTCCAGAGACTTTGGCAAGAGACTGAGCAGAAGCCCTGGTCTCCAGCAGTCCTCCAAGTGTCAGAGACCTTGGCTGTCATTGCCTCTGCCTGCTGAGTGTGAACCCAAACCTACTCTGGGACCAGGACCCACCGAGGTGTGTGTGTGTCTGCACTGGAGGAGAGGTGCAGGCCAACACAGCGATATCTCTTCATTGAGCGCTGCCCTTCCCTGAGGTTGTCTGGACGCTGGCTGGTGGTCTCCCTCCATGGTGCAGAGGGTTTGTTTCTTTGTCGGAGCTATTGCTTCACTCGCCTGTCCTGCAGTGAGTGCGCTTGGATGTTTCTGTGAATGACACCGTAGCAGTGACGTTGGCAAACTTGAAAATGGAGTTGGGATGGTGAGGGACTATCCAAATGAGTAACAGGCAGCTCAGTTGGTGAACCGCTATGATGTGAGTGAAGGGTTGCCATTCCATTCAAGTGTGTGTGTGTGTGATCAGTGGAGGACATCAAAGTGAGAAGGTAAATGTTGCAGTTCTCTTACTTGCCTGTCCTCTTCAGGTCCCAGTACATTTTCCAGCACTCCCCTCTTGTGCTTGCACTGAGAGATTGTCTGCCCTCACTTGCCTGAGTGTGATGTGGATGCTATGGTGAATTTTTGAAAAAAAAAATGCCAAGGAAATCTTTGCTAAGAAATATCTTCAGTTGAAGTCTCTGGTCAAAAGCTGGAGCAGAAAACACACCACTTACCCGCTGCGCCTCCACAGAGAGATGCTGCCATCTTATATTGCCATGATGTGGAGATGCCGGCATTGGACTGGGGTAAACACAGTACCTTTTATTGCTACAGACTGTTAAACTCTGTAACATCTACAGTTAGATACAGATACAGTTAGATATAGTTAGACACTATAGTTAAGAAAGCCCCACCAACACCACTACTTTCTCAGGAGACTAAGGAAATTTGGCATGTCAGCTACGACTCTCTCCAACTTTTACAGATGCCCCATAGAAAGCATTCTTTCTGGTTGTATCACAGCTTGGTATGGGCTCCTGCTCTGTCCAAGACTGCAAGGAACTACAAAAGGTTGTGAATGTCGCCCAATCCATCACGCAAACCAGCCTCCCATCCATTGACTCTGTCTACATTTCCACTGCCTCTTGAAAAGCAGCCAGCATAATCAAGGACCCCACACACCCCGGACATTCTCTCTTCCACCTTCTTCCATCGGGAAAAAGATACAAAAGTCTGAGGTCACGTACTAACCAACTCAAGAACAGCTTCTTCCCTGCTGCTGTCAGACTTTTGAATGGACCAACCTCACATTAAGTTAATCTTTCCCTACACCCTAGCTATGACTGTAACACTATTTTCCACACCCTCTCCTTTCCTTCTCTATGAACAGTATGCTTTGTCTGTATGGCACACAAGAAACAATACTTTTCACTGTATCCCAATACATGTGACAATAATAAATCAAATCAAATATTAAGCTGATCTTTCTCTACACCCTATCTGTGACTGTAACACTACATTCTGCACCCTCTCCGTTCTCTCTCCTCTGTGTACTCTATGAACGGCATGCTTTGTATAATGCGCAAGAAACAATACTTTTCACTGTATCCCAATACATGTGACAATAATAAATCAAATCAAATATTAAGCTGATCTTTCTCTACCCTAGCTATGACTGTAACACTACATTCTGCACCCTCTCCGTTCTCTCTCCTCTGTGTACTCTATGAACGGCATGCTTTGTACAGTGCGCAAGAAACAATACTTTTCACTGTATCCCAATACATGTGACAATAATAAATCAAATATTAAGCTGATCTTTCTCTACACCCTATCTGTGACTGTAACACTACATTCTGCACCCTCTCCTTTCCTTCTCCCCTATGTACTCTATGAATGGTATGCTTTGTGTAATGTGCAAGAAACAATACTTTTCACTGCATCCCAATACAGTGACAATGATAAATCAAATCAAAATCAAGATTCCCCTCTTTGAAGCACCTTACTTTCCCGTTACATGGCAGCTGTACATCTGTTAACCCCATGAATTATGTTGGGGTCTGCAGTATATTTTATTGGTGGTTAGAAGTTCTGGCCTGCTTGTATTATTGCAATCTTGATGACCCCGTCAATATTTTGACCCAGGCTGCCTGACCTTGCGGTGCAGAGGGGGCGGGGAGTGGAGGGCCAGGAAGGAGGAAAACCTCCTCATGAACCTGCTCCAGGACCTGGTCAAACTCGTCATGGACAGGTCCTGGCAGTGGGCAAGCAGAGGGGTCGTCCAGTCTGACTATCTGCCCCTCTACCGTGGATGTATTCGCAGTCAGGTGTCCCTGGAGAGGGGCCATGTAGTGCCCATAGGCACCATTGCAACCTTCAACAGAATTCATGGAATTTAGCATAGCCAATGCACCTAACCTGCACATCTTTGGACTGTGGGAGGAAACCGGAGCACCCGGAGGAAACCCACACAGACACAAGGAGAACGTGCAAACTCTATGCAGCCAATAACCCAAGCTGGGAATCAAACTCAGGTCCCTGGTGCTGTGAGGCAGCAACCGAACAATCTCATAAACCTCCGAATTGTAATGTTTGTCTCCATTCATTAATTAATTAAATCAGAAATTGCCTTATAGCTTTCAAATGGTAAGTGTATGCAAACCTCACTTGGCGATTGTCCAGAGACTCGAGCTAAAAGCCGGATAAGTAAAGTTTGAAACCAAATATTAATAATTAATCTCCACTTCTACATAGAATTTTCAGGAAAGCAGTAGGACATTTAAAATGAACAGATTTTAATCTATTTCCATGTCTTGATCACAGATTTAGCAATAAAGTTTAAGTTTATTTATTTATCGTCACAAGTCAGCTTAAATTAACACTGCAATGAAGTTACTGTGAAAGTCCCCTAGTCGCCACACTCTGGCACCTGTTCGGGTACACTGAGGGAGAATTTCACCTAATCAGCATGTTTTTCGGACTGTGGGAGGAAACCGGAGCACCCGGAGGAAACCCACACAGACACGAGGAGAACGTGCCTAACCCTAATCCTAATGCACCAACAATCTGTCCTGGTCTCCCCACACCGACACTATAGTTAAGAAAGCCCACCAATGCCTCTACTTTCTCAGAAGAATAAGGAAATTTGGCAACTCTCACCAAGGTTTACAGATGCCCCATAGAAAGCATTCTTTCTGGTTGTATCACAGCTTGGTCTGGGCTCCTGCTCTGACCAAGACCACAAGGAACTACAAAAGGTCATGAATATAGCCCAATCCATCACACAAACCAGCCAGGCAGCACGGTAGCATAGTGGTTAGCGCTGCTGCTTCATAGCTCCAGGGTCCTGGGTTCGATTCCTGGCTTGGGTCACTGTCTGTGTGGAGTTTGCACATTCTCCTCGTGTCTGCGTGGGTTTCCTCCAGGTACTCCGGTTTCCTCCCACAGTCCAAAGATGTGCGAGTTAAGTTGATTGGCCATGCTAAGAAATTGCCCCTTAGTATCCAGGGATGTGTAGGTTAGAGGGATTAGTGGGTATAATATGTAGGGATATGGGGGTAGGGTCTGAGTGGGATTGTGTTCGGTGCAGACTCGATGGGCCGAAGAATCTCTTTCTGCACTGTAGGGTTCTATGATTCTCCCATCCATTGACTCTGTCTACACTTCCCGCTGCCTCAGGAAAAGCAGCCAGCATAATTAAGGACCCCACGCACCCCAGACATTCTCTTTTCCACCTTCTTCTGTTGGGAAAAAGATACAAAAGTCTGAGGTCCCGTACCGACCGACTCAAGAACAGCTTCTTCCCTGCTGCTGTCAGACTTTTGAATGGACCTACCTCGCGTTAAGCTAATCTTTCTCTACACCCTAGCTATGACTGTAAAGCTACATCCTGCACCCTCTCGTTTCCTTCTCTATGAACGGTATGCTTTATCTGTATCGCGCGCAAGAGATAATACTTTTCACTGTATCCCAATACACGTGGACAATAATAAATCAAAGCAAATATTAAGCTGATCTTTCTCTCCATCCTAGCTATCACTGTAATACTACATCCTGCACTCTCCCCTTTCCTTCTCTATGAACGGTATGTTTTGTCTATATAGTATGCAAGAAACAATACTTTTCGCTGTATCCCAATACATGTGACAATAATAAATCAAATCAAAGACGGTGACACAAGCCTGGAATCGAACACGGGTCCACCTAACCTGCAGATCTTTGGACTATGGGAGAAAACTGGAGCATCTGGAGGAAACCCACGCAGACACGGGGAGAATGTGCGGACTCTGCTGTAAGGATTGGAGCACAGTCTATTGGCTGGATTAATAAATTCAGAACTTGTTTCCTTACCCTGGTAAACAATAGAGTTCCTGTTGCACTGATCACCCAGAGGTAATGTTTTGCCTCCATGGTCTGGCCAATGTTCCCCCCTCTGTTCCGCATCTCTCAGGACTGGAAAGTAAATAGGATTTGCCATCCCTTAAAAGGTAAGCAATCTTAAATAAAGAAACAAGCTGGAGAGGGTGAGTAATTAAGTCTCCTTTCATCTCCTCTTTGGTGAGCTGTTTGATAACAACAATGCAAGAACATATTTAAACTTTAAATATTCATGATTGCATCAGGATTAATAATTAATGTTCCAGCATATTCCCTTTCCAAAATATCTGCTTGTTGCTTCATTAATGTAGAAAGTTATGGTGGCACGGTAGCACAGTGGTTAGCACTGCTGCCTCACAGCACCAGGAAGCTGGGTTTGATTCCCGGCTTTGGCTCACTGTCTGTGTGGAGTCTGCACATTCTCCCCCCGTGTCTGTGTGGGTTTCCTCCGGGTGCTCCGGTTTCCCTCCACAGTCCAAAAGATGTGCTGGTTAGGGTGCATTGGGTCGTGCTAAATTCTCCCTCAGTGTACCCAAACAGGAATGTGGCAACTGAGGGATTTTCACAGCAAATTCATTGCAGTGTTAATATAAGCCTACTTGTGACACTAATAAATAAGCCTTAAACTTATTTAATCTGCTTTCCAAATCCTATTCATTGCATGAAAACATATCACCTTTAATTCCTTTGCCAATCTGACACCTTTGATTTAGCCATTTAAGCACTGAAATAGTTTCTCACTTTAGCTAAGTCCATTTGTGGTTTTAAGCACCTTTATCAAATCTCCTCTTGGCCTAACCTGGGGCACAAACCCCAACTTCCCTCTTCGCAGAACTGTAATCACTTATTCCTAGAATCATTCCAGTTAATCACTTATGTATTCACTCATTCTGAAAGTGTGGTGCCCCAAAATGACTTTTTTGTGGGTGGCACAGTGGCACAATGGTTACATTTGTTGCTTCAGCACCAGGGTGTCCCAAGACATGTAGGTTCAGTGGACCAGCCATACTAAATTACCCCTTAGTGTCCCAAAATATGTAGGTTAGGTGGATTGGCCATGCTAAATTACCCCTTAGTGTCCAAAGATATGCGGGTTGGGTGGATTGGCCATGCTAAATTGCTCCCTAGTGTCCAACGATGTGCAAGTTAAATGGATTGGCCATGCTAAATTGCCCCTTAGTGACCTAAGATGTGCAGGTTAAGAGGATTGGCAAAGCGAAATTGCCCCTTAGTGTCCAAAGATATATAGGTTTGGTGGATTGGTCACGCAAAATTGCCCTTTGGTGTCCAAAGATGTGCAGGTTAGGTGGATTGGCCATGCTAAATTGTCCCTTAGTGTCCAAAGATGTGCAGGTTAGGTGGATTGGCCATGCTAAATTGTCCCTTAGTGTCCAAAGATGTGTAGGTTAGGGTGGATTGGCCATGCTAAATTGTCCCTTAGTGTCCAAAGATGTGTAGGTTAGGGTGGATTGGCCATGCTAAATTGTCCCTTAGTGTCCAAAGAAGTGTAGGTTAGGGTGGATTGGCCATGCTAAATTGTCCCTTAGTGTCCAAAGATGTGTAGGTTAGGGTGGATTGGCCATGCTAAATTGTCCCTTAGTGTCCAAAGATGTGTAGGTTAGGGTGGATTGGCCATGCTAAATTGTCCCTTAGTGTCCAAAGATGTGTAGGTTAGGGTGGATTGGCCATGCTAAATTGTCCCTTAGTGTCCAAAGATGTGTAGGTTAGGGTGGATTGGCCATGCTAAATTGCCCCTTAGTGTCCAAAGATGTGCAGGTTAGATGGTAAATGTGTGGGGTTATGCGGATGGGGAGAGTGCCTGGGTAAGTTACTCTGTCAGAGAGTCAGCATAGACCCAAAGGGCCGAATGGCCTCTTCTGTACTGTCGGGATTCTATAGGTTTAGCACAAGTCCCTGGTTTTTGTATTCCATAAGATTGTATTTGTTTTTTTAACTGTAAGATTATCTGTTCACCTTCAAAGATTTGCAAATACCCCAAAAGTCACGCTGTTTGTGCAATTCTTTTAAAATTGTATCATTTAGCTTGCTACAAATACATCACTTCATACTTGTCTTCATTAAATTATCCCTGCCGCTTGTCTGCCCATTCCACTACGTCCTTATGAAGCTTATCCTCCTCAATGTTTCCACTTCCAAGTCCAAACTTTGAGACATGAACAAGAGGAACAAAGCAAGAACAAGGCCAGAAGCAAGTAAACAGCAAACACTGACTGGAGTCATACCTAGCACAAAGGAAAGTGATTATGGTTGTTCTGGGCCACTCATTGCAGCCCCAAGATATCACTGCAAGAGTTCTCTTGTCCCAGACTTAACCACTGCTTCACCAATCACCTCCCTTCGAACAGAAGTGCAACAGTGAGAATGTTCACTGATAATGACATGTGTTCAGTACCATTCAGAGCGCCACAGGTAATAGGGGGGTGTACCGACACCACACGGACTGACTGATGTCCAATAACAATCCTGGAACTCCCTCCCTAACAGCACTGTGGGTGTACCGACACCACACGGACTGACTGATGTCCAATAACAATCCTGGAACTCCCTCCCTAACAGCACTGTGGGTGTACCTACACCACATGGACTGACTGATGTCCAATAACAATCCTGGAACTCCCTTCCTAACAGCACTGTGGGTGTACCTATACCACATGGACTGACTGATGTCCAATAACAATCCTGGAACTCCCTCCCTAACAGCACTGTGGGTGTACCTACACCACATGGACTGACTGATGTCCAATAACAATCCTGGAACTCCCTCCCTAACAGCACTGTGGGTGTACCTACACCACACGGACTGACTGATGTCCAATAACAATCCTGGAACTCCCTCCCTAACAGCACTGTGGGTGTACCTACACCACATGGACTGACTGATGTCCAATAACAATCCTGGAACTCCCTCCCTAACAGCACTGTGGGTGTACCTACACCACATGGACTGACTGATGTCCAATAACAATCCTGGAACTCCCTCCCTAACAGCACTGTGGGTGTACCTACACCACATGGACTGACTGATGTCCAATAACAATCCTGGAACTCCCTCCCTAACAGCACTGTGGGTGTACCTACACCTCAGTGATTGCAACAGTTCAAGAAGCCAGCTCACCACCAACGTCTCAAGGGGCAATTAGGGATGGGCAATAAATGCTGGCCAGCTCATGATGCGCACATCCCCTGTATGAGTAAGGAAATTTAGAAAGCGGTAAGAAAAGTTGGATGCTTGATCATTCCTAATCGCAAAAGGCAAGGTTGCCGGTGGTGCTGCCTCTTTCCGGATATTATGGCCCTGAATGAGGGGAATTGTCGTCAGGACCTGGAATACTGCTTCCCGTGTGATTTTTCCGCATGACCTCAGCCAATTGTCCCATAGACCGTCCAACATTGGTGTGGCCAAATGGGCCGTCTAAAATGGCAATTTGTAAAGCACTCTGGGCAAAACAGGCTGCAACCCAGATGACTGAATACACAGGAGATAGGCCATCCCAAAGGCAGTGGACACTTTCTAGTTAAATAGACTTGTTTACCTTCACTTCTTATTAGGGAGGGAGGTATGTGACCTACGTGCCTCCAGCATCTACAGGCATGGCCGTAGGGTACACATGATGTGGGGATGCCAGCGTTGGACTGGGGTAAACACAGTAAGAAGTCTCACAACACCAGGTTAAAGTCCAACAGGTTTATTTGTAGCAAACGCCACTAGCTTTCGGGACTCTGCCCCAAAAAGAACCCCGAAAACTAGTGGCGTGTGCTAGCAAATAAACCTGTCGGACTTTAACCTGGTGTTGTGAGACTTGTTACTGTTGGGTACACACCCAGAGAGCGGTGTGGCAGCACCTGACTGGAATCTTATCCATCAGGGTGAGCAAGCCCTGATCGATCGATTGACAAGGATCAGGCGACCACTCTCAACAGACACAAAACCAGCTAGGTGCTGTACAACAGAAGAATCTCTCTCTCTCTGACCCCACGAACGAGCTACAACAACGGTGACCGTCACCAGTGACGACCAGCATGAGGAGAGTCACCATGCCCGAGAAGGAAGGAGGACCAAGTACCAGACCAGACCAGACTACGCAGGCAACTACCAAGACCAGTGCACTGATAAAGGCCAATATCTGCTTGGGTACTTGCCAGCCACACAAAGTTAAGTCAAGGTCTAGTATTGGACTTGAATTTTAGTATTTCTGTAAGATAACTTATCGTTGGTCGGGTGGGCGATCGTTGATTGTGTGTTTTAAATAAATACTGGTTGTACTAAACAAGAAGTCCACTCGCAGTTCTTTGTCCACTGTATAAGGGTTAAAACATAAGAACATAAGAAATAGGAGCAGGAGTCGGCCATCTAGCCCTTCGAGCCTGCCCCGCCATTCAATAAGATCATGGCTGATCTGAAGTGGATCAGTTCCACTTTCCCGCTTTCTCCCCTTAATCCCCTTGTCTATCAGAAACCAATCTACCCGTGACTTAAATATATTTAGCGAGGCAGCCTCCACCACTTCAACGGGCAGAGAATTCCAGAGATTCACCACCCTTTGAGTGAAGAAGTTCCTCCTCAACTCCGTTCTAAACCGCACCCCCCCTTATCTTGAGACTGTGTGGCAGGCACAATACTGGACATGAAGTAAATGGCTAGGTCTGAAGTAACTTGTTCAGGCAAATCGATTTCAATCTGGGGACATGTTTGGAGATTCCAGCAGAGGGCGGTGTTACTATATATATTGAACACAGCCTCAGAAGCTTGGAGACGCAGTTCAATCTGCTATTAATCAGGTGATTGGAAATGGCTGAGTGCTCCACATACTTTAGCTCCCACTCCACATTCATTTCCAGCAACTGCCACCGTTAAAATGCATCTGGAGGGTAAGCGATGAACCAAGGTGGTAGCCGGTGACGAGTGGTGTGCCTCAGGGATCAGTGCTGGGACCACAACGTTTCACTATAGACATTAACGGTTTGGAGGAAGGCACTGTTGCCAAGTTTACAGATGATACAAAGAGGGACAGGTAGTATTGAGGGGGTGGGGGTGGGCTGCAGAAGGACTGGGACAGGTTAGGAGAGTGGGCAAAGAACTGGCTGATGGAATACAGTGTGGAAAAGTGGGAGGTTCTGCACTTTGGAATGAGGGATAGAGGCATAGACTATTTTCTAAATGGGAAAATGCTCAGGAAATCAGAAACACCAAAGGGATTTGGGATTCCTTGTTCAAGATAGCCTCAAGGTTAACGTGCAGGTTCAGTCGGCAGTTAGGAAGGCAAATGCAATGTTAGCATTCATTTCGAGAGAATACAAGAGCAGGGATGTACTTCTGAGGCTGTATAAATCTCTGGTCAGACCCCATTTGGAATATTGTGAACAGTTTTTGGGCCCTGTATCTAAGGAAGGATGTGCTGGGCCTTGGAAAGGATCTAGAGGAGGTTCACCAGAATGATCCCTGGAATGAAGAGCTTGTTGTGTGAGGAATGGGTTGAGGATTCTGGGTCTGTACTCACTGGAGTTTAGAAGGGGGGATCTTATTGAAACTTACAGGATACTGCGAGGGCCCTGGATAGAGTGGACGTGGAGAGGGTGTTTCCATGTGTAGGGAAAACTCAAACCAGAGAGGGCACAACCTCAGGGTAAAGGGACGATCCTTTAAACCAGAGATGAGGAGGAATTTCTTCAGCCAGAGAGGGGGGAATCTGTGGAAATCTTTGCCGCAGAGGAGGCCAGGTCACTGAGTGTCTTTAAGACAGAGATAGATCGGTTCTTGATTAATAAGGGGATCAGGGGAAAAGGCAGGAGAATGGGGGATGAGAAAAATATCAGCCATGATTGAATGGGGGAGCAGACTCGATGGGCTGAGTGGCCTAATCTTATGTCTTATGGTCTTATATGGCAAAAAGGAGGAAAGGGACTTGCGCTGCCAAAGTTTAATGTTCTCCACGACCAGGACAGGAGGGAGAGCACCCCTACATGGGAGCAAGCATGAACAGCAGGAGGATTCTGTCTGCTGTCTGGAAGGAAGCTTGCTGGTGGCAGGAGGGACAAATGACATGCCTCTCTAAGCGTTATCCTTATATCAGGATAGGCTCACCACTCTAGAGAGTGCTGACCCCTGACTCTTTCAGCCAATCTGTAATGTGTCAATCCAATGCCACACAACCCAGTCGGTTATCTTGAAGACTGGAAGCGTGAGGAAGAAACATGAAGCAGATAAGTACAATCCACCCTAACCTACACATCTTTGGACACTAAGGAACAATTTAGCATGGCCAATCCACCTAACCTACACATCTTTGGACACTAAGGAACAATTTAGCATGGCCAATCCACCCTAACCTACACATCTTTGGACACTAAGGGACAATTTAGCATGGCCAATCCACCCTAACCTACACATCTTTGGACACTAAGGGGCAATTTAGCATGGCCAATCCACCCTAACCTACACATCTTTGGACACTAAGGGACAATTTAGCATGGCCAATCCACCCAATTACCTTCAGAAATGTGCAAATTAACATCTAAGTCCCCTTCCTTCTCGAGAATCCACCTCGTTACCACTCACTTGTCCGCCCTTGCCCTGCTCCCCCCAATCCCTGTCCATCTTGGCATTCCCACAAATAACCCTCGGCCTTTTCTTTCATAGGACATTGTCACACTTTCCCACCCTTCCCGTTCTCTCTGCCCCCTTCAACCCTTACCATATCCTCTTACCATTGCGACTCTCGGTTTGACGAGTTATAGATTGTTTTTCTGTGCTTAGAGAGTTCAAAAAAATTACAAGTACACAGAGAGCTCAAACGGAAACATTTGTATTGCAGGCCAAGCAGCAGTGTTACAAGACAACAGGTTTTTGAATTTACCCAATCAGTTTGAATTAGGCACTTAGATACCAAGAACCTATTAAATTTACATCTGATGGTTTTGACAATCCTATTGTGGGAAATATTGATATGTCATCACAGGTATAAAAGAAGAGGGCAGCGGGACAAAAAGAGAGATCAACTGTCACCTGCCACGGCTCTCAGTTCAAGGCACCGTCCAGATAGCAAAGACATCAAAGAAGAAAGAAGTTCCAGGCAGAAGAATCAACAGAGAAGACCCAGAATATTCCAGAAGACACAAAACCTGGTTGTAATTTTGTGAGTGACTATATTCTATTTTTGTGGGAATATTTATCTGCGCAGCATTCCATTAGAATCTTGTTTTATTCAGGAATAGTAAAGAGTTAGAAGGATTTATTTGAGTTGTTAATAGTTTAGTTAATTTGCTCACAGTTCGATAAATAAATTGTTACGTGTTGATTTTAGAGAGAGTGTCAGGGATTTATTTTGTATTTAACCACCAGGTGGTGCTGAAGAGCAGGTCACACCACTTCACGCTCACTGTTTACAGATTATAGGGCGAGATACTCCTCTTCGCGGGGTTTTGGTGTTAGTTCTCAGAGGTGGGGGGATCAATCTCCACTTTATAACACCTGTGAACCTTTTCATACCTCTATACACCCCCCCCCATACCCCTTCAGGTCTCTGCAGAGCGAAAGACGTGCTGGTTAGGCGGATTGGCTAAATTCTCCCTCAGTGTACCCGAACAGAAGTGTAGCAACTGGGGGAATTTCACAGGAACTTCATTGCAGTGTTAATGTGAGTCTTATTTGTCACACTAATGATCTTTAAACTGAAGATGGCAGTGGTATAGTTTTGTGACCTTCCTACTCAACCTGAGAAGGCAATGAGTCCTCTTTGTTCCTTGCCAGGACACGGATATCATTGACGGAATTATCGAGGATGCAGACAGCCTAGCTCGGGTGGCATCTCGACTTCCCGCAAAGTGTGAAGTGCTGCGGTGGGGACACGCCAAAAGCAATGCTTCTACTTTGCACTGGAACAGGCGCCTTTCCATAGAATCACTACAGTACAGAAGGAGGCCATTCAGCCCATCTGTACCAAGAACAATCCCACCCAGGCCCTATCCCCATAACCCCACTTTTTTTACCCTGCAAATCCCCCTGACACTAAGGGGCAATTTAGCATGACCAATCCACCCTAACCTACACATCTTTGGACACTAAGGGACAATTTAGCATGGCCAATCCACCCTAACCTACACATCTTTGGACACTAAGGGACAATTTAGCATGGCCAATCCACCCTAACCTACACATCTTTGGACACTAAGGGACAATTTAGCATGGCCAATCCACCCTAACCTACACATCTTTGGACACTAAGGGGCAATTTAGCATGGCCAATCCACCTAACCTACACATCTTTGGACACTAAGGGGCAATTTATCATGGCCAATCCACCTAACCTACACATCTTTGGACACTAAGGGACAATTTATCATGGCCAATCCACCTAACCTACACATCTTTGGACACTAAGGGGCAATTTAGCATGGCCAATCCACCTAACCTACACATCTTTGGACACTAAGGGACAATTTAGCATGGCCAATCCACCTAACCTACACATCTTTGGACACTAAGGGGCAATTTAGCATGGCCAATCCATCTAACCTGCACATCTTTGGACACTAAGGGGTAATTTAGTATGGCCAATCCACCTAACCTACACATCTTTGGACACTAAGGGGCAATTTATCATGGCCAATCCACCTAACCTACACATCTTTGGACACTAAGGGACAATTTAGCATGGCCAATCCCCCTAACCTGCACATCTTTGGACACTAAGGGACAATTTATCATGGCCAATCCACCTAACCTACACATCTTTGGACACTAAGGGGCAATTTAGCATGGCCAATCCACCTAACCTACACATCTTTGGACACTAAGGGACAATTTAGCATGGCCAATCCACCTAACCTACACATCTTTGGACACTAAGGGACAATTTAGCATGGCCAATCCACCTAACCTACACATCTTTGGACACTAAGGGGCAATTTAGCATGGCCAATCCATCTAACCTGCACATCTTTGGACACTAAGGGGTAATTTAGTATGGCCAATCCACCTAACCTACACATCTTTGGACACTAAGGGGCAATTTATCATGGCCAATCCACCTAACCTACACATCTTTGGACACTAAGGGACAATTTAGCATGGCCAAACCAGCTAACCTGCATGTCGCTTGGATTGTAGGAGGAAACTGGAACACTCGGAGGAAACCCATGCTATATGGGGCAGAACGTTTAGACTCCCATTAATTAAACCAAGCCCACAGTACCAGGGCAATCTAGCTTACAAATCGATAGCCATGATCCTCCGAATCACACACTCCCTTTAAGCATGGCTCCCAGCTTCTCGTGTGCGATTGATGAATTTACCAGGTAGAATTTCATTTCCCAGCAAACAAACAGGATAAGATCATAATCAAAAGTGTTAATGAGAGTATTTGCAAGGCACACCTTGCAGCAATGGCAGATGGGCTTAGTAACAGACAGCCCCAGGGATCGCTCTCTGAACCATATGGTTTGGGGACAGCCGATGTAGCAGGGGAACCAACTTAAATTCCAGGAAAAAAAACCCTTTGATGTGCAAATACTGGCAACTTGAAAAGCTACAGCAGTTCCTGGATTAAAATCCAGACATTCTGACGCCACAGGACTCCAGGATAAAAATATACCGGTGTTATTAAAAAGCCTTCGCTGAGCGAGCAACACCCGTGACGTTCCTGTCCTGATGACATTGCTGTTGGACCCGACATCAAACAAAAGGTATAAATCCTTTTGTGTCTGGCACACTGCAGTGGACAATCTCTCACCTCTAAAACGCAGCTACTTGACTCGGTAGCCAAATGAACAGAGGATTTTGTGCTCCCAAAGATTCACTTTGCTATTTTCGTTCATTTGTGGGACATGGGTGTCGCTGGCTGGGCCAGCATTTATTGCCCATCCCTCGTTGCTCCTTGAGAAGGTGGTGGCGAGCTGCCTTTGTGAATCGCTGCACTCCATGCGCTGTGGGTTGACCCACAATGCTGTTAGGGAGGGAATTCCAGGATTTTGACCCTGACGGAACGGCCGATATATTTCCAAGATGTGGCGATGCCAGCGTTGGACTGGGGTAAACACAGTAAGAAGTCTCACAACACCAGGTTAAAGTCCAACAGGTTTATGTGGTAGCACAAGCCACTAGCTTTCCGAGCACTGCTCCTTCATCAGGTATGTGGCTGGAGACACAGAACTCCCACTTACCTGATGAAGGGGCAGCACTCGGAAAGCTAGTGGCTTGTGCTATCAAATAAAGCTGTTGGACTTTAACCTGGTGATGTGAGACTTCTTACTGTAATATATTTCCAAGTCAGGATGGTGAGTGGCGTGGAGGGGAACTTGCAAGTGTTCCCAGGTATCTGCTTCCCTTGTCCTTCTGGATGGAAGTGGTCGATGTTTTGGAAGGTGCTGTCTAAGGAGCCTTGGTGAATTGCTGCAGTGCATTTTGCATGGGCAGCACGGTGGCACAGTGGTTGGCACTGCTGCCTCACAGCGTCAGGGACCCGGGTTCGATTCCCGGCATGGGTCACTGTGTGGAGTTTGCACATTCTCCCCGTGTCTGCGTGGGTTTCCTCCGGGTGCTCCGGTTTCCTCCCACAGTCCGAAAGACATGCTGGTTAGGTGGATTGGCCGTGCTAAATTTCCAGATGCACCAATAGAAAGCATTCTTTCTGGTTGTATCACAGCTTGGTCTGGGCTCCTGCTCTGCCCAAGACCGCAAGGAACTACAAAGGGTTGTGAATGTCGCCCAATCCATCAGCCTCCCATCCATTGACTCTGTCTACACTTCCCACTGCCTCGGGAAAAACAGCCGGCATAATCAAAGACCCCACACACCCCGGACATTCTCTCTTCCACCTTCTTCCATCAGGAAACAGATACAAAAGTCTGAGGTCACGTACCGACCGACTCAAGAACAGCTTCTTCCCTGCTGCTGTCAGACTTTTGAATGGACCGACCTTGCATTAAGCTGATCTTTCTCTACACCCTCTGTAACACTACATTCTGCACTCGCTCCTTTCCTTCTCTATGAACAGTATGCTCTGTATAATGCACAAGAAACAATACTTTTCACTGTATCCCAATATATGTGACAATAATAAATCAAATCAAATATTAAGCTGATCTTTCTCTACACCCCAGCTATGACTGTAACACTACATTCTGCACCCTCTCCTTTCCTTCTCCCCTATGTACTCCATGAACGGTATACTTTGTCTGTATAGCACACAAGAAACAATACTTTTCACTGTATCCCAATACATGTGACAATAATAAATCAAATCCAATCAAATTAGTTGCACACCCCAGAGCCCATACCAAGCTGTGATACAACCAGAAAGAATGCTTTCTACGGTGCATCTGTAAAAGTTGGTGAGAGTCGTAGCTGACATACCAAATTTCTTTTGCCTCCTGAGAAAGTAGAGGGCCTGGCCATGATACTATGTCAGATGCAGATTTGATGGGCCGAATGGCCTCCTTCTGTACTGTAGGGATTCTATGATTCTCCTCCATCCAGTTGGGTGGAACTGCTCTCAACTGATTCCATTCTCATCTATCTCGTCGTATCCAGAAGCTGGGATTTTCTCTGCAGTGGGATCTTTCAGTCCCATTCAAGACGAACCCCCACCATCCCTGGCCTACTCTGGGGACCCAGGTTCGGACCCCATCTCGGCAGATGTTGAAATTTGGCAGCAATTAAAAAACAAATCTGGAATTAAAAATCTAATGATGACCATTGTCAATTGTTGTAAAAACCCATCTGGTTCCCTTTAGGGAAGGAAATCTGCCGTCCTTACCCGGTCTGGCCTACATGTGACTCCAGAGCCACAGCAATGTGGTTTACTCTCAACTACCCTCGGGCAACTAGGGATGGGCACTAAATACTGGCCAGCCAGCATTAAGAAGGCAAATGGAATTTTGTCCTTCATTGCTAGAGGGATGGAGTTAAAAACAGCGAGGTTATGTTGCAGCTGTATAAGGTGCTGGAGAGGCCACACCTGGAGTATTGTGCACAGTTTTGCTCTCCTTACTTGAGAAAGGATATACTGGCACTGGAGGGGGTACAGAGGAGATTCACTGGGTTGATTCCAGAGTTGAGAGGGTTGGCTTATGAGGAGAGACTGAGTAGACTGAGGCTATACTCATTGGAATCCAGAAGAATGAGGGGAGATCTTATAGAAACATATAAGATTATGAAGGGAATAGATAAGATAGAAGCAGGGAAGTTGTTTCCACTGGCGGGTGAAACTAGAACTAGGGGGCATGGCCTCAAAATAAGGGGGAGCAGATTTAGGACTGAGTTGTGGAGGATTTTCTTCACACAAAGGGTTGTGAATCTGTGGAATTCCCTGCCCAGTTGAGGCTACCTCATTGAATGTTTTTAAGACAAGGATAGATAGATTTTTGAACAGTAAAGGAATTAAGGGTTGCGGTGAGCGGGCGGGTAAGTGGAGCTGAGACCATGAAAAGATGAGCCATTGAATGGCAGAGCAGGGCTCGAGGGGCCAGATAGCCTCCTCCTTCTCCTAGTTCCTATGTTCTTATGTCCCATGAATGAATAAAAAAAATTGCAGTTTAGTAATAGCCATTCAAAAGGATAATATTCACAATGGAAAGGCTGCTACCTTGTGTACTACCCAACGCAGAAGACTCCAATCACTTCACACATTATCAATAATTCTTCTTTCTGTTTTATTTGTTGTTTTGGGCTCTTTTATATTTGAGTGGGAGGCATTTGGAAGAATTGCACAGTTTCATGCAAGTGATTTCTACAATTCCACTGCCAAGTTTTAAACGTGTCCCACATGTTTGGCCTTTTCTGGTGAATGTTTACATCAGTCAAAGCTGTTATTATGCTAACACAATTATTTTACTGTGAACACATTTCTTTTTTTATTCAATTATATTTGCAAATGTTCCTGGAGGAGCTAAATCGGCCCAATTAAACTGTGCTGCTCTGGAAGACCTTGCCTTAACCAGCGGTGACGCAGAAGGGTTTGCCACACGGCTGGCACTGGTTTCTGGTGGCAGCTCCGACCACCTCAAAGACAGGTTTGTCCAAAGGCAAACACTTGCACGGCCCTCATCTACTCCAGTGCCCCATCACTCGTCCTTGTTTGATGCTCCTGAGCTGCTTCCTTTGGAATTGCATGCTGCGATGCAGCTTTCAGGTGGCACGGTGGCACAGTGGTTAGCACTGCTGCCTCACAGTGGCAAGGACCCAGGTTCGATTCAAGGCTTGGGTCCCTGTCAATGTGGTGTCCGCACGTTCTCCCTGTGTTTGCGTGGGTTTCCTCCGGGTGCTCCAGTTTCCTCCCACACTCCAAAGTTGTGCAGGTTAGGTGGATTGGCCATGCTAAATTGCCCCTTAGTGTCCAAAGATGTGTAGGTTAGGTGGATTGGCCATGCTAAATTGCCCCTTAGTGTCCAAAGATGTGTAGGTTAGGTGGATTGGCCATGCTAAATTGTCCCTTAGTGTCCAAAGATGTGTAGGTTAGGTGGATTGGCCATGCTAAATTGCCCCTTAGTGTCCAAACATGTGCAGGTTAGGTGGATTGGCCATGCTAAATTGTCCCTTAGTGTGCAGAGATGTGTAGGTTAGGTGGATTGGCCATGCTAAATTGTCCCTTAGTGTCCAAAGATGTGTAGGTTAGGTGGATTGGCCATGCTAAATTGCCCCTTACTGTCCATAGATGTGCAGGTTAGGTGGATTGGCCATGCTAAATTGTCCCTTAGTGTGCAGAGATGTGCAGGTTAGGTGGATTGGCCATGCTAAATTGCCCCTTAGTGTCCAAAGATGTGCAGGTTAGGTGGATTGGCCATGCTAAATTGCCCCTTAGTGTCCAAAGATGTGCAGGTTAGGTGGATTGGCCATGCTAAATTGCCCCTTAGTGTCCATAGATGTGCAGGTTAGGTGGATTGGTCATGCTAAATTACCCCTTAGTAACCAAAGATGTGTAGGTTAGGTGGATTGGCCATGCTAAATTGTCCCTTAGTGTCCAAAGATATGTAGGTTAGGGTGGATTGGCCATGGTAAATTATCCCTTAGTGTCCAAAGATGTGTAGGTTAGGTGGATTGGCCATGCTAAATTGCCCCTTAGTGTCCAAAAATGTGCAGGTTAGGTGGATTGGCCATGCTAAATTGCCCCTTAGTGTCCAAAGATGTGCAGGTTAGGTGGATTGGCCATGCTAAATTACCCCTTAGTGTCCAAAGATGTGCAGGTTAGGTGGATTGGCTCTCCCTCAGTGTAGCTGAAGAGGCCAGAGTGTGGCGACTAGGGGATTTTCACAGTAACTTCATTGCAATGTTAATGTCAGACAAGAACAGAAAATGCTGGAAAACTTCACCAGATCACAGCATCTGGGCAGAGAAAATAGAGCCAACTTTTGATTTGATTTATTATTGTCACATGTATTGGGATACAGTGAAAAGTATTGTTTTTTGCGTGCTATACAGACAAAGCACACCATTCATAGAGTACAGAGGGGAGAAGGAAAGGAGAGAGTGCAGAATATAGTGTTACAGTCACAGATCGAGTGTAGAGAAAGATCAGCTTAATATTTGATTTGATTTATTATTGTCACATGTCTGGGATACAGTGAAAAGTATTGTTTCTTGCACACTATACAGATAAAGCATACCGTTCATAGAGTACATGGGGAGAAGGAAAGGAGAGGGTGCAGAATGTAGTATTACAGTCACAGATCAAGTGTAGAGAAAGATCAGCTTAATATTTGATTTGATTTATTATTGTCACATGTCTGGGATACAGTGAAAAGTATTGTTTCTTGCACACTATACAGATAAAGCATACCGTTCATAGAGTACATAGGGGAGAAGGAAAGGAGAGGGTGCAGAATGTAGTGTTACAGTTACAGATAGGGTGTAGAGAAAGATCAGCTTAATATTTGATTTGATTTATTATTGTCACATGTCTGGGATACAGTGAAAAGTATTGTTTCTTGCACACTATACAGATAAAGCATACCATTCATAGAGTACATAGGGGAGAAGGAAAGGAGAGGGTGCAGAATGTAGTGTTACAGTCAAGCTAGGGTGTAGAGAAAGATCAACTTGCTGGATAAAAGCAGATTACTACAGATGTTGGTATCTGAAACCAAAAGAGAAAATGCTGGAAAATCTCAGCAGGTCTGGCAGCATCTGTAAGGAGAGAAAAGAGCTTCGACAAAGGGTCATCTGGACTCGAAACATCAGCTCTTTTCTCTCCTTACAGATGCTGCCAGACCTGCTGAGGTTTTCCAGCATTTTCTCCTTTGGTTTAATGTATGATGTGCCCATTCAAAAGCAGTAGGAAAAAGCTGTTCTTGCGTCGGTTGGTACGTGATCTCAGAAGGTGGAATAGACAATATCCGAAGTGCGTGGGGTCCTTAATTATGCTGGCTGCTTTTCCGTGGCAGCGGAAAGTGTAGACAGAGTCAGTGGATGGGAGGCTGGTTTGTGTGATGGATTGGGCTATGTTCACAGCCCTTTGTAGTTCCTTGCGGTCTTGGGCAGAGTAGGACCCCATACCAAGCTGTGATACATCTGGAAAGGATGCTTTCTATAGTGTATCTGGTGAGAGTCATAGCGGACATGCTGAATTTCCTTAGCCTCCTGAGAAAGTAGAGGCGTTGGTGGACTTTCTTAACTATAGTGTCAGCGTGGGGGGACCAGGAAAGGTTGTTGGTGATCTGGACACCGAGAAACATGAAGCACTCGACCATTTCCACTTCAAAAAACCTACAGAAAGCAACAAGCCTCCACTTACAATCGGAGGTACCATCGCGGAAATCTGCCCAGGTTGAACAAAAGAGGCAAGGTATGGATAAGAGACTCAGGCAGAGGAGATATTCTCATCTAAAGCGATGATGAGCAATGGTCTTTGAGCTTTGACAAAGGATCGTCTGGACTGGAAACATCAGCTCTTTTCTCTCCTCACAGACGCTGCCAGACCCGCTGAGATTTTCCAGCGTTTTCTCTTTTGGTTTCAGATTCCAGCAGTAATTTGCTTTTATTAAGATCAATGGTCTTCCTTGATACATACCTAAGAAGGCATGATAAGAGAGAACAGGAGAAATCTTATCCTCATTCCTTAAGGAAAACCTTCCATTATGCATTTGGGGGAAACTGAGAGTCAACCTGATTGAATAGATACTAGCACAAAATCTCACAACACCAGGTTAAAGTCCAGCAGGTTCATTTGGACCTGGGGGGATCTTATAGAGACGTATAAGATAATGAAGGGGATGGATAGGGTAGAGGTAGAGAGATTCTTCCCGCTTAGAAAGGACAGCAGGACTAGAGGGCACAGCCTCAAGATAAGGGGGGGAGCAGTTTAGATCGGAGTTGAGGAGGAACTTCTTCACTCAAAGGGTGGTGAATCTCTGGAATTCTCTGCCCGTTGAAGTGGTGGAGGCTGCCTCGCTAAATATATTTAAGTCACGGGATAGAACATAGAACATTACAGCGCAGAACAGGCCCTTTGGCCCACGATGTTGCGCCGACCAGTTAAAAAACAATGACCCTCTAACCTAAACTTTTTTATTGAATAACTTTTTTGTTTCTGTCTTCACGGAGGAGGACGTGAATAATTTGCCGGGTGTTAGCGATGGAAAGGTGGTAGGACTGGAGGGTCTTAATGACATTACTGTTACTAGAAAGGCGGTGCTCGACAGACTGGAGGGGCTGATTGTGGACAAGTCCCCAGGACCGGATGGAATGCATCCGAGGGTTCTGAAAGAAATGGCGGAGGTGATAGTGGATGCCTTGGTGGTTATTTTCCAAACGTCGCTGGATTCCGGGGAAGTGCCGGATGATTGGAAAACGGCTAATGTTACGCCGTTGTTTAAGAAGGGTGCCAGGCAAAAGGCGGGGAATTATAGGCCGGTTAGTTTAACGTCTGTGGTAGGTAAAATGTTAGAATCTGTCATTAAGGAGGAAATTGCGAGGCATCTTGAAGGGAATTGCTTGATAGAGCAGACGCAGCACGGTTTCATTAAAGGGAAGTCGTGTCTGACAAATTTACTGGAGTTCTATGAGGATGTGTCTAGGGCGGTGGATAGAGGAGAGCCGGTGGATGTGGTCTTTCTAGATTTTCAGAAGGCGTTTGACAAAGTGCCTCACAAGAGGTTATCGCAGAAGGTCGAGGGACATGGAGTTGGGGGTAGGGTGTTAGCGTGGATAGAGGATTGGTTGTCAAATAGGAGGCAGAGAGTGGGGGTCAACGGGTGCTATTCGGATTGGCGGATGGTGACTAGTGGAGTGCCCCAGGGGTCGGTGCTGGGGCCTCAGCTTTTTACCATTTATATAAATGATCTGGAGGAGGGAACCGAGTGTAGAGTGTCGAAATTTGCTGATGACACCAAGATTGGGGGAACGGCAAATTGTGCGGAGGGTGTGGAGAGTCTGCAGAAGGATCTAGATAGGCTGGGCGAATGGGCCAGGAAATGGCAAATGGAATTTAATGTTGGCAAGTGTGAGGTGGTCCACTTTGGTAGGAAGAATGGTAGGAAGGACTATTACTTACGGGGCGAAAAACTGCAGCAGGCGACGGTGCAGAGGGACCTCGGGGTCCTTGTGCATGAGTCGCAAAAACCCAGCTTGCAGGTGCAACAGGTGGTCAGGAAGGCGAATGGGATGCTGGCCTTCATAGCGAGGGGGATTGAATATAAAAGTAGGGAGGTCTTGCTGCAGCTGTATAGGGCATTGGTGAGGCCGCAACTGGAGTACTGTGTGCATTTTTGGGCGCCGCACCTGCGCAAAGATATTTTGGCCTTGGAGGGAGTGCAGAGGAGGTTTACTAGGCTGATACCGGAGTTGAGGGGGTTGAGCTATGAGGAGAGGCTGAATAAACTGGGCTTGTACTCGTTAGAGTTTAGAAGAATGAGGGGAGATCTCATTGAGACGTATAACATGATGAATGGGATGGATAGGATAGAGGTGGAGAGACTCTTCCCGCTCAAAAAAGACAGTAGGACTAGGGGGCACAGCCTCAAGATAAAAAGGGGGCGGTTTAGAACGGAGTTGAGGAGGAACTTCTTCACTCAAAGGGTGGTGATTCTCTGGAATTCTCTGCCCGTTGAAGTGGTGGAGGCTGCCTCGCTAAATATTTTTAAGACGCGGGTTGATGGGTTTTTGATAGGAGAGGGGATTAAGGGTTATGGGGAGAGGGCGGGAAAGTGGAACTGAGCAGCGACAGATCAGCCATGATCTTATTGAATGGCGGGGCAGGCTCGAAGGGCTGGATGGCCTACTCCTGCTCCTATTTCTTATGTTCTTATGTTCTAAACCAAACCCTTTCCATCCATAAACCTATCCACGGATCTCTTAAATGCCCCCAAACTAGGCGCATCCACAACTGCAGCAGGCAGGGCATTCCAATCCCTCACCACCCTCTGGGTAAAGAACCTACCCCCGACATCCGTCCTATAACTACCACCCCTTAATTTAAAGCTATGCCCCCTCGTGCTAGCTTTCTCCATCCGAGGAAAAAGGCTATCACTGTCCACCCTATCCAAACCTCTGATCATCTTATATGTTTCAATAAGATCCCCTCTTAGCCGCCTTCTTTCTAATGAAAACAACCTCAAATCCCTCAGTCTCTCCTCATAGGACCTCCCCTCCATACCAGGCAACATCCTGGTAAACCAGGATAGGTTTTTGATAGACAGGGGAATTAAGGGGAGAAAGCGGGAAAGTGGAACTGATCCACAACAGATCAGCCATGATCTTATTGAATGGCGGGGCAGGCTCGAAGGGCTAGATGGCCTACTCCTGCTCCTATTTCTTATGTTCCTATGAATCACAAGCTTTCGGAGAGCTGCTTCTTCATCACATGAGACACCTCACAACAGATACTATCGAAGACCAGACAAGTTAAAATAATGAACTCCAAAGGAAGGCCTCAGAAGAACATGCTCAGAGAATCCTACAGTGCAGAAGGAGGCCATTTGGCCCATCAAGTCTGCACCGACCACAACCCCATGCATTTACCCTAGCTAGCGCCCCTGACACAAAGGGGTAATTTAGCACAGCCAATCCACCTAACCCACATATCTTTTGGACTGTAGGAAGAAACCGGAGCACCCGGAGGAAACCCATGCAGACACGGGGAGAATGTGCAGACTCCGCACAGACAGTGACCCAAGCCGGGAATTGAACCCTGGCGCTGCAAGGCAGCAGTGCCAACCACTGTGCCACCGTGTTGTGAAACCTCCAGATCACTTAAAACTATGAAGTCAGAGAACTTTGGGGTGTGGAGAAGGTGATTTGTAACTATAAATGGAAAGGGAGGGGAGACTGATGTAGCGTGAGGGTGTCCGTAGGGTATTCAGGGCTGAAGGAGTTAAATTTGTGGGATTGAAGAAACAGTACCACCCACATGAGGTTATATAGAGAGTCGTTTGACTCGGACTCTCGAAGGAGGAAGCTTATGGTTTCGGCTGATTAATACTTGCAGTCTTGTCGATCTGTAAATAATTTTGTTCAACCTATAGACCCGGTATTATTCAGAAATATCTATGTCTTTGCGACCATTCCTTAGCCAGTCACAATCATTCAGCCCCTTGAGACTTTCCCTCGATTCAACCATATCAGAGCTGGTCTGCATTTTAACTCGATCAACATCTGCACCATAGAAAGTATTCTTTCCAGATGTATCACAGCTTGGTATGGGCTCCTGCTCTGCCCAAGACCGCAAGGAACTGCAAAGGATCATGAACAAAGCCCAGTCCATCACACAAACCAGCCTCCCACCCACTACCTCCATCTACTCTTCCCGCTGCCTCGGGAAAAGCAGCCAGCATAATCAAGGACTCCACACACCCCGGACATTCTCTCTTCCGTCGGGAAAAAGATACAAAAGTCTGAGGTCCCGTACCGACCGACTCAAGAACAGCTTCTTCCCTGCTGCTGTCAGACTTTTGAATGGACCTACCTCGTGTTAAGCTGTTCTTTCTCTTCACATTATCTATAACTGCAACAATATATTCTGCAGCCTTTCCTTTCCTCTTCCCCTATGTACTCTATGAACAGTATGCTTTGTCTGTACAGCACACAAGAAACAATGCTTTTCACTGTATCCCGATACATGTGACAATAATAAATCAAATATTAAACTGATCTTTCTCTACACCCTATCGGTAACTGTAACACTATATTCGGCACCCTCTCCTTTCCTTCTCCCCCATGTACTCTATGAACAGTATGCTTTGTCCGTATAGAGCGCAAGAAACAATACTTTTCACTGTATCCCAATACATGTGACAATAATAAATCAAATCAAATATAAGGTGATATTTCTCTCTACCCTAGCTGTTACTGTAACACTACATTCTGCACCCTCTCCTTTCCTTCTCTATGAACAGTATGCTTTGTCTGTATAGTGCACAAGAAACAATACTTTTCACTGTATCCCAATGCATGTGACAATAATAAATCAAATATTAAACTGATCTTTCTCTACACCCTATCTGTAACTGTAACACTACATTCTGCACCCTATGCTTTCCTTCTCCCCAATGTACTCTATGAATGGTATGCTTTGTCTGTATAGTGCGCAAGAAACAATACTTTTCACTGTGTCCCAATCCATGTGACAATAATAAATCAAATCAAATATTAAGCTGATCTTTCTCTACACCCTAGCTGTGACTGTAACACTACATTCTGCACCCTATGCTTTCCTTCTCCCCAATGTGCTCTATGAACGGTATGCTCTGTCTGTATAGCGTGCAAGAAACAATACTTTTCACTGTATCCCAATACATGTGACAATAATAAATCAAATATTAAGCTGATCTTTCTCTGCACCCTATCTGTGACTGTAACACTACATTCTGCACCCTCTCCTTTCCTTCTCCCCAATGTGCTCTATGAACGGTATGCTTTGTCTGCATAGCATGCAAGAAACAATACTTTTCACTGTATCCTAATACATGTGGCAATAATAAATCAAACAAAAAATTTCCAGTTTGAAGGATCCATAGGAGGCTCCCTGGTGACATCAGCCAAGCAAAGGTCTCCTGGTTCAATAAACACTTCCACATTGCTTGGAAATGAAAGTCAAAAATGCACTTCTGTAAAGTTAACACAGTGGAACCTCTGTTTGTTATCAGCATTACGGTTCTTAACTCCAGTTGTCCCTGCTTCGGATCGATAGAAACTGCTGGAGGCAAGGCTATTGGGAACTCGCTCTCAGCATAAAGGCACTCTATTGTCCTGTGATCTTATATCACCAATGATGTTGACTGTCTATTTATATACTTAACATTAACCTTTCCCACTACTGGGTGGCACTGTGGCACAGTGGTTAACACTGCTGCCTCACAGTGCCAAGGTTCCCGAGTTTGATTCCCTGCTTGGGTCACTGTCTGTGTAGAGTCTGCACATTCTCCCTGTGTCTGAAAGATAGAAACGAGAGGCAGGTGGAGGCCATTTGGCCCTTTGAGCCTGCTCCACCATTCATTTTGATCATAGCTGATCATCAAATCCAATATCCTGATTCCCCCCCATATCCCTTGATTCCAAGAGCTATATCTAATTTCTTCTTGAAATCTGACAATGTTTTGGCCTCAACTACTTTCTGTGATAAATCCATGCTGACTTTGTCTGATTATATCACTGGCTGCCAAATGCTGAGTTATGAAATCCTTGATAATAGATTCTAGCAACTTCCCCAGTACTGATGTTAGGCTCACTGCCCTACAGCTCCGTGTTTTCTCTCCACTTCCCTTTTTGAATAGTGGGTTTACATTAGCTACCCTCCAATCTGTAGGAACGATTCCAGAATCCAAAGAGTTTTGGAAAATAGCCACGAACGCTCCTAGTATTCCCAGGGCCACTTCCTTAAGTTCTCTTAGATGAAGCTTATCAGGATGTGGAAATTTATCCACCTTCAATCTCATCAATTTCCACAAAACCATTTCTTTACTAATGCTGATTTCCTTCAACTCCTCACGAAGACATGTTTCTCTCAGCACCTCTGCGTGACTTTCCTTTGCGTGCTCCAGTTTCCTCACACAGACCAAAGATGTGTAGGCTAGGTGGATTGGCCATGCTAAATTGCCCCTTAGTGTCCAAAGATGTGCAGGTTAGGTGGATTGGCCATGCTAAATTGCTCATTAGTGTCCAAAGATGTGTAGGTTAGGTGGATTGGCCATGCTAAATTGCCCCTTGGTGTCCAAAGATGTGCAGGTTAGGTGGATTGGCCATGCTAAATTGCTCCTTAGTGTCCAAAGATGTGTAGGTTAGGTGGATTGGCCATGCTAAATTACCCCTTGGTGTCCAAAGATGTGCAGGTTAGGTGGATTGGCCATGCTAAATTGCTCCTTAGTGTCCAAAGATGTGTAGGTTAGGTGGATTGGCCATGCTAAATTGCTCCTTAGTATGCAAAGATGTGTAGGTTAGGTGGATTGGCCATGCTAAATTGCCCCTTAGTGTCCAAAGATGTGTAGATTAGATGGATTGGCCATGCTAAATTGCCTGTTAGTGTCCAAAGATGTGTAGGTTAGGGTGGATTGGCCGTGCTAAATTGCCCCTTGGTGTCCAAAGATGTGCAGGTTAGGTGGATTGGCCATGCTAAATTGCTCCTTAGTGTCCAAAGATGTGTAGGTTAGGGTGGATTGGCCATGCTAAATTGCCCCTTAGTGTCCAAAGATGTGTAGGTTAGGTGGATTGGCCATGCTAAATTGCCTGTTAGTGTCCAAAGATGTGTAGGTTAGGGTGGATTGGCCATGCTAAATTGCCCCTTAGTGTCCAAAGATGTGTAGGTTAGGTGGATTGGCCATGCTAAATTGTCCCTTAGTGTCCAAAGATGTGTAGGTTAGGGTGGATTGGCCATGCTAAATTGCTCCTTGGTGTCCAAAGATGTGTAGGTTAGGGTGGATTGGCCATGCTAAATTGCCCCTTGGTGTCCAAAGATGTGTAGGTTAGGTGGATTGGCCATGCTAAATTGCCCCTTGGTGTCCAAAGATGTGTAGGTTAGGTGGATTGGCCATGCTAAATTGCCTGTTAGTGTCCAAAGATGTGTAGGTTAGGGGGATTGGCCATGCTAAATTGTCCCTTAGTGTCCAAAGATGTGTAGGTTAGGTGGATTGGCCATGCTAAATTGTCCCTTAGTGTCAGGGGGATGAGCAGGGTAAATATGTGAGAAAGGGCCTAGGTGGGAGTGTTGTCGGTGCAGGCTTGATGGGCCGAATGTCCTTCTTCTGCACTGTAGGGATTCTATGAGGGAGAGTAAGGAATGACAACAAGCGTGTGCGAGTCCGCATTCATCTTCCCGTTCGGGGTTTGGATGGAGACAGACAGTTCCGGAGTGCTTTGGAATGGTAGTGCCAAACTGCTACCATTTTCCTTCAACAAAGGTTGAGTCTTTGCTCCTGGGTTCAGCCTTGCCATTGGCTTGTGGGCAAGCGATCAAGCCAATCATGTGCATAAATCCACAGGCTTCCGCGAACTGCTTAAAAACATTTGTTGGCAAACTATCAGCCTTTGCCTGAAGTGGATAGGTGAGGAACGCCATGCATTATTTCAGTAATTGTAGTATAGTGACTTGTCGATGATGGAGTCAGGAAGTGAGGTACTCTCCTCAGGATTCCTGGCCTTTGACCTGCTCTGGCACCCACAGTATTTATATGATTGGTCCAGTTCAGTTTCTGGTCAATGTTAACCTTCCCCTGCCCCCCCGATGCTTATAACAGCAGTTTCAGCTATGTTGTTGCCAATGAAGGTCAGTGGGGAGAGAGTTATATTGTGATGTTACTGTGCCTTTAAGAAATATTTTTTAAAAATCATGTGTACAGTTCTGGTCACCCAATTATAGAAAAGATTCTATTAAAGTAGGGTGCAGAAAAGATTTACTAGGATGCTACCGGGACTTGATGGTTTGAGTTATAAGGAGAGGCTGGATAGACTGGGACTTTTTTCTCTGCAGCATAGAAGGCTGAGGGGTGATCTTATAGAGGTCTATAAAATAATGAGGGGCACAGATCAGCTAGATAGTCAACATCTTTTCCCCAAAGGTAGGGGAGTCTAAAACTAGAGGGCATAGGTTTAAGGTGAGTGGGGAGAGATACAAAAGGGTCCAGAGGGGCAATTTTTTCACCCAGAGGGTAGTGAGTGTCTGGAACGAGCTGCCAGAGGCAGTAGTAGAGGCGGGTACAATTTTGTATTTTAAAAAGCGTTTGGACAGTTACATGGGTAAAATGGGTATAGAGGGATATGGGCCAAATGCAGGCAACTGGGACTAGCTTAATGGTAAAAACTGGGGGGGCATGAACAAGTTGGGCCAAAGGGCCTGTTTCCATGCTGTAAACCTCTCCAACTCTATGACTCTATAAGGGGCTGGCATTTATCAGGTTAATGTGTGATCATCCACACAGTGATATTGGGAGGCACATGACCTAACCTTGGGTCAGCTGTGGCATTCTGACCAGAGATGTGTTAAGACCTAGTTACAAAGTGTTAAGCATCGATCAGAATATTGTGAAGTTAGCCTGGACCCTAACGTTTATATTTAATTTTGGCATTAGGGTGAGCATAAGGTGTTTCAATCCAGGTAGATTCAAGTGACTCACTAGGGAGCTTTTATCAAACAAAGTTTATTTAAGGACACAGTTAGAATATAATAAAAGTATTTACCAATTTAAATACTTAAACATAACAAAATATAATTCTTAACAGCTAGCTATCTTTATTGTTCTAATTTAGCAGCATCCCCCATAAACATAAATCCTTTCTTTAGAATCAGATAGCATAGACACAAAACATGCCGATGCAGGTTCTAGATTTCCAGCCTTTTAACCCTTCTAGAAGGTGATCCAGACAGATACCTGTCTTCTAATTCTTATACAGCAACTTACAGAAAAAGCTCCACCCCTAAACAGTAGAATCTCAGAGAAACTCAGAGAGGGGAGGCTATGGCCTAGTGGTATTATCGCTAGACTATTAATCCAGAAACTCAGCTAACGTTCTGGGGACCCGGGTTTGAATCCTGCCACATCAGTTGGACCACCATCCTATCTGAATTCAATTAAAAAAATTAGTATTAAAAATCTACTGATGACCATGAAACCATTGTCGGAAAAACCCATCTGGTTCATTAATGTCCCTTAGGGAAGGAAATCTGCCGTCCTTACCCAGTCTGGCCTACATGTGACTCCACAGCCACAGCAATATGGTTGACTCTCAACAGCCCTCGGGCAACTAGAGATGGGCAATAAATGCTGGCCCAAACAGCGACACCCATGTCCTGCAAATGACTGAAAACAAAGCTTATTTCTTGGCAGATTCCAGTCTCCACTTCAGATAGAGCAAGAGATGCAACAGCTCTCTAAAAATCCCCGTAGCAAACAGCCTTGAGCTCTCTATGGAAACCTAGCTATACCTGGTCACATGACCTTACCTGTCAATCAACATAATCAAGCCCCACTCTGCAATATCCCAGGAGAAACACAAACCAACAGAACCCTGCATTAGTTCAGATTAAAACAATCATTGTATCGATTGAGCTCAATTATACTGCTGCACTACCAGCACACTGCTGCTGGATGCAGACAAAATGGCTCCCATAAAACGGAAGGGGCTGGTAAACACATTCAGCACAGAGACATGAATAAAATACATTTCTTAAAGGTACAGTAGAATCAGAAAACTTGATAATAAAGGTTTGCTGTCACTGTTAGATTGGCCATGTTAAATTGCCCCTTAGTGTCCAA
The DNA here is from genome assembly GCF_965287045.1 of Carcharhinus amblyrhynchos. Lineage (NCBI taxonomy): Eukaryota > Metazoa > Chordata > Chondrichthyes > Carcharhiniformes > Carcharhinidae > Carcharhinus > Carcharhinus amblyrhynchos. Next base: position 6,159,764 of record NC_137359.1, on the reverse strand, counting down.
AGATGTGTAGGTTAGGTGGATTGGCCAGGCTAAATTGCCCCTTAGTATCCAAAGATGTGCAGGTTAGGTGGATTGGCCATGCTAAATTGCCCCTTAGTATCCAAAGATGTGCAGGTTAGGTGGATTGGCCATGCTAAATTGCCCCTTAGTGTCCAAAGATGTGTAGGTTAGGGTGGATTGGCCATGCTAAATTACCCCTTAGTGTCCAAAGATGTGCAGGATAGGAGGATTGGCCATGCTAAATTGCCCCTTAGTGTCCAAAGATGTGCAGGTTAGAGGGATTGGCCATGCTAAATTGCCCCTTAGTGTCCAAAGATGTGTAGGTTAGGGTGGATTGGCCATGCTGAATTGTCCCCTTAGTGTCCAAAGATGTGCAGGTTAGGAGGATTGGCCATGCTAAATTGCCCCTTAGTGTCCAAAGATGTGTAGGTTAGGGGGATTGCCCATGCTAAATTGCCCCTTAGTGTCCAAAGATGTGTAGGTTAGGGTGGATTGGCCATGTTAAATTGCCCCTTAGTATCCAAAGATGTGCAGGTTAGGAGGATTGGCCATGCTAAATTACCCCTTAGTATCCAAAGATGTGTAGGTTAGGGTGGATTGGCCATGCTAAATTGTCCCCTTAGTGTCCAAAGATGTGCAGGTTAGGTGGATTGGCCATGCTAAATTGTCCCTTAGTGTCCAAAGATGTGTAGGTTAGGAGGATTGGCCATGCTAAATTGCCCCTTAGTGTCCAAAGATGTGTAGGTTAGGTGGATTGGCCATGCTAAATTGTCCCTTAGTATTTGTAGGATTAGCATACTTGGGGTATGCTAAATACATGGGGTTACAGGGATAGTGCTGGGTGGGATTGATGTTGGTGCAGGCTTGATGGGCTGAATGGTCTCCTTCTGCACTGTAGGGATTCTATGATAACGATAGAGGAAATTATTTATAGTCATATAAATAAGTTTATTTATTTACTCGTCACAAGTAGGCTTACATTAACACTGCAGTGAAGTCATTGTGAAAATCCCTCAGTCGCCACACTCCTGTTTGGGTACATTGAGGGAGTATTTAGCACGGCCAATGCACCCTAACCGGCACATCTGTCAGAATGTGAGAGGAAACCGGAGCACCCGGAGGAAACCGACGCAGACACGGGGAGAACGTGTAGCCTCTACACAGACAGTGACCCAAGCCGGGAATCGAACCCGGGTCCCTGGAGCTGTGAGGCAGCAGTGCTAACCACTGTGCTACTGTGCCGCCCCATCCAATTACCTGAAGTGTTGTGTTCAGTTCTGGGTGCTACCCTTCTTTGAGATCTTCAGATTCATTTCAGCACAGCGTTCTCACATGTGCTGAGAGCCACTGCGAGGCTAATGACTGTTCAAGCGTTTCAGAGCTGCAGGCTTGCGGGTGAAGAAAGGCGCTTCCTGCTCTGTGATAACCATCATATTTGTTTTGAGTAACTTAGATTACATTTTAAACTCATTGAAATGAATTGGTCTTTCCGTGCAGAAATCCTTCTTAAAAGAGAATATATCTGATTGCAAACAAGATTGAGATATGAAATTGACTGTGGATACTCAACATTGACTGGCTGGCTCTGGTCCAATGGGCCTTGATGAGTCTATTGCAAGAGTTCACCAGAAAACTGGAGGAACAATGATTCTGATTTTCTTTTGATTTGATTTATTACTGTCACATGGATTGGGATACAGTGGAAAGAATTGTTTCATAGAGTCTCCCTACAGTGCAGAAGGAGGTCATTTGGCCCATCAAGGCCGCACCGACCACAATCCCATTCAGGCCCCATCCCCATATCCCCAAACATTTACTCGAGCTCGTCAACTTGACACGACGGGGCAATTTAGCATGGTCAATCCGCCTAACCCGCACATCTTTGCACACTAAGGGGCAATTTAGCATGGTCAATCCACCTAATCCGCACATCTTTGGACACTAAGGGGCAATTTAGCATGGTCAATCCACCCTAACCTACACATCTTTGGACACTAAGGGGCAATTTAGCATGGTCAATCCACCTAACCCGCACATCTTTGGACACTAAGGGGCAATTTAGCATGGCCAATCCACCTAACCTGCACATCTTTGGACACTAAGGGGCAATTTAGCATGGTCAATCCACCCTAACCTACACATCTTTGGACACTAAGGGACAATTTAGCATGGTCAATCCACCTAACCCGCACATCTTTGGACACTAAGGGGCAATTTAGCATGGCCAATCCACCTAACCTGCACATCTTTGGACACTAAGGGACAATTTAGCATGGTCAATCCACCTAACCTGCACATCTTTGGACACTAAGGGACAATTTAGCATGGTCAATCCACCTAACCTGCACATCTTTGGACACTAAGGGGCAATTTAGCATGGCCAATCCACCTAACCTACACATCTTTGGAGCGTGGGAGGAAACTGGAGCACCTGGAGGAAACTCACACAGACACAGGGAGAATGTGCAAACTCCACACAGACAGTGACCCAAGCCAGGAATTGAACCCGGGTCCCTGGCCCTGTGAGGTAGCAGTGCCAACCACTGTGCCACTATGCCACCTGTTTCTTGCACACTACACAGACAAAGCATACTGCTCAAAGAGTACATAGGGGAGAAGGAAAGGAGAGGGTGTAGAATGTAGTGTTACAGTCATAGATAGGGTGTAGAGAAAGATCAGCTTAATATTTGATTTGATTTATTATTGTCACGTATTGGGATACAGTGAAAAGTATTGTTTCTTGTGCGCTATACAGACAAAGCATACCGTTCATAGAGTACATAGGGGAGAAGGAAAGGAGAGAATGTAGTGTTACAGTCATAGATAGGGTGTAGACAAAGATCAGCTTAATATTTGATTTGATTTATTATTGTCACATGTATTGGGATACAGTGAAAAGTATTGTTTCTTGTGCGCTATACAGACAAAGCATACCGTTCATAGAGTACATAGGGGAGAAGGAAAGGAGAGGGTGCAGAATGTAGTGTTACAGTTACAGATAGGGTGTAGAGAAAGATCAGCTTAATATTTGATTTATTATTGTCACATGTATTGGGAGACAGTGAAAAGTATTGTTTCTTGTGCACTATACAGACAAAGCATACTGTTCATAGAGTACATAAGAGAGAAGGAAAGGAGAGGGTGCAGAATGTAGTGTTACAGTTACAGATAGGGTGTAGAGAAAGATCAGCTTAATATTTGATTTATTATTGTCACATGTATTGGGAGACAGTGAAAAGTATTGTTTCTTGTGCACTATACAGACAAAGCATACTGTTCATAGAGTACATAGGGGAGAAGGAAAGGAGAGGGTGCAGAATGTAGTGTTACAGTCACAGATAGGGTGTAGAATCTGATCCAAGCTCTGGGAATTCTATCCTGTTGAATAAGGTTCCCCACAATCAGGTCCCTACCTCACTGTCCCAGCACAAATTCTTCCATTTTCCACTTGTATCCTCGCTGCACAAGGTTGGCGTGGAAAGAAAGAAAAGGTGTTTATTTAGATCCTATCTCTCAGGATGTCCCAAAGTGCCTTTCACAGCCAATAATATAATTGGCAAGTTCAGTCACATTGCATGGCAGGCAGCACAAACAAAAAACACATTTTTCAATGAATAACTACGGGGTGGAGCACTCGTCTGCTTAGTCCATGCTTTTGATAGAGAGCAGCAAGTGTACTGGAGAAGCTATTTGCAGAGCAGAGTCATGATAAGAATGCACTGCATTATGGTGTTTTTCTAAAAATGGCAACCTTCCATCCCAATCTGTTCCATGGCACAAGCCAGCTTTTCAATAGCCTGACCTTATGTACCACACACATGCTCTCATCTCCTGGGGCCATATCTATCCCAGGAAAAATCAACAGCAATGTGGACAAAGATCCTGCTGATCGAACTGTACTTGCTGCCCTGTAAATTACTAATCGAAATCTTGCAGCCCTTTGCATGCCGCACAACTCCTGTGACCTCATTTGGCGCCCCTATTTGGAAGAGTGAGGGGGATCTCATCGAAACTAACAGCGCAGGTTCAGACAGAACGTTCTCAATGGTGGGGGGAGTCCAGAACTAGGGGGTTATAGTTTGAGGATAAGAGGTAAACTTATAAAATTCTAACAGGGTTAGACAGGGTAGATTCAGAAAGAATGTTCCCCATGGTGGGGGGAATCCAGAACTAGAGGGTTATAGTTTGAGGATAAGGGGTAAACTTATAAAATTCTAACAGGGTTCGACAGGGTAGATTCAGAAAGAATGTTCCCGATGGTGGGGGGAGTCCAGAACTAGGGGGTTATAGTTTGAGGATAAGGGATAAACCTTTTAGGACTGAGGTGAGGAGAAATGTCTTCACCCAGAGGCTGGGGAATGTGTGGAATTCACTCCCACAGAAAGTAGTTGAGGCCAAAACGTTGTGAGATTTCAGGAAGAAATTAGATATCACTCTTGGGGCTAAAGGGATCGAGGGATATGGGGGGAAAGGGGATCAGGATATTGAATTGGATGGTCAGCCATGATCAGAATGAATGGTGGGGCAGGATCAAAGGGCTGAATGGCCTCCTCCTGCTTCTAGCTTCTATGTTTCAATGTTTCTGGATGTCATGCCTGGCATTTTTTTATATTTATTTCAGGTTTCCAGCATCCGCAGTGTCATTGGCATCACATGCGATGGTAAATTTCTGGCTGGTTCTCCCAACATGGTGAATCTGGGATAGGCAAGGTTTATGGAGGTAACACTCCAGACATAGCCTGGAGTCTCCTGGAATTCCCAGGACATGGCAGTGCACAACCCTGGAGAAAAACCATCCGGACATTAAAATGAAAGTCACTTTCTGGAAAGTTCTCTACCGGATATAAAAGTATTGGAAATGGAGAGAAAAATGGCCGTTTGGCTTCATCCAAATGGGTAATGAGTCTTTTTGCTTTCCAATTGGTGTAGGAATAGTCAGTATGTCACAAGGATGGATGTGTTGGCTGACTAATGGCTGGAGCGTGGGGGAAAGGCATGTGGTAAGACCTCCAGGAATACATTTCATCACATCTAGCAACTCTGGAGGCAACTGCATCGACAGCACCAGTTAAAACGCCCCACAGGAAGCCACACGCGTGCTTCACACCACACTGATACTTGTGAGTTCTGCTGAAAAATGGCTGTACGGGCACTATGTTCTTGAGCTATCAGATCAGTCCATCAGTTAGGAGGATTAGCCTTGCTAAATTGTCCTTTAGTGCCCAAAGATGTGTAGGTTAGGGTGGATTGGCCATGCTAAATTGTCCCTTAATGTCCAAAGATGAGTAGGTTAGGGTGGATTGGCCATGCTAAATTACCCCTTAATATCCAAGATGTGCAGGATAGGTGGATTGGCCATGGTAAATTGCCCCTTAGTGTCCAAAGATGTGTAGGTTAGGTGGATTGGCCATGCTAAATTGCCCCTTAGTGTCCAAAAATGTGTAGGTTAGGTGGATTGGCCATGCTAAATTGCCCCTTAGTATCCAAAGAAGTCTGGGTCAGGTGGATTGGCCATGCTAAATTGCCCCTTAGTGTCCAAAGATGTGCAGGTTAGGTGGATTGGCCATGCTAAATTGTCTCTTAGTGTTCAAAGATGTGCAGGTTAGGTGGATTGGCCATGCTAAATTGTCCCTTAATGTCCAAAGATGAGTAGGTTAGGGTGGATTGGCCATGCTAAATTACCCCTTAATATCCAAAGATGTGCAGGATAGGTGGATTGGCCATGCTAAATTGTCCCTTAGTGTCCAAAGATGTCTGCGTTAGGTGGGTTGGCCATGCTAAATTGTCCCTTAGTGTCCGAAGATGTCTGCGTTAGGTGGGTTGGCCATGCTAAATTGCCCCTTAGTGTCCAAAGAAGTCTGGGTCAGGTGGATTGGCCATGCTAAATTGTCCCTTAGTGTCCGAAGATGTCTGCGTTAGGTGGGTTGGCCATGCCAAATTGTCCCTTAGTGTCCGAAGATGTCTGCGTTAGGTGGGTTGGCCATGCTAAATTGTCCCTTAGTGTCCGAAGATGTCTGCGTTAGGTGGGTTGGTCATGCTAAATTCAGAGAATTCCAGAGATTCACCACGTTCTGCGAGAAGAAATTTCTACATATCTCAGTTTTAAATGACCGGTTCTTTATCGTGTAGCTATGTCCCTTGTTCAAGGCTCTCCCATTAGTGAAAGCGTCTCACCATCTACCCTGTTAAGCCCCCTCAGGATCTTATATGTTTGAATAAAGTCACCCCCTCCGAAACACCCATACAAACCCAGACAATTGAGTCTCTCATAATAGGACAACCCTCTCATCGCAGGAATTGGGCTGGTGAGTTTTCTTTGGATTATCTCCAATGTTGCTGCATTCTTTTTATGGTAAGGGGACCAAAACTGTATGCGGTATTCCTGGTGATGCCTCAACAACACCCTGTACAATTGCAACAAAACTTACATATTGTTAAACTCCAATCCTTTTACAATAAAGGCCAAAATGCTGTTTGTCTTCTTAACTACTTGTTGACCTACCTGCCAGCTTACTGTGATTCATACACTAGAACATCCAGATCCCTCTGCACTTCATTCACCCGCATTCTGCCTCCATTTAGATAATAATCTACCTTTTGATTCCTCCTACCCCAATCATGACCTCACACTCATCCACATTAAACTCCATTTTCACCCAGTCCCCCAATCTATCCATATCCCATTTCAGAATTCCAATATCCTCAACACAAGTTGCTCTTCTACCTATAGACTAGAACCATAGAATTTCTACAGTGCAAAAGGAGGCCATTTGGCCCATCGAGTCTGCACTGACCACAATCCAACCATCGCCCCATATATTTACCCTGCTAGTCCCCCTAAAACTAAGAGGCAATTTAGCATGGCCGATCCACCAAATCTACACACCTTTGAACACTAAGGGGCAATTTAGCATGGCCAATCCACCCTAACCTGCACATCTTTGGACACTAAGGGGCAATTTAGCTTGGCCAATCCACCTAATCTGCACATCTTTGGACACTAAGGGGCAATTTAGCTTGGCCAATCCACCTAACCTACACATCTTTGGACACTAAGGGGCAATTTAGCATAGCCAATCCACCTAACCTACACATCTTTGGGCACTAAGGGGCAATTTAGCATGGCCAATCCACCTAATCTACACATCTTTGGACACTAAGGGGCAATTTAGCTTAGCCAATCCACCTAACCTACACATCTTTGGACACTAAGGGGCAATTTAGCATGGCCAATCCACACAACCTGCACATCTTTGGACTGTGGGAGGAAACTGGAGCACCTGGAGAAAACCCACGCAGACATGGGGAGAACGTGCAGACTCCACCACACAGACAATGACCCAAGCCGAGAATTGAACCCGGGTCTCTGGCGCTGTGAGGCAGCAGTGCCAACCACTGTGCCACCGTGCCACCCACCTATCTTCGTACCGTTGGCAAATTCGGAAACCTTACATTCACTTATTTTGTCCAGATCATTAATATAAATAGTAAAGCATTTAATGAGATCATGGTTGATCTGATGCTCAGGTAGTCACTCAGCCTTCTCTTGATGAACCTTAATTCCCCTCCTGATTCAAGAACTATTGATCTCAACTTTGACAATGTTCCAGGATTCGGCCTCCAGAGCTTCTTGGGGTAAAGATTTCCAAAGATTCATTGTGTGAGAGAAGAAATTCTTCCTCAAATCTGTCTTAAATGAGTCCCCCTCCCTCTTAATTTTCAACTCTGTCCTCTGGTCCTGCACTCTCCCATGAGTTTTTTATTTGATTTCATTTATTATTGTCACGTGTATTGGGATACAGTGAAAAGTATTGTTTCTTGCATGCTATACAGACAAAGCATACCATTCATAGAGAAGGAAAGGAGAGGGTGCAGAATGTAGTGTTACAGTCATAGCGAGGGTGTAGAGAAAGATCAGCTTAATGCGAGGTAAGTCCATTCAACAGTCTGACAGCAGCAGGGAAGAAGCTGTTCTTGAGTTGGTTGATACGTGGCCTCAGACTTACCTCGCATTAAGCTTCTTCCATCAGGAAAAAAATACGAGAGAGAATGTCCGGGGGTGCGTGGGGTCCTTAATTATGCTGGCTGCTTTTCCTGAGGCAGCGGGAAGTGTAGACAGAGTCAATGGATGGGAGGCAGATGGATTGGGCTTCATTCACAACCCTTTGTAGTTCCTTGCGGTCTTGGGCAGAGCAGGATCCCAGACCAAGCTGTGATACAACCAGAAAGAATGCTTTCTATGGTGCATCTGTAAAAGTTGGCGAGAGTCATAGCTGACATGTCAAATTTCCCTATCCTCCTGAGAAAGTAGAGGCTTTCTTAACTATAGTGTTAGTGTAGGGGGACCAGGACAGGTTGTTGGTGATCTGGACACTGAGAAACGTACAGCTCGGAAATATCCTCCCAACATTGGCCCAGTCTAAGCCCCAAAGGATCTTTAGGTTTATGTGACCAATGCATCTTGAAAAGACTTTAAGCGACAAAGCTTTTAATCTAGCGCGACGCGTGGAGGAAGTGCGCTCATTGCATACAACTTCCTCAGGAAAGGGCTAATAATAGAAATGTATCAAACTGGAGATGGCACAGAGTCCATTCAGCTCACTCTGCCTGTGCTAGCTTTCGCCTGCCTTTACCCCACAGTCTTGCAAATTCTCCTCTTCAAATGGGCAAATTGCTCCTTGGAGAGCTAGCATAGACACAGCGGGCCGAGTGTCCTCCTTTTGGACTGGAACCATTCTGTTTTTGTCCAGTCCAGCTGCAATTCACAGTGAATCTTCCCCACTGTGCTCTGAGACAGCGCATTCCATATCACTGCAACTCTGTTTATACTTTAAAAAATAAATTCTCCTCATCTTTTGCTAATTACATTTAATCTGTGTCTTCTGGCATTGACTGCACTGAGACCAAATAGACTATCAAAAGCTTTTTCATGGTGTGGGGAACATCCTGACATGATTGTGGAATTAGAATCGGGGAGTAAAAAGCATTGACTACAATCACTCCACTCTTGAAAATCAATTTGTTATTGTTTCTTAAATCATACAATCCCTACAGTGCAGAATGAGGCCATTCAGCCCATCAAGTTACTCAGATGACTGTCTGTGTAGAGTTTGCACGTTCTCCCCACATCTGCGTGGATTTCCTCCTACAGTCTAAAGATGTGTACGTCAGGTGGATTGGCCATGCTAAATTGTCCCTTAGTGTCCAAAGATGTGTAGGTTAGGTGGATTGGCCATGGTAAATTGCCCCTTAGTGTCCAAAGATGTGTAGGTTAGGTGGATTGGCCATGCTAAGTTGTCCCTTAGTATCCAAAGATGTGCAGGTTAGGTGGATTGGCCATGCTAAATTGTCACTTAGTGTCCAAAGATGTGCAGGTTAGGTGGATTGGCCATGCTAAATTGTCCCTTAGTATCCAAAGATGTGCAGGTTATGTGGATTGGCCATGCTAAGTTGTCCCTTAGTATCCAAAGATGTGCAGGTTAGGTGAATTGGCCATGCTAAATTGTCACTTAGTGTCCAAAGATGTGCAGGTTAGGTGGATTGGCCATGCTAAATTGTCCCTCAGTATCCAAAGATGCGTAGGTTAGGTGGATTGGCCGTGCTAAATTGTCCCTTAGTGTCCAAAGATATGCAGGTTAGGTGGATTGGCCATGCTAAATTGTCCCTTAGTGTCCAAAGATGTGTAGGTTAGGTGGATTGGCCATGCTAAATTGTCCCTTAGTGTCCAAAGATGTGCAGGTTAGGTGGATTGGCTGGAAGATTACTGGCAGGCCTGTCCTGGAAACGAGCCGGGCGAGGCTTGCAGAACGGAACTCTGCATCTCGGGCAAGATTTTGCAAGCCTCGCCCGAGTGATGTTGTAAAATCCCAGCCTGTATCTCTGCCCCACACTCTCCCCATCACCCCAAACACATTTAGCATGGCCAATCCAGCTAACCTAATGTAGTGTTACAGTTATAGCTAGGGTGTAGAGAAAGATTAGCTTAATATTTAGTTTGATTTATTATTGTCACATGTATTGGGATACAGTGAAAAGTATTGTTTCTTGCGCACTATACAAACAAAGCATACCATTCATAGAGTACATAGGGGAGAAGGAAAGGAGAGGCTGCAGAATATAGTGTTACAGTCATAGCTCGGGTGTAGAGAGAGATCAGCTTAATATTTGATTTGATTTATTATTGTCACATATATTGGGACACAGTGAAAAGTATTGTTTCTTGTGCACGATACAGACAAAGCATACTATTCATAGAGTACACAGGGGAGAAGGAAAGGAGAGAGTACAGAATGTAGTGTTACATTTTTAGATAGGGTGTAGAGAAAGATCAGCTTAATATTTGATTTATTATTGTCACACACTGGGATACAGTGAAAAGTATTGTTTCTTGTGCATTATACCAACAGAGCATACCGTTCTTAGAGTACATAGGGGAGAAGGAAAGGAGAGGGTGCAGAATGTAGTGTTACAGTCATAGATAGGGTGTAGAGAAAGATTAGCTTAATATTTGATTTGATTTATTATTGTCACGTGTATTGGGATACAGTGAAAAGTATTGTTTCTTGCGCGCTATACGGACAAAGCATACTGTTCGTAGAGTACATAAGAGAGAAGGAAAGGAGAGGGTGCAGAATGTAGTGTTACAGTTACAGGTAGGATGCAGAAAAAGACCAGCTTAATATTTGATTTGATTTATTATTATCCCATGTATTGGGATACAGTGAAAATTGTTTGTTGTGCGCTATACACACACAGCATACCGTTCATAGAGTACATAGGGGAGAAGGAAAGGAGAGGGTGCAGAATGTAGTGTTACAGTCACAGATAGGGTGTAGAGAAAGATTAGCTTAATATTTGATTTGATTTATTATTGTCACGTGTATTGGGATACAGTGAAAAGTATTGTTTCTTGCACACTATACAGACAAAGCATACTGTTCATAGAGTACATAAGAGAGAAGGAAAGGAGAGGGTGCAGAATGTAGTGTTACAGTTACAGATAGGGTGTAGAGAAAGATCAGCTTAATATTTGATTTGATTTATTATTGTCCCATGTATTGGGATACAGTGAAAATTGTTTGTTGTGCGCTATACAGACAAAGCATACCGTTCATAGAGTACAGAGGGGAGAAGGAAAGGAGAGGGTGCAGAATGTAGTGTTACAGTCACAGAGAGGGAGAAGGAAAAGATCACAGCTTAACCACATATCTATATATCGAATCTTCCGAAATCTTTACCCCAAGAAGTTGTGGAGGCTGACTGCTTGAACATGACATGAAAGTCAGGTAATTAATAAGAGTTTAAGTCTTGAAGTGACGTTTGGATTCTCCTGTACCGTATTATTGGGCTGCATGGGTGCATTCCTCTCTCTCTCTCTCTCCTCCCACCCTGGTTCCTCTGCTGTTCTGCAGCCATCCCACTGGAGGGAGTGAATTCGAGGTCTCGGCAAGCAAGGCGCTCTACCATTGACCAGGGAAGCGGTGCAGATATCAGAATGTGGAACGCATCCATCTATTCCCACAAAAACAGGATGCATGTAAATACCTAACAGGTAGGACAAGTCTTGCGTTCGCCAGCAGATTGTAAACAGCCCCCCCTCCCCTTTTTCCTTTTTTAAATGCCATCTTTCTGGAGAAGGAAATCCGCCCCCTTTCTGGCGTTGTTATTTTTTTTCCCTGTGTCTTGCAGAATGATTTGTACGGTGGGAATTTAACAAAAAAAAGAATTCCACGCATTCGACTATTTTCTTTTTGATGCACGTATGGCCATAATCTTCAGAGGTGGGGAGGGATAAATCCCAGTACTGGACATTTCATTCAGTGATTCTGGAAAGGTAAGTGACAATCTGTCCACACAACCTTCATCCCAAATGTTCTTTATGTGATTTGTAATCTATTGTGAAATTGCACTGCAGTGTGTGTGTGTGTGTGTGTGTGTGTAGATTTCTCACCGGTTCGGGTTGCGTCCTGTGTCTTCATTGCTTATTTAGATAGATATGATTATTTAAAATTCTGGCACAGCTCAGATTTCTCAATATTTAAATTAATCATGTTTTTTTTATTTGGAAGGGGGGGGGAGTGGACTGCAATATCATCACGTGGTGACATGATGGCTTGCATGTTGAGAATGGGAAGTTAGAGATTCTTGTGATTTGCATTAAGGCTGTTTGCTGGAATTTGACACTGGCCCGGAACTGCAAATAGTCAAAAGCTTCTCTCTGGGGCGGGGGGAATCCCTAGCTCCCTCCAACGATATTTGCATTTAAACAGCACCTTTTTAATGTGTCACAGGAGAATTTGACACCGAAATATCTCTGACGGAGGGTCATCCAGACTCGAAACGTTGGCTCGGTTCTCTCTCCACACATGCTGTCAGACCCGCTGAGATTTTCCAGCACTTTGTTTTCATGTGGATTAATTAAAATTGGGGACCCTCCAGATGTTGGAATTGGAAGAGTGCAGAGATCTTGTGGATGGCACAGCAGCGAGCACTGCTGCCCCACAGCGCCAGGGAACCAGGTTCGATTCCTGGCTTGGGTCACTGCCTGTGTGGAGTCTGCATGTTCTCCCCGTGTCTGCGTGGGTTTCCTCCAGATTTCCTCCCACAGCCCAAAGATGTATTTGTCAGGTGGACTGGCCATGCTAAATTGTCCTTTAGTGTCCAAAGATGTGTAGGTTAGATGGATTGGCCATGGTAAATTGTCCCTTAGTGTCCAAAGATGTGTAGATTAGATGGATTGGCCATGCTAAATTGTCCCTTAGTGTCCAAAGATGTGTAGATTAGATGGATTGGCCATGCTAAATTGCCCCTTAGTGTCCAAAGATGTGCAGGTTAGGGTGGATTGGCCATGCTAAATTGTCCCTTAGTGTCCAAAGATGTGTAGGTTAGGGTGGATTGGCCATGCTAAATTGCCCCTTAGTGTCCAAAGATGTGTAGGTTAGGGTGGATTGGCCATGCTAAATTGTCCCTTAGTGTCCAAAGATGTGCAGGTTAGGGTGGATTGGCCATGCTAAATTGCCCCTTAGTGTCCAAAGATGTGTAGGTTAGGGTGGATTGGCCATGCTAAATTGTCCCTTAGTGTCCAAAGATGTGTAGGTTAGGTGGACTGGCCGTGCTAAATTGCCCCTTAGTCAAGGGAATTAGTAGGGTAAAAACATGTGGTTACGGGGATAGGGCCAGGTTGGGACTGTCGACAGTGCAGGCTCGATGGGCTGAATAGCCTCTTTCTGCCTCCATAGATGCTGCCAGACCTGCCAAGTTTGTCCAGCATTTTCTGTTTTTGTGTGGATTAATTAAAATTGGGGATGCTTGAGATGCTGGCATTTGAAAAGTGCAGAGATCTGTGGGCGGCAAAGTGGTTAGCACTACTGCCTCACAGTGCCAGGGACCCGGGTTCAATTCCTGCCTCTTCACTGTCTGTGTGGAGTTTACACATTCTGTGTCTGTGTGGTTTCCTCCAGGTGCTCCGGTTTCCTCTTACAGTCCAAAGATGTGTAGGTTAGGGTGGATTGGCCGTGCTAAATTGTCCCTTAGTGTCCAAAGATGTGTAGGTTAGGGTGGATTGGCCATGCTAAATTGCCCCTTAGTGTCCAAAGATGTGTAGGTTAGGGTGGATTGGCCATGCTAAATTGCCCCTTAGTGTCCAAAGATGTGTAGGTTAGGGTGGATTGGCCGTGCTAAATTGTCCCTTAGTGTCCAAAGATGTGTAGGTTAGGGTGGATTGGCCATGCTAAATTGTCCCTTAGTGTCCAAAGATGTGTTGGTTAGGTGGATTGGCCGTGCTAAATTGTCCCTTAGTGCCCAAAGACGTGTAGGTTAGATGGATTGGCCATGCTAAATTGTCCCTTAGTGTCCAAAGATGTGTTGGTTAGGTGGATTGGCCATGCTAAATTGTCCCTTAGTGCCCAAAGATGTGTAGGTTAGGTGGATTGGCCATGCTAAATTGTCCCTTAGTGCCCAAAGATGTGTAGGTTAGGGTGGATTGGCCATGCTAAATTGTCCCTTAGTGTCCAAAGATGTGTAGGTTAGGTGGATTGGCCATGCTAAATTGTCCCTTAGTGCCCAAAGATGTGTAGGTTAGGTGGATTGGCCATGCTAAATTGTCCCTTAGTGCCCAAAGACATGTAGGTTAGATGGATTGGCCATGCTAAATTGTCCCTTAGTGTCCAAAGATGTGTTGGTTAGCTGGATTGGCCATGCTAAATTGTCTCTTAGTGTCAGGGAGATTTGTGGGGTAAATACTTTAGTAATAGTTTTAAGGTTTGTCAGTGTCACAAGTAGGTTTACACTAACACTGCAATGAAGTCACTGTGAAAATCCCCAAATTGCCACACTCGTATTTGGGTACGCTGAGGGACAATTTAGTGTGGCCAGTGCACCCTAACCAGACATCTTTCGGACTGTGGAAGGAAACCGGAGCACCCGGAGGAAACCCACGCAGATACGGGGAGAACGTGCAGACTCCACACAGACAGTGACCCGAGCCGGGAATCGAACCCGGATCTCTGGCGCTGTGAGGCAGCAGCGCTAAGCACTGTGCAAAATGGGACAGAGTGGGTGAGAGACGAGGAGCAGCATAAGGAAGGCTTGCATTTATGTAGCCCCTTTCACGTCCTTGGGATGCCCCAAAGCACTTGCAGCCAGTGAAGTAAGTATAGTCAGTGTTGCAATGTTGGTGAAAGAGCGGTTTGTGAAGCTCTCTCGAGCAGGAATTTATGTTTACGATGTTAATAATTCCTGTGCTGAACCTTGTGGCTTGTCTGCACAGCAAATGAGATTTGAGGTTGACGTTGATTGAGAGAGGTATTGGCCATGGCACGGGGGAGCGCTCCCCCCGCCATTCAAAATGCTGACGGACCGCATCTTAAAGATGGCATCTCAGACAATGCCGCATTTCCTTCACGCTGTGCTGGAGTTGTGTCCACGCTTTGTGTGCTCCAAGCTGCTGGAGTTGGACCTGAACCCTGAACCCACTGAGGCAGGAACACTGTCCGCCGAGCCGAGGCTAATCCTGAAACTTTGGTAAAAGAGGAAACAGCTGCTTCCAGCGTGAGTAAGGTTAGAAAACAAATATAAGAATTAATTGTAGGATTTACCACAGACTCACTCACTGAGGATTTGATTTGATTTATTTTGTCACATAGAAACTAGAAGCAGGAGGAGGCCACTCAGCCCTTCAATCCTGCTCTGCCATTCATTATCATCATGGCTGATCATCCAATTCAATATCCTGATCCCCCCCCCTTCCCCCCATATCCCTCGATCCCTTTAGCCCCAAGAGTGATATCTAATTTCTTCCTGAAATCTCACAACGTTTTGGCCTCAACTACTTTCTGTGGGAGTGAATTCCACACATTCCCCACCCTCTGGGTGAAGACATTTCTCCTCACCTCAGTCCTAAAAGGTTTACCCCTTATCCTCAAACTATAACCCCCTAGTTCTGGATTCCCCCCACCATCGGGAACATTCTTTCTGAATCTACCCTGTCTAACCCTGTTAGAATTTTATAAGTTTCTATGAGATCCCCTCTCACTCTTCTAAACTCCAGTGAATATAATCCTAACTGATATAGACTCTCCTCATATGACAGACCTGCCATCCCAGGAATCAGCCTGGTAAACCTTCACTGCATTCCGTCTATAGCAAGGACATCCTTCCTCAGATAAGGAGACCAAAACTACACACAATACCCCAGGTGTGGCCTTATCAACAAATTGAGACACTGTGAAAAATATTGTTTCTTGCACACTATGAACATGCCATTTATAGAGTACATAGGGGAGAGGGTGCAGGATATAGTGTTGCAGTTACATGCAGGGTGTAGAGAAGGATCAGCTTAATATATGATAGGACCATTCAAAAGTCAGACAGCAGCAGGGAAGAAGCTGTTCTTGAGTCGGTCGGTACGTGACCTCAGACTCTTGTATCTTTTTCCCAACAGAAGAAGGTGGAAGAGAGAATGTCCAGGGTGTGTGGAGTCCTTAATTACATTTGTCTGCTTTTTCCCGAGGAAGTGTAGACAGAGTCAATGGATGGGAGGCTGATGGATTGGGCTACATTCACAACCCTTTGTAGTTCCTTGCGGTCTTGGGCAGAGCAGGAGCCCATACCAAGCTGTGATACAACCAGAAAGAATGCTTTCTATGGGGCATCTGTAAAAGTTGGTGAAAGTCGTAGCGGACATGCCAAATTTCCTTAGTCTTCTGAGAAAGCAGAGGCGTTGGTGGGGCTTTCTTAACTATAGTGTCAGCGTGGGGGGGACCAGGACAGGTTGTTGGTGATCTGGACACCTAAAAACTTGAAGCTTTCGAGCATCTCTACTCCATCCCCGTTGATGTAGACAGGGGCATGTTCTCCTTTACGCTTCCTGAACTCGATGACAATCTCCTTTGTTTTGTTGACATTGAGGGAGAGATTATTGTCACCGCACCAGTTCACCAGATTCTCTATCTCATTCCTGTAACTCTGTCATTGTTTGAGATCCGACCCAATACGGTGATGTCATCAGCAAACCCGAAAATCGAATTGGAGGGGAATTTGGCCGCACAGTCATGGGTGTATAAGGAGTATAGTAGGGGGTGAGAACACAGCCCTGTGGGGCACTGGTGTTGAGGATGATTGTGGAGGAGATGTTGTTGCCGATCCTTACTGATTGTGGTCTGTGAGTTAGGAAGTTCAGAATCCAGGGAGGAGCCGAGGCTCACACCACGGAGGTTGGAGATGCATTTTGTGGAAATAACGGTGTTGAAAGCTGAACTGCAGTCAATAAATAGGATATAGGTGTTCTTATTGTCTGGGTATTCCAGGGTTGAGTGCAGGGCCAGGGAGATGGTGTCTGCTGTGGACCTGTTGCAGCGGTTGGCAAACTGTAGTGGATCCAGGTAGTCCGGGAGGCTGGAAATGATTTGTGCCATGACTAACCTTTCAAAGCACTTCATAATGATGGATGACAGAGCCACCGGCCGATAGTCATTAAAACACGCTGCCTGCTTTTTCTGAGGCACCAGGATGCTGGCTGTCTTCTTCACAGGAAACCCTACAATGCAGAAGGAGGCCATTTGGCCCATCGAGTCTGCACCGACAACAATCCCATTCAGCCCCTATCCCTGAAACCCCACATATTTACCCTGCTAATCCTTTTTAACGTACATCCCTGGACACTAAGGGTCAATTTAGCATGGCCAGTCAACCTGACCTGCACATCTTTGGACTGTGGGAGGAAACCCACGCAGACACGGGGAGAACCTGCAGATTCCGCACAGACAGTGACCCAAGCCGGGAATCGAGCCCGGGTCCCTGGTGCTGTGAGGCAGCAGTGTTAATCACTGTGCCACCCTATCTTGAAGCAGATAGGAGGAAAAGCCATTCAGGGAGATGAGTAGGACTAACAAAATTGTTGTTGGAGATTTAAATTACCCATTTATTGATCAGGACAGGGAAGGAACAAATATCTCCTGGACTGCTTCCCTGAGCAATCTGTTATTTGATTTGATTTGTTATTGTCACATGTATTAACACACAGTGAAAAGTATTGTTTCTTGTGTGCTACTGTTCATAGAGAAGGAAAGGAGAGGATGCAGAATGTAGTGTTACAGTCATAGCGAGGGTGTAGAGAAAGATCAGCTTAATACAAGGTAGGTCCATTCAAAAGTCTGACAGCAGCAGGGAAGAAGCTGTTCTGGAGTTGGTCGGTACGTGGCCTCAGACTTTTGTATCTTTTTCCCGACAGAAGAAGGTGGAAGAGAGAATGTCCGGGGTGTGTGGGGTCCTTGATTGTGCCGGCTGCTTTTCCCCGAGGCAGTGGGAAGTGTAGACAGAGTCAACGGATGGGAGGCTGGTTTGTGTGATGGATTGGGCTACATTCACAACCCTTTGTAGTTCCTTGCAGTCTTGGGCAGAGCAGGAGCCCAGACCAAGCTGTGATACAACCAGAAAGAATGCTTTCTATGGGGCATCTGTAAAAGTTGGTGAGAGTCGTAGCAGACATGCCAAATTTCCTTAGTCTTCTGAGAAAGTAGAGGCGTTGGTGGGGCTTTCTTAACTATAGTGTCGGCGTGAGGGGGACCAGGACAGGTCGTTGGTGATCTGGACACCTAAAAACCTGAAGCTCTCAATCCTTTCTACTCCATCCCCGTTGATGTAGACAGGGACATGTTCTCCTTTACACTTCCTGAAGTCAATGACAATCTCCTTCGTTTTGTGGACATTGAGGGAGAGATATTGTCGCCGCACCAGTTCACCAGATTCTCGATCTCATTCCTGTACTCTTATGCTTGCAAAAGAAGAGTTTTAGTTGTGACTTAGCAGTTTAATGTTTAACTGTGGGTGACTGCCTAGCAGTTATAACATTTACAAAAAACAAACCAGTTCATACAACCACAAGTGCGCCAGATTGGAAGAGGGTAGAGTTTAGAAAGATAAGGAGTGGATTGGCTACTGTTGGATGATAACTTGGTACCTGACAGTGCAAATTGATAGGTGGATTCGGTAAAGAGTGAGTAAATGACATTGTAGACTTTCTTTAGTGTGGTTTGAAAAGGCGAGTTATTCCGTGCTTCTAAATTCCATGAATGAATAAAGAGATTCAAAAGTAAATTAAACTTGAATAAGCTTGCATATAGATATAATCATGTAACAAAACAGTTAGTTAGAAGAGAAAGAGAAACTATGGGAAGGGGTTAAGAAAGGCGTGAGGAGAGAATCCCAAATATTAAAAAAAACAGTTCAATAGACAGTTGTTTGACATGAGGTGGGATAATTGAAGGGAGGGTCGAGGGAGTCAGTCAAGGATAAGTCCCTCACTTCAGTGTTTACAAAAGTGATTACTTCTGCAGATGAGGCCAAACCTGAAACAGCCAATCGTGAGATGAAAAATAATGTAATCGTAGAATCCATACAGTGCAGAAGGAGGCCATTCAGCCCATCAAGTCTGCACAGACTTAGCATCTTACCTCATCCCCCCCACCCTATCCCATTTCCCCATGTATTTATCATGGCCAATCCACCCTAACCTACACATCTTTGGACACTAAGGGGCAATTTAGCATGGCTAATCCACCCTAACCTACACATCTTTGGACACTAAGGGGCAATTTAGCATGGCCAATCCACCCTAACCTACACATCTTTGGACACTAAGGGACAATTTAGCATGGCCAATCCACCCTAACCTACACATCTTTGGACACTAAGGGACAATTTAGCATGGCCACTCCACCCTAACCTGCACATCTTTGGACACTAAGGGACAATTTAGCATGGCCAATCCACCCTAACCTACACATCTTTGGACACTAAGGGACAATTTAGCATGGCCAATCCACCCTAACCTACACATCTTTGGACACTAAGGGACAGTTTAGCATGGCCAATCCACCCTAACCTACACATCTTTGGACACTAAGGGACAATTTAGCATGGCCACTCCACCCTAACCTACACATCTTTGGACTGTGGGAGGAAACCGGAGCACCCGGAGGAAACCCACGCAGACACAGGGAGAACGTGCAGCCTCCACACAGGCAGTGACCCAAGCCGGGAATCGAACCCAGGTCCCTGGCGCTGTGAGGCAGCAGTGCCAACCACTCAAAAGGGAAGCATTCGGGAAGTTAGGATTAGATAGCTACAGTGAAACCCCTGATTGAAATGGTTTGTATGCAGTCTGAGTTGATTAATTCAATTAAAAAAATGGAGGTAGATAAAATCATGTGGTTGCTTGAAATCTGGTTGCAGATAAGATCCTGGTTGGGAATTGTTTTGAAGGTTCTTGACCCAGAGGTCAGGATGCTACCACTGTACCACAAAATCTCCTCCCAACAAATGAAAAATGGATTGGGCGGATTCTATATGGGCTGTGGGGGCAGTGCACTCCCACTCTCTTATTCCATGGGGAGGCGATGGCCTCGTGGTATTATCGCTAGACTATTAATCCAGAAACTCAGCTCACGTTCTGGGGGATCCGGGTTCAAATCCCACGACGGCAGATGAATCATAGAACCCTACAGTGCAGAAAGAGGCCCTTCAGCCCATCGAGTCTGCACCGAACACAATCCCACCCAGGCCCTACCCCCATATCCCTACATATTATACCCACTAATCCCTCTAACGTAAGCATCCCTGGACTCTAAGGGGCAATTTCTTAGCATGGCCAATCAACCTAACCCGCACATCTTTGGACTGTGGGAGGAAACCGGAGTACCTGGAGGAAACCCACGCAGACACGAGGAGAATGTGCAAACTCCACACAGACAGTGACCTGAGCTGGGAATCGAACCCAGGATCCTGGAGCTGTGAAGCAGCAGTGCTAACCATTGTGCTACCGTGCCGCCCAAATGGTGGAATTTGAACTCAATAAAAAAAAATCCGGAATTAAGAATCTACTGATAACCCTATTGTCAGAAAAACCCATCTGGTTCACTAATGTCCTTTAGGGAAGGAAATCTGCCGTCCTTACCTGGTCTGGCCTACATGTGACTCCAGAGCCACAGCAATGTGGTTGATTCTCAATTGCCCTCTGAAACTCTTAGTAGTGTCGACGAGCAGAGAGATCTCAGTGTACACGTGCATAGATCCCTGAAAGTTGGCACCCAGGTTGATAAGGTTGTGAAGAAGGTGTACGGTGTGTTAGCTTTTATTGGTAGAGGGATTGAATTTCGGAACCGTGAGGTCATGTTGCAACTGTACAAAACTCTGGTGCAGCCGCACTTGGAGTATTGCGTACAGTTCTGGTCACTGCATTATAAGAAAGATGTGGAGGCATTGGAAATGGTGCAGAGGAGGTTTACCAGGATGTTGCCTGGTATGGTGGGAAGGTCCTATGAGGAGAGACTGAGGGACTTGAGGTTATTTTTGTTAGAAAGAAGAAGGTTGAGAGGTGACCTAATTGAGGCATACAAGATGATCAGAGGATTGGATAGGGTGGACAGTGAGAGCCTTTTTCCTCAGATGGTGATGGCTAACACGAGGGGACATAGCTTTAAATTAAGGGGTGGTAATTATAGGACGGATGTCAGAGGTAGGTTCTTTACTCAGAGGGTAGTAAGGGCGTGGAATGCCCTGTCTGCAGCAGTTGTGGACTCGCCAACTTTAAGGGCGTTCAAATGGTCAGTGGATAGGCAAATGGATAACATTGGAATAGATTAGGTTAGAGGGTCATTAGATTGGTTCCACTGGTCGGCGCAACATCGAGGGCCGAAGGGCCTGTACTGCGCTGTAATGTTCTATGTTCTGTGAAACACTGAGTTCAAGGGCAATTAGGGATGGATAATAAATGCCTGCCCTGCCAACACGCCATGAATGAATAAATAAAGCCATCATACTATTCAGCTTGCCGTCGGAAATAAGCAATGGTCTCAAACTTGCATAATTTGGGTTTTGGAGGCAAATTTCAATGGTGGCTTTCAGAAAGAAAGTGGATGAAGGGGGAAATGCATATTCCAGGGCTCTGTGAGGGAGTGGAGTTAGCTGCACTGCTCTTGCGGTTGGGCAAGCACAGGTTTGATGGGCGGAATGACATCCTTTTATGCTGTAACGAATTCCGAGTCTAAGATTCTGATCTGTTCCCTGAGGAAGTGGTCTGTGAACCACAAGGCAAGCCACAATCTCACTGACTGGCAGGAAAACACGTACCGACCGACTCAAGAACACCTTCTTCCCTGCTGCTATCAGACTTTTGTATGGACCGACTGTCTCATAAGCTGATCTTTCTCTGCGCTCTAGTTATGACTCAGTAAGAAGTCTCACGACACCAGGCTGAAGTCGAACAGGTTTATTTGGAATCACGAGCTTTTGGAGCACTGCTCCTTCCTCAGGTAAATTTACAAACACGGCACATACAGTTGGAGACACATTTTCAAGATAATGCGAGTCTTTACAGTCCTATATACACCATGTTTGTGAACCCATCTCTCCACTCACCTGATAAAGGAGCAGTGCTCCGAAAGCTCGTGATTCCAAATAAAGCTACTGGATTTTAACCTGGTGTTGTGAGACTTCTTACTGTGCCCTCCCCAGTCCAACACCGGCATCTCTACATCAAGCCTAGCTATGACTATAACACTACATTCTGCACTCTCTCCTTTCCTTTTCTATGAACGGTATGCTTTGTCTGTATAGTGTGCAAGAAACAATACTTTTCACTGTATCCCAATACATGGGACAATAATAAATCAAATCAAATATTAAGCTGATCTTTCTGTACACCCTAGCTATGGCTGTAACACTACATTCTGCACCCTCTCCTTTCCTTCCCTTTCCTCTATGTACTCTATGAACGGTATGCTTTGTCTGTATAGTGCACAAGAAACAATATCTTTCACTGTATCCCAATACATGTGACAATAATAAATCAAATCAAATATTAAGCTGATCTTTCTCTAATCCTATCTGTGACTGTAACACTATATTCTGCACCCTCTCCTTTCCTTCTCCGCTATGTACTCTATGAACAGTATGCTTTGTGTGTATAGCGTGCAAGAAACAATACTTTTCACTGTATCCCAATACACGTGACAATAATAAATCAGATCAAATATTAAGCTAATCTTTCTCTACACCCTGTAACACTACATTCTGCACCATCTCCTTTCCTTCTCCCCTATGTACTCTATGAACAGTATGCTTTGTCTGTATAGTGCGCAAGAAACAATACTTTTCACTGTATCCCAATACACGTGACAATAATAAATCAAATCAAATATTAAGCTGATCTTTCTCTACACCCTATCTGTAACTGTAACACTACATTCTGCACCATCTCCTTTCCTTCTCCCCTATGTACTCTATGAACAGTATGCTTTGTCTGTATAGTGCGCAAGAAACAATACTTTTCACTGTATCCCAATACATGTGACAATAATAAATCAAATATTAAACTGATCTTTCTCTACACCCTATCTGTAACTGTAACACTACATTCTGCACTCTCTCCTTTCCTTCTCCCCTATGTACTCTATGAATGGTATGCTTTGTCTGGATAGTGTGCAAGAAACAATACTTTTCACTGTATCCCTATACACATGACAATAATAAATCAAATCAAACTTCCATTTAAAAAGCAAGCTTTGAAAGTTCAGCCTGTATTAATAGCAGCTTACGAACTGGTACTCACTACATTCCGGTACATTGTTGGAGAATGAAGAGTGTCAAAGTGTCAGAGAAATGTGCTCCCTGTGAAATTATTAACTTAATCTTTTTATTTGTTTGTCCTTGTTAACAATCCATATTTTTAAATACCCAAGTGTCGAGGCTGCATCTGTTTAGAATTTTAAACTTTATTAATGGGATATTTAAGATGATGGGCACAATCTTCTTGAGAGAGAGGTGAAAACCACTTCACAAAATATCTTAACTTCCTCATTTATCAGGTGCCAACGTGCCCCCAACCCTCCCATAACCTCGATTTAAAATGGAGAAAATTTGTCCTTGTTAGCACATGTCCTTGTAGTTTTGTTGTATGGACGGCTCACACTCCATGCTGTACCTTGCTGGTGTGGAGCAGGGTGGCACAGTAGTTAGCACTGCTGCCTCACAGCACCAGGGACCTGGGTTCGATTTCCAGCTTCGGGTCTCTGTGCGGAGTCTGCGCGTTCTCCCTGTGTCTGCATGGGTTTCCTCCAGGTGCTCCTGTTTCAAAGAACAGTACAGCACAGGAACAGGCCATTTGGCCCTACAAGCCTGCGCCGATCGCGTTGTCCTATCTAGAGCAACCACTTGTATCCCTCTATTCCCCATCTGTTCATGTATCTATCAAGATAAGTCTTAAATATCGCTAATGTATCTGCCTGAACCACCTCACTTGGCAGTGCAGTACACTCCCCCATCACCCTCTGTGTACAAAAACTTCCCCCGCACATCTCCACTGAACCTCTCCCCCCTTATCTTGAACTTGTGCCTCCTGTAATTGTCATTTCTGCCCTGGGAAAAACCTTCCAACTGTCCACCCTATCCATGCCCCTCATAATTTTATAAACTTCTATCAGGTCGCCCCCTCAGAGCCCGTCTTTCCAGAGAGAGTAATCCCAGTTTATTCAATCTCTCCTCCCACCGTCCGAAAGACATGTTGGTTAGGTGTGTTGGCCATGCTAAATTGTCCCTTAGTGTCCAAAGATGTGCAGGTTAGGTGGATCAGCCATGCTAAATTGCCCCTTAGAGTCCAAAGATGTGTAGGTTAGGTGGATCGGCCATGCTAAATTGCCCCTTAGTGTCCAAAGATGTGCAGGTTAGGGTGGATTGGCCATGCTAAATTGTCCCTTAGTGCCCAAAGATGTGTAGGTTAGGGTGGATTGGCCGTGCTAAGTTGTCCCTTAGTGTCCAAAGATGTGTAGGTTAGGGGGATTGGCCATGCTAAGTTGCCCCTTAGTGTCCAAAGATGTGTAGGTTAGGTGGATTGGCCATGCTAAGTTGTCCCTTAGTGTCCAAAGATGTGTAGGTTAGGGGGATTGGCCATGCTAAATTGTCCCTTAGTGTCCAAAGATGTGTAGGTTAGGGGGATTGGCCATGCTAAATTGTCCCTTAGTGTCCAAAGATGTGTAGGTTAGGGTGGATTGGCCGTGCTAAATTGTCCCTTAGTGTCCAAAGATGTGTAGGTTAGGGTGGATTGGCCATGCTAAATTGTCCCTTAGTGTCCAAAGATGTGTCGGTTAGGGGGATTGGCCATGCTAAATTGTCCCTTAGTGTCCAAAGATGTGTAGGTTAGGGGGATTGGCCGTGCTAAATTGTCCCTTAGTGTCCAAAGATGTGTAGGTTAGGGGGATTGGCCGTGCTAAGTTGTCCCTTAGTGTCCAAAGATGTGTAGGTTAGGGGGATTGGCCGTGCTAAATTGTCCCTCGGTGTAACCGAACAGGCGCCGGAGTGTCGCAACTAGGGGATTTTTCACAGTAACTTTATTGCGGTGTTAATGTAAGACTATTTGTGACGATGATAGATAAACTTAAAACATTAGATGGACCCTTCTTTTGCACCCTTTAGCCTGAAAAATGTTTTGTGGAACGATTAACTTTTAAGCGTGAGTTAATAATGGTGTTTTAGGGAAGGAAACCTGCCGTCCTTACCCGGTCTGGCCTACATGTGATTCCAGAGCCACAGCAATGTGGTTGACTCTCAACTGCTCTCGGGCAACTAGGGATGGGTAATAAATGCTGGACCAGCCAGCGACACCCGTGTCCCACAAACGAATAATAAAATGATGCAGCTGAGAACAGATAACATAACATGGGTCCAAAGTGCTCCGTGATCTCAAAGAGCCAATATCCAAACTGCGCATGAAAGATAGTTTGTAACAGAGGGAGACTTATGCTAATTACACTGCTGTCAATCACGGAGCATTTTGGGCTGATTTTCCCTGACTGTTTTGAAGTTATTTTTCTATTGCTTTCCTCTTTTTGGTTCACTTTTTATGATTTGTTCTTGGGATGTGGGTGTCGCTGGCTGGGCCAGCGTTTATTACCCATCGCTGAGGACATTTAAGAGTAAACCACATTGCAGGGGTCTGTAGAGTGGCATTGCCACCTCCCCCAACCAATCCCAATGCGGTGTGGCAACAGCCCCTCCCTTTCCCTCTGATTGGGCTGCCCCGGCCTCACCCCGCCCCTTGACACTGCCCGGCGGGCAGTGCCAAGGTGCCAGGCTGGCAGTGCCAAGGTGCCGGGTTGGCGCTGCCCATGGGGCATTCCCCGCCCCCCCCCGTTTGCCCTCGGCCTCCCCAGGAAGCCTCCACTTCTGCCATCGGGGGCATCATGGCTGTTCCCCGTTTGTCGGGGAGGCGGGGGGGTGGTGTTTTCCGGGCCAGAGAGAACTTCTTCCGGTAAGGCCATAAAGGCAGGCGAGCCCAGACAAATGAGCGCCAGGCTCGCTAATCACATTGAAACGAACATTATACGAAATTTAAATAAATGAACCAGCTTCTCGCCGTAAATGTGCGAGAGGCTGACCGCACCGGTAAGATTGCGAGAGCCGTGAAATTGGGCGCCATCTGGATTTAAACATAGAAGATAGGAGGAGGCCATTTGGCCCTTCGAGCCTGCTCCGCCATTCATCACGATCATGGCTGATTGTCCAACTCAACAGCCTAATCCTGCTTTCTCCCCATTGATCCCGTTCGCCCCAAGTGCTATATCCAGCCGCCTCTTGAATACATTCAATGTTTTGGCATCAACTACTTCCCGTGGGAATGAATCCCACAGGCTCACCCGGTGAAGAAATGTCTCCTCATCTCCGTCCTAAATGGTCTACCCCCAATCCTCAGGCTGTGACCCCTGGTTCTGAACTCTCCCCGACCATCGGGAACCCTCTCCCTGCATCTACCCTGTCGAGTCCTGTTAGAATTTTATAAATCTCTATGAAATTCCCCCCCCTCTGAACTCCAGTGAAAACAATTCTAACCTAGTCAATCTCTCCTCATACATCAGTCCCGCCTCTTTCCCCCCCCTCCGTCTCTCAGCTTCTTACCAGCTTGCGGCCGATATGTTTTTACGTCAAGAGATATTCCCACATTTTTTCATTATTCGGAGTCAAAACAAGAGTCTGTGTGAGGATGAAAGCTCCTAACAATTCATTTGTCTAATTAATGAGCTCAGGCAGAGGCTGTTATTAGTTGAAAAGAGTGGGCGCCATCAGGATTTTTTTTAAAGTAAAGATTGAAACAGAAACACAAAATCCACTTGGGATTTTTAAACAAAAATGTCAGGGAAACGACAGCTTGCAAGAAATCCGATCGCATCAACACGGATATGCCAAACTCACCAGTGAGCAAGGAATGCGCGGCAAGGGTGAGATGGAATAAAAGCAGGCCGAGTGATCCGGTTGGGAGTGCTGTTAGATTTAATCGTTTAAAGGCAGCACGGTGGCGCAGTGGTTGGCACTGCTGCCTCACAGCTCCAGGGACCCAGGTTCGATTCCAGCCTCGGGTTACTGTCTGTGCGAAGTCTGCACATTCTCCCCGTGTCTGTGTGGGTTTCCTCTGGGTGCTCCGGTTTCTTCCCACACTGCAAAGATGTGCAGGTTAGGGGGATTGGCCATGCTAAACTGTCCCTTCATTACGGGGGACTAGCAGGGTAAATATGTGTGGTTACGAGGATAGGGCAAGGGTGGGATTGTTGTCAGTGCAGGCTTGATGGGCAACAAGGCCTCCTTCTGCACTGGATGGATTCTATGACTGTTTGTTAGTGTCACACGCAGGCTTATATTAACACTGCAATTAAGTTATTGTGAAAATCCTCCAGTCATAACACTCCGCCTCCTGTTCAGGTCCACTGAGGGGCAATTTAGCATGGCCAATGCATCTAATTTACACATCTTTGAACATAAGAACATAAGAAATAGGAGCAGGAGTAAGCCATCTAGCCCTTTGAGCCTGCCCCGCCATTCAATAAGATCATGGCTGATCTGTCGTGGCTCAGTTCCACATTCCCGCCCTCTCCCCATAACCCTTAATCCCCTCTCTTATCAAAAACCCATCAACCCGCTTCTTAAAAATATTTAGCGAGGTAGCCTCCACCACTTCAACGGGCAGAGAATTCCAGAGATTCACCACCCTTTGAGTGAAGAAGTTCCTCCTCAACTCTGTTCTAAACCGCCCCCCCCTTTATCTTGAGGCTGTGTCCCCTAGTCCTGCTGTCCTTTCTGTGCGACTCATGCACAAGGACCCCGAGGTCCCTCTGCACCGTCGCCTGCTGCGCGAAGGGGCAATTTAGCATGGCCAATCCCCCTAACCTACACATCTTTGGACACTAAGGGACAATTTAGCATGGCCAATCCACCTAACCTACACATCTTTGGACACTAAGGGGCAATTTAGCATGGCCAATCCCCCTAACCTACACATCTTTGGACACTAAGGGACAATTTAGCATGGCCAATCCACCTAACCTACACATCTTTGGACACTAAGGGGCAATTTAGCACGGCCAATCCCCCTAACCTACACATCTTTGGACACTAAGGGACAATTTAGCATGGCCAATCCACCCTAACCTACACATCTTTGGACACTAAGGGGCAATTTAGCATGGCCAATCCACCCTAACCTACACATCTTTGGACACTAAGGGGCAATTTAGCATGGCCAATCCACCCTAACCTACACATCTTTGGACACTAAGGGACAATTTAACATGGCCAATCCACCCTAACCTGCACATCTTTGGACACTGAGGGACAATTTAGCATGGCCAATCCACCCTAACCTACACATCTTTGGGACACTAAGGGGCAATTTAGCATGGCCAATCCACCTAACCTACACATCTTTGGACACTAAGGGACAATTTAGCATGGCCAATCCACCCTAACCTACACATCTTTGGACACTAAGGGACAATTTAGCATGGCCAATCCACCTAACCTACACATCTTTGGACACTAAGGGACAATTTAGCATGGCCAATCCACCCTAACCTACACATCTTTGGACACTAAGGGACAATTTAGCATGGCCAATCCACCTAACCTACACATCTTTGGACACTAAGGGACAATTTAGCATGGCCAATCCACCTAACCTACACATCTTTGGACACTAAGAGACAATTTAGCATGGCCAATCCACCCTAACCCACACATCTTTCGGAGTGTGGGAGGAAACCGGAGCACCCGGAGGAAACTCACGCAGACATGAGGAGAACATGCAAACTCCACACAGACAGCGACCCAAGCCGGGAATCGAATCCGGGTGCCTGGCGCTGGGAGGCAGCAGTGCTGACCACTGTGTAATTGTGGCTATCTAAGGGGAATTGGATGCTTTAGGGAAAGGGAAGGAGTGGGGAGTTGCTCTCGCAGTGAACCGGCTTGTAGATGACAGGCCGAACAGCCACCTCCTGTGCTGTACCCGTGTCATGAATCGAAATACACCAAGATCCTCAAAACCACTAAGATAACTTGCACAGTTATTGATTCTTCGTGTCATTACCGCATGGGATTTGCATAATGCTGTTTTCTGTTCCTTTTCTGTACACAGCCTGCACTCTTTGAATTGACAATAAGAGTGGGATACATCAGTAAAATGTGTGATCCACTTGTTCTCTGACAAACAATATGTTCCTTTGTTCTTGGGCTAAGTACAGACATTTTTAACAACAGTTTTTGGCTTGTTGAGTAACATCAACAACAGGGCCCCATAATGGAGGCCAGTGTCAAGGGCCAATGCCAGTTGGAAGAGATGATGAGTTAAGTCATGGCTGGTTGAGCCAAGCTCAGACTTTTCAATGGCTGCTGGTTGGGAACGAAAGCCTGTGGGAAGCTGAAGGCTTGCACAGATTGGCAGTCCCTGGGAAAGGATTGGAGGTGGCAATGGTGTGACGAGACTAGACTTCAACACTGTGAGGGAGATATTTGATTTATTATTGTCACGTGTATTGGGATACAATGAAAAGTATTGTTTCTTGCGCATTATACAGACAAAGCATACCATTCATAGAGTACATAGGGGAGAAGGAAAGGAGAGGGTGCAGAATGTAGTATTACAGTTATAGATAGGGTGTAGAGAAAGATCAGCTCAATATTTGATTTGATTTATTATTGTCACGTGTATTGGGATACAGTGAAAAGTATTGTTTCTTGCGCACTATACAGACAAAGCATACTGTTCATAGAGTACATAGGGGAGAAGGGAAGGAGAGGGTGCAGAATGTAGTGTTACAGTTACAGATAGGGTGTAGAGAAAGATCAGCTTAATATTTGATTTGATTTATTATTGTCACATGTATTGGGATACAGTGAAAAGTATTGTTTCTTGTGCACTATATGGACAAAGCATACCGTTCATGGAGTACATAGGGGAGAAGGAAAGGAGAGCTCATCTTCATAGATCAGCTAGATAGTCAATATCTTTCCCCCAAAGTAGGGGAGTCTAAAACTAGAGGACAAGAGTTTAAGGTGGAAGGGAGAGATACAAACGGGTCCAGAGGGGCAATTTTTTCACACAGAGGGTGGTGAGTGTCTGGGACAAGCTGCCAGAGGTAGAGGTGGGTACAATTCTGTCCTTTAAAAAGCATTTAGACAGTTAAATGGGTAAGATGGGTATAGAGGGATATGGGCCAAATACGGGCAATTGGGACTAGCTTAGGGGTTTGAAAAAAAGGGGTGACATGGACAAGTTGGGCCAAAGGGCCTGTTTCCATGCTGTAAACCTCTCTGACTCTATCTGTAATAATTGGTGAGAGTCGTAGCGGACATGCCAAATTTCCTTAGCCTCCTGAGAAGGTGGAGGCGTCAGTGTGGACGGACCGGGACAGGTTGTTGGTGATCTGCACACCTAAAAACTTGAATGGCGTGACGTGAAGAGGAGGTGGGAAGGAGCTTGTGTGGAGCATAAACACTGACGTGGACCTATTAGTTCAAGTAACCTGTTTCTGTGTCGCAGATGTGATTTAAGGGAAGTGATGGCCTCGCGGTAATACTGGTAGATTATTAATCTAGATACCCAGCTCATGTTCTGGGGACCCGGGTTCGAATCCCGCAGATGGTGGGATTTGAATTCAATAAAAAAAAATCTGGAATTAAGAATCTACTGATGAAACCGTTGTCGAAAAAACCCATCTGGTTCCCTTTAGGGAAGGAAATCTGCCATCCTTACCCCGGTCTGGCCTACATGTGACTCACAGCTAGGGATGAATAAAACTAAATTGTGTGCAGGATGGGTTTTTTGGAATTGAGAGACAGCAAGAGGGAAGTTTGAACAAGTGTTGACCGTACTGGTGTATGGAACGAGAAAGTGCCAGAGGTTTCTGCTAGCTGAGGGGTCAAATCCCCGGGGACGTAGAATTTTAGGTGATTGGTAGAAGGATTAAAGAGTTCATGAGGAAAAAGCTTTTCACCAGAGGGTGCTGAGTGTCTGGAATTCACAGCCTAAGTTGGTGGTCGAGACTGAAACGCTCAAATCATTGAAAAGGTACCTGGATCTCCATTTGTCGAATCTTGGAATTGCAACAGTGGGGAATGAGGCCATTTGGCCCATCATGCCTGCCCTAACAACAATCCCACGCAGACCCTATCCCCATAGCCCCACGTATTTACCCAGCTAATCCCCCTCACACTAAGGGGTAATTTAACGTGGCCAATCCACATAACCCGCACATCTTTGGACAGAAGGGGCAATTTAACATGGCCGATCCACTTAATCTACATACCTTTGGACACTAAGGTTCGATTTAGCATGGATAATTGACCTAACCTGCACATCTTTGGACACTAAGGGGCAATTTAGCATGGCCAATCCACCTAACCTACACATCTTTGGACACTAAGGGGCAATTTAGCATGGCCAATCCACCTAACCTACACATCTTTGGACACTAAGGGGCAATTTAGCATGGCCAATCCACCTAACCTACACATCTTTGGACACTAAGGGGCAATTTAGCATGGCCAATCCCCCTAACCCGCACATCTTTGGATACTAAGGGACAATTTAGCATGGCCAATCCACCCTAACCTGCACATCTTTGAACACTAAGGGACAATTTAGCATGGCCAATCCACCCTAACCTACACATCTTTGGACACTAAGGGACAATTTAGCATGGCCAATCCACCTAACCCGCACATCTTTGGACACTAAGGGACAATTTAGCATGGCCAATCCACCTAACCTGCACATCTTTGGACACTCAGGGGACAATTTAGCACGGCCAATCCACCTAGCCTGCACATCTTTGGACCGTGGGAGGAAACCAGAGCACCCAGAGGAAGCCCACGCAGACACGGGGAGAACATGCAGTCTCCACACAGACAGTGACCCAAGCCATGAATCGAACCTGAGTCCCTGGCGCTGTGAGGCAGCAGTGCTAACCCGCTGTGCCACCGTGCCGCTCCGAATGTGTGGAATTCATTCCCACAGAAAGTAGCTGAGGCCAAAACGTTGTGTGATTTCAAGAAGAAATTAGATATCGCTCTTGGGGCTAAAGGGATCGAGGGATCTTGGGGGGGAAGGGGGGGATCAGGATATTGAATTGGATGATAGCCATGATCAGAATGAATGGCAGAGCAGGATCGAAGGGCTGAGTGGCCTCCTCCTGCTTCTAGTTTCTATGGTGTGCTGACTGGGATATGCCAAGTATGCGTGTATGGGTGTGCCAGGTGTTTGTGTGGATGTGTTGCGCTGTGCCAGTGTCCAGCAATGCTGGGCGTGCAGGGTGGACATAGACAGTTGTGTACAGTGACAGTGTACGCTGAGTGATCGGGTCAGTTCTAACATGCGGATGGATGGGGAGGGAATTGGGATTGGCACAGCAGTGGGATTTTAGTTGGAACCCGAGTCAGGATTATCTGCAATCTCTTGGACGAATTGAAAAATCTCTCCCTGCAGTGAGAGTACCGCAGCGCAATTACTCTCTCTGTGTTTATTGGCTTGCCTGCGTTTGTATTTCTTTTGCATTTTGGCAACTTCTCGTGTTAAGATTGATCTCCTGGGCACTGCTGCAAGCTCAGCAACTTTCAGAACTTGCCTCTATGACTGAACGTTTATTAACAACAGCGACAATTGCACGGTGGCGCAGTGGTTAGCACTGCTGCCTCACAGCGCCAGGAACTCAGGTTCGATTCCCGGCCCCAGGTCACTGTCTGTGCGGAGACTGCACATTTTCCACATGTCTGCGTGGGTTTCCTCCCACACTCCAAAGCCTCCATGTCCTTCTGGTAGTGTGGCAACCAGAATTGGACACAGTTTTTCAAATGTGGCCTAATCAACGTTCTATACAACTGTAACATCATTTGACAACTCAGTGCCCCATCCAATGAAGACGAGCATGCTGTATGCTTTCTTCACCACCTTTTCCACCTGTGCTGCCACTTTTAAGGATCTGTGGGTCTGTACTCCCAGATTTCTGTGTGTCTATGCTCCTGATGGTTCTACAATTTATTTTATAGCTTCCCCGCTGAATTGAATCTACCAAAATGCATCACCTTGCATCTATCTGGATTAAATTCCATCTGTCATTTCTCCACCCAATTTTCCAGCCTATATCCTGCTGTATTCTCTGACAATCTTCATCACTATCCCCAGCTCCGCCAATCTTAGTATCATCCGCAAACTCGCTAATCAGATCAGTTACATTTTCTTCCAAATCATTTCTATATATTACAAACAGCAGAGGCCCCAGTACCGATCCCTGCGGAATGCCACTAGTTACAGACCTTCATTCCGCCACTACCCTCTGTCTTCTATGGCCAAGCCAGTTCTGAATCCATCTAGCTAGTTCACCACCGATCCCGTGAGATTTAATCTTTTGTACCAGCCTGCTATGAGGGACTTTGTCAAATGCCTTACTAAAGTCCATGCAGACAACATCCACAAGTAGATTGGCCTTGCTAAATTGCCCCTTAGTGTCCAAAGATGTGTAGGTTAGGGTGGATTGGCCATGCTAAATTGTCCCTTAGTGTCCAAAGATGTGTAGGTTAGGGTGGATTGGCCATGCTAAATTGTCCCTTAGTGTCCAAAGATGTGTAGGTTAGGGTGGATTGGCCATGCTAAATTGCCCCTTAGTGTCCAAAGATGTGTAGGTTAGGGTGGATTGGCCATGCTAAATTGTCCCTTAGTGTCCAAAGATGTGCAGGTTAGGGTGGATTGGCCATGCTAAATTGTCCCTTAGTGTCCAAAGATGTGTAGGTTAGGTGGATTGGCCATGCTAAATTGTCCCTTAGTGTCCAAAGATGTGTAGGTTAGGTGGATTGGCCATGCTAAATTGTCCCTTAGTGTCCAAAGATGTGCAGGTTAGGGTGGATTGGCCATGCTAAATTGTCCCTTAGTGTCCAAAGATGTGTAGGTTAGGTGGATTGGCCATGCTAAATTGTCCCTTAGTGTCCAAAGATGTGCAGGTTAGGGTGGATTGGCCATGCTAAATTGTCCCTTAGTGTCCAAAGATGTGTAGGTTAGGTGGATTGGCCATGCTAAATTGTCCCTTAGTGTCCAAAGATGTGTAGGTTAGGTGGATTGGCCATGCTAAATTGTCCCTTAGTGTCCAAAGATGTGCAGGTTAGGGTGGATTGGCCATGCTAAATTGTCCCTTAGTGTCCAAAGATGTGTAGGTTAGGTGGATTGGCCATGCTAAATTGTCCCTTAGTGTCCAAAGATGTGTAGGTTAGGTGGATTGGCCATGCTAAATTGTCCCTTAGTGTCCAAAGATGTGCAGGTTAGGGTGGATTGGCCATGCTAAATTGTCCCTTAGTGTCCAAAGATGTGTAGGTTAGGTGGATTGGCCATGCTAAATTGTCCCTTAGTGTCCAAAGATGTGCAGGTTAGGGTGGATTGGCCATGCTAAATTGTCCCTTAGTGTCCAAAGATGTGTAGGTTAGGGTGGATTGGCCATGCTAAATTGTCCCTTAGTGTCCAAAGATGTGCAGGTTAGGGTGGATTGGCCATGCTAAATTGTCCCTTAGTGTCCAAAGATGTGTAGGTTAGGTGGATTGGCCATGCTAAATTGTCCCTTAGTGTCCAAAGATGTGTAGGTTAGGTGGATTGGCCATGCTAAATTGCCCCTTAGTGTCCAAAGATGTGTAGGTTAGGGTGGATTGGCCATGCTAAATTGTCCCTTAGTGTCAGGGGGACTAGCAATGTAAATAGGTGGGGTTATGGGGATAGGGTTTGGGTGGGATTGTTGCCAGTGCAAGCTCAATGGGCCGAATGGCCTTTTCTGCACTGTAGGGATTTTATGATTCTATGCATGAAGTAAAAAATTAAAAGAAAAATCATCTACATGCACTATGTTGCCCCAGGGCCAAGTGGGATTTTTCCTTGGCCCCAACCCTTAAATAGCCACTGTCTGGTGCCTGATCTGCTGGAGGATCCGCAAACGAAGAATACTCCTCTGACACTGATGAAGAGATGGGACCTGTACAAACTGGATGGGCCTACACCTGGGCAGGATCAGGACTGATGTCCTTGGGGTGATACTTGCTAGCGTGGTTGGGGAGGGTTTAAACTAATAAGGCAGGGGGATGGGAACCTTTGCAAGGTTTTAGAATAGGGGGAATTAACAACTAGAGGAGAAGACAGTAAGGAGAATAAGAACAGTGATAGGCAGAGAAATCAAGGGCCAGACTCAGATAACGACTAAGTAAAAAAAAAAGTAGGAAACATAGAACACTACAGCACAAACAGGCCCTTCGGCCCACAAGTTGCGCCGATCACATCAACACCTACCAGGCCATAGAACTATCTGTAACTCCCAATCCCATTAAATCCCATATACTCATCCAGAAGTCTTTTAAAAGACCCCAGTGAGTTCGCCTCTACCACCACCAACGGCAGCCGATTCCACTCACTCACCACCCTCTGAGTGCAAAACTTACCCCTAACATCTCCTCTGTACTTGCTTCCCTGCACCTTAAACCTGTGTCCTCTCGTAGCGACCATTTCAGCCCTGGGAAATAGCCTCCGAGAATCCACCCTATCTATTCCTCTCAACATTTTATAAACCTCTATCAGGTCACCTCTCAACCTTCGTCTCTCCAGGGAGAAGAGACCGAGCTCCCTCAACCTATCTTCATAAGGCATGCCTCCCAATCCAGGCAACATCCTTGTAAATCTCCTCTGCACCCTCTCAATAGCTTCCACATCCTCCTTGTAGTGAGGCGACCAGAACTGCGCACAGTACTCCAAGTGGGGTCTGACAAGGGTCTTATAAAGTTGCAAAAGGGAAAAGAAATTTTAAAAGTGCCCACCTTAAGGTTGAGTATATGAATGCTCGGAACATTTGAAACAAAATGGATGAATGAGTTGCACAGAGAGATGCAAAGGGGAATGATATGGTTGGCATTATGGAGACATGGCTCCGAGGTGAGCAAGGATGGGAACTAAACATGGAGGGCTATTCAGTGTTTAGGGAGGACAGACAGAAAGAAAAAGGTGATGGAATTGCTTTGTTGATTAGCGATGATATTGATATGATATTGAGGAATGATATTAGCATTGATGATGTGGAATCTGTATGGGTTGAGTTCGCAAACAAGGGGAAGAAAACATTGGGGCTGGTATACAGACCACCAAACTGTAGTGGTAATGTTGGGAAAAGCATTAGACAGGAAATCAGATGCATGTGTGAAAGGAACACCTGTGCTTATGGGTGACTTTAATCTGCATATAGATTGGGAAAGTCAAATTAGTCACAGTCCAATAGAGGAGGAATTTCTGGAATGGATACGGGATGATTTCCTGGAGCAATACGTTGAGGAATCAACAAGGGAACAGGCCACCTTGAACTGGGTGTTGTGCATTGAGAAAGGATTAGTCGGCGATCCAGTTGTGAGAGAACCCTTGGGGATGAGTGCCCATTATACGGTAGAATTCTTTGTCAAGGTGGATAGTGATGTAGCTGATTCTGAGACCAGGGTCCTGAACCTCAATAAAGGGAACTGTAATGGTATGAAGCATGATGGACTGGGAAACGTTATTGAAAGGAAAGACAGTGGGCAGGCAATGGCAGCTATTTAAAGAACGAATAGGTCTTAACGCGGGCTAAAGAAATGGCCGAGGAATTAAATTGGTACTTTATTTCAGTCTTCACAAAGGAAGACATGAATAATGTACCAGAAGTTCTGAGAGAAACATGTTTTAGTGAGGAGCTGAAGGAAATCAGCATTAGTAGAGAAATGGTTTGGGTGAAATTGATGGATTGAAGGTGAATAAATCTCCAGGTCCTGATAATCTTCATCCCAGAGGAATTAAGAAAGCAGCCCTGGAATTAGTAGATCCACTTGGTGACTATTTTCCAAAATTCTTTGGACTCTGGACTGGTTCCTACAGATTGGAGGGTAGCTAATGTAATCCCACTATTCAAAAAGAGAAGATATAGAGAAAACAGGGAACTATAGACCAGTGAGCCTAACATCGGTACTGGGGAAGTTGCTGCAGTCTATTACCAAGGATTTCATAACTTGGCCGCCAGTGATATAATCAGACAAAGTCAGCATGGATTTACAAAAGGGAATTCATGCTTGATGAACCTATTGGAATTTTTTGAGGATGTAACTACTGGAGTTGACTGAGGAGAACCAGTGGATAAGAACATAAGAACATAAGAAATAGGAGCAGGAGTAGGCCATCTAGCCCTTCGAGCCTGCCCCGCCATTCAATAAGATCATGGCTGATCTGTTGTGGCTCAGTTCCACTTTCCCGCCCTCTCCCCATAACCCTTAATCCCCTCTCTTATCAAGAACCCATCAACCCGCTTCTTAAAAATATTTAGCGAGGCAGCCTCCACCACTTCAACGGGCAGAGAATTCCAGAGATTCACCACCCTTTGAGTGAAGAAGTTCCTCCTCAACTCCGTTCTAAACCGCCTCCCCTTTATCTTGAGGCTGTGCCCCCTAGTCCTACTGTCTTTTTTGAGCGGGAAGAGTCTCTCCACCTCTATCCTATCCATCCCATTCATCATCTTATACGTCTCAATGAGATCTCCCCTCATTCTTCTAAACTCTAACGAGTACAAGCCTAGTTTATTCAGCCTCTCCTCATAGCTCAATCCCCTCAACTCCGGTATCAGCCTAGTAAACCTCCTCTGCACTCCCTCCAGGGCCAAAATATCCTTGCGCAGGTGCGGCGCCCAAAACTGCACACAGTACTCCAGCTGCAGCCTCACCAATGCCCTATACAGCTGCAGCAAGACCTCCCTACTTTTATATTCAATCCCCCTCGCTATGAAGGCCAGCATCCCATTTGCCTTCCTGACCACCTGCTGCACCTGCAGGCTGGGTTTTTGCGACTCATGCACAAGGACCCCGAGGTCCCTCTGCACCGTCGCCTGCTGCAGTTTTTCGCCACGTAAGTAATAGTCCTTCCTACCATTCTTCCTACCAAAGTGGACCACCTCACACTTGCCAACATTAAATTCCATTTGCCATTTCCTGGCCCATTCGCCCAGCCTATCTAGATCCTTCTGCAGATTCTCCACACCCTCCGCACAATTTGCCTTTCCCCCAATCTTGGTGTCATCAGCAAATTTCGACACCCTGCACTCGGTTCCCTCCTCCAGATCATCTATATAAATGGTAAATAGCTGAGGCCCCAGCACCGACCCCTGGGGCACCCCACTAGTCACCAACCGCCAATCCGAATAGCACCCATTGACCCCCACTCTCTGCCTCCTATTTGACAACCAATCCTCTATCCACGCTAACACCCTACCCCCAACTCCATGTCCCCTGACCTTCTGTAATAACCTCTTGTGAGGTACCTTGTCAAACGCCTTCTGAAAATCCAGAAAGACCACATCCACCGGCTCTCCTCTATCCACTGCCCTAGACACATCCTCATAGAACTCCAGTAAATTTGTCAGACACGACTTCCCTTTAATGAAACCGTGTTGCGTCCGCCCTATCAAGCAATTCCCTTCAAGATGCCTCGCAATTTCCTCCTTAATGACGGATTCTAACATTTTACCTACCACAGACGTTAAACTAACCGGCCTATAATTCCCCGCCTTTTGCCTGGCACCCTTCTTAAACAACGGTGTAACATTAGCCGTTTTCCAATCTTCCGGCACTTCCCCGGAATCCAGCGACGTCTGGAAAATAACCACCAAGGCATCCACTATCACCTCCGCCATTTCTTTCAGAACCCTCGGATGCATTCCATCCGGTCCTGGGGATTTGTCCACAATCAGCCCCTCCAGTCTGTTGAGCACCACCTCTCTAGTAACAGTAATGTCATTAAGACCCTCCATTCCTACCACCTTTCCATCGCTAACACCCGGCAAATTATTCACGTCCTCCTCCGTGAAGACAGAAACAAAAAAGTTATTCAAGACCTTAGCCATATCCCCATCCCCTACCACTAGCTCCCCTTTCTCATCCTCTAAAGGACCAACGTTCACCCTAGCCAGCCTCTTCCTTTTTATATACTTATAAAAACTCTTGCTATCCTTTTTTATATTAAGCGCTAGCCCAGCCTCATAGCTTCTCCTACCCTCCTTTATCAACTTCTTTGTCAATCTTTGTTGACATTTAAACCTTTCCCAATCCTCTTCTCGCCCACTGCTCTTAGCTACTCTAAATTCCTCCGCTTTTAATTGATGTGGTTTATTTAGACTTTCAGAAGGCTTTCGACAAGGTCTCACACAACTGACTACTATGTAAAGTTAAAGCACATGGGATTGTAGGTAGTGTCTTAGATAGATAGCAGATAGGTTAGCAGATAGGAAGCAAAGATTTGGCATAAATGGGTCTTTTTCTGATTGGCAGTCAGTGACTAGTGGAGTTCTGCAGAGATCTGTGCTGGGACCCCAACTGTTGACATTATATATTAATGATTAGGAAGAGGGAACTGAATGTATTATCTCCAAATTTGCAGATGATACAAAGTTTGGTGGGAGGGTGAGCTGTGAGGAGGATGCAGAGATGTTTTAGTGTGATTTGGATAGGCTGAGTGTGTGGATATCTGCATGGCAGATGCAGTATAATGTGGATAAACGTGAGGTTATCCATTTTGGGAGCTATGATAGGAAGACTGATTATTATTGAATAGGTGTAAATTGAGAGAGGTGGATACTCAGTGAGACCTTGGAGTCCTCATGCATCAGTCGCTGGTACAGCAGACAGTAAAGAAGGTAAATGGTATGTTGGCTTTCATAGCGAGAGGATTTGAGTACAGGGATAGGGTTGTTTCACTGCAATTGTACAGGGCGTTGGTGAGGCCACACCTGGATTAATGTGTGCAGTTTTGGTGTCCTTATCTGAGGAAGGATGTCCTTGCTATAGAGGGAGCACAGTGAAGGTTTACCAGGCTGATTCCTGGGATGGCAGGTCTCTCATATGAGGAGAGACCAAGTCGGTTAGGATTATATTCACTGGAGTTTAGAAGAGTGAGAGGGGATCTCATAGAAACTTATAAAATTCTAACAGGGTTAGACAGGGTAGATTCAGAAAGAATGTTCCCGATGGTGGGGGAGTCCAGAACTAGGGGGTCATAGTTTGAGGATAAGGGGTAAACCTTTTAGGACTGAGGTGAGGAGAAATGTCTTCACCCAGAGGGTGGGGAATGTGTGGAATTCACTCCCACAGAAAGTAGTTGAGACCAAAACGTTGTGTGATTTCAGGAAGAAATTAGATATCACTCTTGGGGCTAAAGGGATCGAGGGATATGGGGGGAAGGCAGGGGGATCAGGATATTGAATTGGATGATCAGCCATGATCAGAATGAATGGAGGAGCAGGATCGAGGGGCCAAATGGCCTCCTCCTGCTTCTAGTTTCTATGAGTCAGAATGGGACATTGGGATGCAGCTTTGTCATGTGAGGCCGAATGTAGAAGTGGACAAAGCTGCCTCAGAGGGCGCCAATCCTCCTCTGAGAATGTCCCATCTGTAAATCCATCTTGACGGCTGTTCACTGAAGTGACATGATCCTTGGGTTTTTACATTTGAAGCTTAGCAATTAAAAATGAGGACGAGTGATTGCTCTCGGCCTGGCTGTCACTGAGCAGTCAGTTACGCTGCAGTTGTTGTGAGGTGCAGCAGTGTATGATAACATCAGTTACTCAATCATCTCAGCTGACACAACATCTGGACACTTGAACAAGTAACCCAAGGCTTGGTGGTGACTGTGGGGTCATTTATAACGAAGCTTAAAGTTAAAATTTAAAGTTTATTTATTAGTCAGCTTACATTAACACTGCAATGAAGTTATTGTGAAAATGCCCAAGTCACCACACTGTGCAGGTACACTGAGGGAGTATTTAGCATGGCCAATCCACCCTAACCTACACATCTTTGGACACTAAGGGGCAATTTAGCATGGCCAATCCACCCTAACCTACACATCTTTGGACACTAAGGGGCAATTTAGCATGGCCAATCCACCCTAACCTACACATCTTTGGACACTAAGGGGCAATTTAGCATGGCCAATCCACCCTAACCTACACATCTTTGGACACTAAAGGACAATTTAGCATGGCCAATCCACCCTAACCTACACATCTTTGGGACACTAAAGGACAATTTAGCATGGCCAATCCACCCTAACCTACACATCTTTGGGACACTAAAGGACAATTTAGCATGGCCAATCCACCCTAACCTACACATCTTTGGACACTAAGGGACAATTTAGCATGGCCAATCCACCCTAACCTACACATCTTTGGACACTAAGGGACAATTTAGCATGGCCAATCCACCCTAACCCACACCTCTTTGGACACTAAGGGACAATTTAGCATGGCCAATCCACCCTAACCCACACCTCTTTGGACACTAAGGGACAATTTAGCATGGCCAATCCACCCTAACCCACACCTCTTTGGACACTAAGGGACAATTTAGCATGGCCAATCCCCCTAACCTACACATTTTTGGACACTAAGGGACAATTTAGCATGGCCAATCCACCCTAACCTACACATTTTTGGACACTAAGGGACAATTTAGCATGGCCAATCCCCCTAACCTACACATCTTTGGACACTAAGGGGCAATTTAGCATGGCCAATCCACCCTAACCTACACATCTTTGGACACTAAGGGACAATTTAGCATGGCCAATCCACCCTAACCTACACATTTTTGGACTGGGGAGAAAACCGGAGCACCCGGATGAAACCCGCACAGACATGGGGAAAACATGCACACAGTGATCCAAGCTGGGAATTGAACCCAGGTCCCTGATGCTGTGAGGCAGCAGTGCTAACCACTGTGCCGCCCACACTAATAAATATAGAAACAGTACCTTCAGGTGAGAAAGGGGAGATGAGGTATATTCTGTAAGAATTGAGTTATTTGTATGGATTTTATCACAAAGTCAGTTTAAGAGACAGCATTGAAAAGTTTGGAAGTTTTACTGCATGAAAGGTTTTTTAATCTCTCGGTCCAGGTCCTTATATATAGTTGTTGACACTATAGTTAAGAAACGTCCCTACTTTCTCAGAAGACTAAAGAAATTTGGCATGTCCGCTACGACTCTCACCAACTTTTACAGATGCCCCATAGAAAGCATTCTTTCTGGTTGTATCACAGCTTGGTCTGGGCTCCTGCTCTGTCCAAGACTGCAAGGAACTACAAAGGGTTGTGAATGTAGCCCAATCCATCAGCCTCCCATCCATTGACTCTGTCTACACTTCCCACTGCCTCGGAAAGGCATCCAGTATAATCAAGGACCCCCCCACGCACCCCAGACATTCTCTCTTCCACCTTCTTCCATCGGGAAAAAAATACAAAAGTCTGAGGTCACGTACTGACCGACTCAAGAACAGCTTCTTCCCTGCTGCTGTCAGACTTTTGAATGGACCTACCATATATTAAGCTGATCTTTCTCTACACCCTAGCTATGACTGTAACACTATATCCTACACCCTCTCCTTTCCGTCTCCCCTATGTACTCTATAAACAGTATGCTTTGCCTGTATAGCGTGCAAGAAACAATACTTTTCACTGTATCCCAATACACGTGACAATCATAAATCAAATCAAATATTAAGCTGATCTTTCTCCACACCCTAGTTATGACTGTAACACTACATTCTGCACCCTCTCCTTTCCTTCTCCCCTATGTACTCTATGAACGGTATGCTTTGTCTATATAGTGCGCATGAAGCAATACTTTTCACTGTATCCCAATACATGTGACAATAATAAATCAAATATTAAGCTGATCTTTCTCTACACCCTATCTGTGACTGTAATGCTACATTCTGCACCCTCTCCTTTCCTTCCCCCATATGTACTCTATGAATGGTATGCTTTGTCTGTATAGTGTGCAACAAGCAATACTTTTCACTGTATCCCAATACATGTGACAATAACAAATCAAATATTACGCTGATCTTGCTCTACACCCTATCTGTTTCTGTAACACTATATTCTGATATCGTTTTACAGGTGACACAATAATTATAGCATTGGGTCTCCTTTCAATAAAATGAGTAGTTGACATCAGTAGTTTTAATGCTGTAAGTGCTTTATTTTGTAAGACTCATCACACATAAACCCTAAGTATAGTAAGCGGACACCAGGGATGTTGTCTGGTCTTGAGGGTGTGGGCAATGAGAAGAAATTGGATAAACTGGGATTGTTTTCACTGGAAAGACGGAGGCTGAGGGGAGACCTGGTCTACAAAATGATGAGAGACAGGTGGATAGGGAGAGGCTTTTTCCCCAGAGTGGAAGTGTCAATTACGCGGAGGGGCACGCATAGGTTCAAGGTGAGAGGGGGACAGTTTAAGGGAGATGTGCGGGGGAGGTTTTTCATGCAGAGAGGGGTGGGTGTCTGGAACGTGCTGCCAGAGGAGGGGGTGGAAACAGGGACATTAACAATATTGAAGGTGTATTCTGATAGACACATGAACAGGAGGTGAACAGAAGGTTAGAAACCGCGTATTGGTGCAGGCTTGGTGGGCCAAAGGGCCCGTTCCTGTGCTACATTATCCTTTGATTCTCGGGTGCTGCGGAAACCATAGAATCCTACAGTGCAGAAGGAGGCCATTTGGCCCATTGAATCTGCACCAATCACAATCCCACCCAGGTCCTATCACAACCCTATGCATCCACCCTAGCCAGTCTCCCTGACACTAAGGGACAATTTAGCATGGCCAATCCCCCTAACCTACGCATCTTTGGACACTAAGGGGCAATTTAGCATGGCCAATCCCCCTAACCTACACATCTTTGGACACTAAGGGGCAATTTAGCATGGCCAATCCCCCTAACCTACACATCTTTGGACACTAAGGGGCAATTTAGCATGGCCAATCCACCCTAACCTACACATCTTTGGACACTAAGGGGCAATTTAGCATGGCCAATCCACCCTAACCTGCACATCTTTGGACACTAAGGGGCAATTTAGCATGGCCAATCCACCCTAACCTACACATCTTTGGACACTAAGGGGCAATTTAGCATGGCCAATCCACCCTAACCTACACATCTTTGGACACTAAGGGGCAATTTAGCATGGCCAATCCACCCTAACCTACACATCTTTGGACACTAAGGGGCAATTTAGCATGGCCAATCCACCCTAACCTACACATCTTTGGGACATTAAGGGGCAATTTAGCATGGCCAATCCACCCTAACCTACACATCTTTGGACACTAAGGGGCAATTTAGCATGGCCAATCCACCCTAACCTACACATCTTTGGACACTAAGGGGCAATTTAGCATGGCCAATCCACCTAACCTGCACATCTTTGGACACTAAGGGGCAATTTAGCATGGCCAATCCACCTAACCTACACACCTTTGGACACTAAGGGACAATTTAGCATGGCCAATCCACCCTAACCTGCACATCTTTGGACACTAAGGGGCAATTTAGCATGGCCAATCCACCTAACCTGCACATCTTTGGACACTAAGGGGCAATTTAGCATGGCCAATCCACCTAACCTGCACATCTTTGGACACTAAGGGGCAATTTAGCATGGCCAATCCACCCTAACCTACACATCTTTGGACACTAAGGGGCAATTTAGCATGGCCAATCCACCTAACCTGCACATCTTTGGACACTAAGGGGCAATTTAGCATGGCCAATCCACCTAACCTACACACCTTTGGACACTAAGGGGCAATTTAGCATGGCCAATCCACCCTAACCTACACATCTTTGGACACTAAGGGGCAATTTAGCATGGCCAATCCACCCTAACCTACACATCTTTGGACACTAAGGGACAATTTAGCATGGCCAATCCACCCTAACCTACACACCTTTGGACACTAAGGGGC
Source organism: Carcharhinus amblyrhynchos (assembly GCF_965287045.1). Taxonomy (NCBI): domain Eukaryota; kingdom Metazoa; phylum Chordata; class Chondrichthyes; order Carcharhiniformes; family Carcharhinidae; genus Carcharhinus; species Carcharhinus amblyrhynchos. Next base: position 6,115,111 of record NC_137359.1, on the reverse strand, counting down.
AATTTAGCATGGCCAATCCACCCTAACCTGCACATCTTTGGACACTAAGGGACAATTTAGCACGGCCAATCCACCTAACCTACACATCTTTGGACACTAAGGGGCAATTTAGCATGGCCAATCCACCCTAACCTACACACCTTTGGACACTAAGGGACAATTTAGCATGGCCAATCCACCCTAACCTACACATCTTTGGACACTAAGGGGCAATTTAGCATGGCCAATCCACCTAACCTGCACATCTTTGGACACTAAGGGACAATTTAGCATGGCCAATCCACCCAAACCTACACATCTTTGGACACTAAGGGACAATTTAGCATGGCCAATCCACCCTAACCTACACATCTTTGGACACTAAGGGGCAATTTAGCATGGCCAATCCCCCCTAACCTACACATCTTTGGACACTAAAGGACAATTTAGCATGGCCAATCCACCCTAACCTACACATCTTTGGACACTAAGGGGCAATTTAGCATGGCCAATCCCCCCTAACCTACACATCTTTGGACACTAAAGGACAATTTAGCATGGCCAATCCACCCTAACCTACACATCTTTGGACACTAAGGGACAATTTAGCATGGCCAATCCCCCTAACCTACACATCTTTGGACACTAAGGGACAATTTAGCATGGCCAATCCCCCTAACCTACACATCTTTGGACACTAAGGGGCAATTTAGCATGGCCAATCCACCTAACCTACACATCTTTGGAGTCTGGAAAGTAACTGAAGCACCGGGAGGAAACCCACGCAGACACGGGGAGAATGTGGGGACTCCACAAACACAGTGACCCAAGCCAGGAATTGAACCCAGGTCCCTGCGCTGTGAGGCAGCAGTGCTAACCCACTATGCCACCATGCGGAATGAATCCTACAGCAACAAATTTTATTTATGTAATGTGGTGAAGCGTCCAAATGTGATTCGATTAAAATATAACATTGAGCGACAAAACAATGACGAGACAGAGTTACAGGAATGAGATAGAGAATCTGGTGAACTGGTGCAGTAACAATAATCTCTCCCTCAAAACAAAGGAGATTGTCATCGAGTTCAGGAAGTGTAAAGGAGAACATGCCCCTGTCTACATCAACGGGGATGAAGTAGAAAGGGTCGAGAGCTTCAAGTTTTTAGGTGTCCAGATCACCAATAACCTGTCCAGGTCCCCCCCACGCCGACACTATAGTTAAGAAAGCCCCACCAATGCCTCTACTTTCTCAGAAGATTAAGGAAATTTGGCATGTCTGCTACGACTCTCACCAACTTTTACAGATGCCCCATAGAAAGCATTCTTTCTGGTTGTATCACCGCTTGGTCTGGGATCCTGCTCTGCCCAAGACTGCAAGGAACTACAAAGGGCTGTGAACGCAGCCCAATCCATCACACAAACCAGCCTCCCATCCTCGGAAAAGCAGCCAGTATAATCAAGGACCCCACACACCCCGGACATTCTCTCTTCCACCTTCTTCTGTCAGGAAAAAGATACAAAAGTCTGAGGTCACGTACCGACCGACTCAAGAACAGCTTCTTCCCTGCTGCTGTCAGACTTTTGAATGGACCAACCTTATATTAAGTTGATCTTTCTCTACACTCTAGCTATGACTGTAACACTACATTCTGCACTCTCTCCTTTCCTTCTCTATGAACGGTATGCTTTGCCTGTAAAGCGCGCAAGAAACAATACTTTTCACTGCATCCCAATACATGCGACAATAATAAATCAACTCAAATATTAAGTTGATCTTTCTCTACACCCGAGCTATGACTGTAACACTATATTCTGCACCCTCTCCTTTCCTTCTCCCCTATGTACTCTATGAATGGTATGCTTTGTCTGTATAGCACGCAAGAAACAATACTTTTTGCTGCATCCCAATACATGTGTCAATAATAAATCAAATCAAATATTAAATTGATCTTTCTCTACACTCTGGCTATGACTGTAACACTACATTCTGCACCCTCTCCTTTCTTCCTCCCCTATGTACTCTATGAACGGTATGCTTTGTCTGTATAGTGCGCAAGAAACAATACTTTTCACTGTATCCCAATACATGTGACAATAATAAATCAATCGGAAGGAGGTATTGAGAGAGGGGGGACCAAAATGGTGACAAGTGATGAGGTCTGTTGTGCCCTGCTTGCTCCCAGAGCTGAACCGAATGGGAATCAATCCTCCTCTATGCACTGAATAGTTTAGTACGACACAAACAAGTCACTGGGCGACACCATGGCTGCCTCACAGCGCCAGGGACCCGGGCTCGATTCCCGGCTTGGGTCACTGTGCGGAGTCTGTACCCCGTGTCTGCGTGGGGTTTCCTCCAGGTGCTCCGGATTCCTTCCGCCGTCCGAAAGATGCGCAGTTCTCCCTCAGTGTCCCCGAAGAGGAGTGTGGCGACTGGGGGGGGGTTTTCACAGTGACTTCATTGCAGCGTTAGGGTAAGCCGAGACGTGACGCTAATAAATAAGCTTTAAAAACCGCCGGTGGAGCTTTCCTCAGTTTCCCCTCAATACTCGACACAAAGATCGACTGGCTAATCACTGGTGACGTTGCAACACAAAACCTAATTGTTCGCGACTTTGTCAGTTGAATTCGGAAGACAAGAAATAGCTTGTTAAAGGTATTAAAAAAAAAGATGTATTTCTTTCTTCTTGTTTCCAGCATGCGTCCAGTCAGGAAGCCCCTCTGCTGCCTTTTGCTTGTGACTTTGCCCCTGGGCGTTTTCTTCCTTTGTCTCTGGACACTGAAGCCTTACCGTGTGGTGGATGTCAAATACCGGATGCCTGGTATCTCGGGGAACCTTCTGGAACGTGGACTGTGGGAGCCGTCTGAGAAATACGCCCACATCCCCTTCAAAGTCAAAGAGATAGTGGCTGGGTAAGTCTGCCCTCCCTGCTTCAACGAGACCTTTCTCCGTTGCAACCCGAGTCTCTGTGGCAGCGCTGACTTTCTTTCGTCATTCGTGGGACGTGGGTGTCGCTGGCTGGGCCAGCATTTATTGCCCATCCCTAATTGCCCCTTGAACAGAATGTCTCACTCGATCACTTCGGAGGGCAGTTGAGAGTCACCCACCTTGCTCTGGAGTCACGTGTAGGCCAGACCGGGGTAAGGACGGCAGATTTCCTTCCCTAAAGGGGGACCAGATGGGTTTTTCCAACAATGGTTTCGTGGTCGTAGGCCGGGCTTCTCCCAAAACACAGCTAACGGGTGGGAAAACGGGAGAATTTTCCGCCCGTTTTTTTGGGCGTACTTACCTGAATGAATCTCCGCCACAGATTGCCTCGGAGAGATTCACGCCGGAGAGTGGAGGGTGGGGCCTCTTCCCACCCGGGAGGCTGACAGGATAATCGGCATAGTGCTGAGAGGGCCATTGCGCGCGCGCCGATCTGTCGGAGAGGAGATCGCCGCATATGCACAAACAGCACCCCCAGTCACCGGCCTCCCGATCACTGGCCTCCAATCGATGGTCTTGCCCGGAACCCCAATGATCGCTGTCCTACATGACCCCTCCCCACCTTCCCCAATTGCTGACTTGCCAAACCATACCCCTGAGCCAGCCCTAATCTACCTGTCCTCCCCCCCTCCCGCCCACCCTCCTGATGCCGCAGCCCAATCCCCTGCCCCCAGCCATGGCCATCCCCAATCGCCCCCTCAGTCCCTCCCCCACTGATCCCACTTGCAGAGTGGCAGCAGGTGCCTCCCCAGCGATTGCCCCTGCCCCCTTAGCACTGCTAGGTGGGCAGTGCCAGGGTGCCAGGCTGGCAGTGCCAGGCTGTCCAAGGGGCACCCCTCCCTTACCCCCGACCTCCCAGGGGATGGGGTGAGGGCCTCAATTGCCTCTGACCCCACCAGCAGGCCGAGGATATGTGACCCCTGTTGGTGGGAACCACTCCCAGCAGGGGGTGGCGGGGGATAGAGACGCTCGTGGGCTCGGCAGATACCCGCTAATCATATGAAAATGCAAATTTCCACGACCCCTTCAGATGATAATCAGCTCCAGCCTATTTCTGGCACGGGAGAGAGAACGCGCCTCGGAGACTCGCGATTGATTCCGGGGAATTCCTGGATTCCGGGGAAGTGCCGGAAGATCGGAAAACTGCTAATGTTATGCCATTGTTTAAGAAGGGTGCCAGGCAAAAGGCAGGGAATTATAGGCCTGTTAGTTTAACGTCTGTTGTGGGTAAAATGTTAAAATCCGTCATCAAGGAGGAAATAGCGAGGTATCTTGAAGGGAATTGCTTGATAGAGCAGACGCAGCACGGTTTCGTTAAGGGGAAGTCGTGTCTGACAAATTTACTGGAGTTCTATGAGGATGTGTCTAGGGCGGTGGATAGAGGAGAGCCGGTGGATGTGGTCTTTCTTGATTTTCAGAAGGCGTTTGACAAGGTACCTCACAAGAGGTTATTACAGAAGGTCAGGGGACATGGAGTTGGGGGTAGGGTGTTAGCGTGGATAGAGGATTGGTTATCAAATAGGAGGCAGAGAGTGGGGGTCAATGGGTGCTATTCGGATTGGCGGATGGTGACTAGTGGAGTGCCCCAGGGGTCGGTGCTGGGGCCTCAGCTATTTACCATTTATATAGATGATCTGGAGGAGGGAACCGAGTGTATGGTGTCAAAATTTGCTGATGACACCAAGATTGGTGGAACGGCAAATTGCACGGAGGGTGTGGAGAGTCTGCAGAAGGATCTAGATAGGCTGGGCGAATGGGCCAGGAACTGGCAAATGGAATTTAATGTTGGCAAGTGTGAGGTGGTCCACTTTGGTAGGAATAATGGTAGGAAGGACTATTACTTACGTGGAGAAAAACTGCAGCAGGCGACGGTGCAGAGGGACCTCGGGGTCCTTGTGCATGAGTCGCAAAAACCCAGCCTGCAGGTGCAGCAGGTGGTCAGGAAGGCAAATGGGATGCTGGCCTTCATAGCGAGGGGGATTGAATATAAAAGTAGGGAGGTCTTGCTGCAGCTGTATAGGGCATTGGTGAGGCCGCAGCTGGAGTACTGTGTGCAGTTTTGGTCGCTGTACTTACGCAAGGATATTTTGGCCTTGGAGGGAGTGCAGAGGAGGTTTACTAGGCTGATACCGGAGTTGAGGGGGTTGAGCTATGAGGAGAGGCTGAATAAACTAGGCTTGTACTCGTTAGAGTTTAGAAGAATGAGGGGAGATCTCATTGAGACGTATAAGATGATGAATGGGATGGATAGGATAGAGGTGGAGAGACTCTTCCTGCTCAGAAAGGACAGTAGGACTAGGGGGCACAGCCTCAAGATAAAGGAGTTGAGGAGGAACTTCTTCACTCAAAGGGTGGTGAATCTCTGGAATTCTCTGCCCGTTGAAGTGGTGGAGGCTGCCTCGCTGAATATTTTTAAGACGCGGGTTGATGGGTTTTTGATAAGCGAGGGGATTAAGGGTTATGGGGAGAGGGCGGGAAAGTGGAACTGAGCCACGACAGATCAGCCATGATCTTATTGAATGGCGGGGCAGGCGCGAAGGGCTAGATGGCCTACTCCTGCTCCTATTTCTCATGTTCTTATGTCTTATGATTGGCCTGACATGAGTCGCGAATCTCGCGAAAAGATCCCCGCTGTTGTCAGAATGTTCGCCACCTTTCCTGGGACCACGACAACGCACTCGACAATAGAGAACCTCCCCGCAGTAAACTGCGGCAGAGGTAGCAAGTTGTTAAGTTCCCAAACAATTAATTTCAGGCCCTTGCGCAACGGAGCCCAAAATGTGAATTCTGACGTGTCCGACTTCCAAGCCGCCACTTTGGTAACACCGGACTCTTTCCCCTAGGTTACTTGCCACGAATGGCTGCCGATGTGAGAAAGAGGAGCCTGTGATCAAACTGCCGTTCAGCAAACACCTCTTCCATCAGGTGTCTGTCCATCAGTTTGAGCAGGTCTTCAAAGAGGCAGAACGCGAGGAGCTGAAGAAAAGGAGGGAACAGGAGTACCAGCATTTTCTACAGAGGTACGTACTCCTCGAGGTGCGGAGACACCTCTGAATTCATTGACCTCACGTGTAACGTTGGTGTAAATATCTGTTCTGGCCAGTGGTCAACGCACTGACCTGCCCTTATTAATAGGCTCCAGTATAGACATCCAGGCACTAGGCCCCGAGCTAGTATAGATAAAGAGTTGACACTGGGCGACAAGGTGGCACAGTGGGTTAGCACTGCTGCCTCACAGCGCCAGGGACCTGGGTTCGATTCCCGGCTCAGGTCACCGTCTGTGTGGAGTCTGCACATTCTCCTCGTGTCTGCGTGGGTTTCCTCCTGGTGCCCTGATTTCCTCCCACAGTCTGAAAGACGAGCTGTATTGGCCGTGCTAAATTCTCCCTCAGTGTACCCAAACAGGAGTGTGGCGACTAGGGGATTTTCACAGTAACTTCATTGCAGTGTTAATGACCCATTAGGACTCAGGGAGGACTCGTAATGTTAAAATGGTGGCGCGGGCTCGTAGGGCCTGTTTCCCGGGCTGTTTTGTTCTTTGTAAGCTCACTTGTGATACTAATAAATAAACCTCATTCCCCATTGAGTGCTGTGTTCAGGATAACTAAATTGACATGCGGCCTAACTGAGAGGGGTCCCTTTAAAGGAACTGCTGGAGGCCACCAAATAAAGTGGGTTTTAAGGGGGAGAGAGAGGCAGCAAATCGGCTCGGGAATCGTAGGGTTAAGGAGACTCGTTGGCTGAAGTCATGGCCACCAGTGGTGGAGCAGCCCTTGTAGTCCAGTGGATGTGCCATCCCAGTCAATGGGCCGTTCCACATTCTCCAGCCACCAGGGGTCAGTCCAGAGGCATGCAGCTGAAGTTGCACATCGCCAGTTGAGAATTGTGATGAGCTCCTGGTCCGAGAGAGGCACAGTTGTCCTCGACTGTGGCCATCATTGCTGCAGAGATGTAACACTCAAACACCAGTTAGTCCTCTGGGTTTATCTCGTCCACAGCTGCACCTAAACTGGGCAACAAATAAAACTAGTTTTCTTTTTTTCTGAATGTCTCTTGTTCTGTTGTCCGCTCTGATCTTTGTCCAGGTCACATTCTCCTGCTGATGTTATGATCATTGCCAAAGCTAATACACCTTTAGAGTACCCCACGCAAGGACTACAAGTGCGGCCCCTAAAAACCATCCTGATCCCAGGTCAGAAACCAATGCAAACCGTTACTAGAGATGTATAATATTTGATTTATTATTGTCCCATGTATTGGGATACAGTGAAAAGTATTGTTTCTTGCGCACTATACAGACAAAGCATACCGTTCATAGAGAAGGAAAGGAGAGAGTGCAGAATGTAGTGTTACAGTCACAGCTAGGGTGTAGAGAAAGATTAGCTTAACGCGAGGTAGGTCCATTCAAAAGTCTGACAGCAGCAGGGAAGAAGCTGTTCTTGAGTCGGTCGGTACGGGACCTCAGACTTTTGTATCTTTTTCCCGAAGGAAGAAGGTGGAAGAGAGAATGTCCGGGGTGTGTGGGGTCCTTGATTATGCTGGCGGCTTTTCCGAGGATGGGAGGCTGGTTTGTGTGATGGACTGGGCTACATTCACAACCCTTTGTAGTTCCTTGCGGTCTTGGGCAGAGCAGGATCCCAGACCGAGCTGTGATCCAACCAGAAAGAATGCTTTCTATGGGGCATCTGTAAAAGTTGGTGAGAATTGTAGCAGACATGCCAATTTTCCTTAGCCTTCTGAGAAAGTAGAGGCGTTGGTGGGGCTTTCTTAACTATAGTGTCAGCATGGGGGGGACCTGGACAGGTTATTGGTGATCTGGACACCTAAAAACCTGAAGCTCTCGATCCTTTCTACTCCATTCCCGTTGATGTAGACAGGGGCATGTTCTCCTCTACACTTCCTGAAGTCGATGACAATCTCCTTTGTTTTGAGGGAGAGATTATTGTCACCGCACCAGTTCACCAGATTCTCTATCTCATTCCTGTAACTCTGTCTCGTCATTGTTTTGTCGCTCAATGTTATATTTTAATCGAATCACATTTGGACGCTTCACCACATTACATAAATAAAATTTGTTGCTGTAGGATTCATGCTTAATTATGCTGGCTGCTTTTCCCAAGGCAATGGGAAGTGTAGAGAGTCAATGGATGGGAGGCTGGTTTGTGTGATGGATTGGGGTTCGTTCGTAACCCTTTGTAGTTTGTTGCAGTCTTGGGCAGAGCAGGATCCCATACCAAGCTGTGATACAACCAGAAAGAATGCTTTCTATGGGGCATCTGTAAAAGTTGGTGAAAGTCGTAGCAGACATGCCAAATTTCCTTAGTCTTCTGAGAAAGTAGAGGCGTTGGTGGGGCTTTCTTAACTATAGTGTCAGCATGGGGGGGACCAGGACAGGTTGTTGGTGATCTGGAAACTTAAAAGCTTGAACCTCGTGAATATTTCTACTTCCTGTTCCTGTGTAACAGACACACACACAAGGGGCTGAATGGCCTCCTCCTGTTCCTGTGTAACAGGCTGGGGGGGGGAGAGGGGCTGAATGGCCTCCTCCTGTTCCTGTGTAACAGACACACACACGAGGGGCTGAATGGCCTCCTCCTGTTCCTGTGTAACAGGCCCAGTCAGCTTCTCGATGCCAAGGCTGCGATTCTCCCATCATGCTACACTAATGTTTGAGCCGCAGTGTGCCGGTAGATTCTCGCATCAGCCGGCTCGTGCGGTTTATGCGTGCGTTTGCACCCCACTTACGTCCCCTAGTCCCGATCTCCGGCGGAGTGAGGTCCACGCCAAAAATTGGTGCGAAGGCGCAAAGACCGTTTAAACGGTGATTTTAATGATTAGTGGGCACAGGACTGAAATCTCCGGGCTCACTAGCATTTCCCGATCCCCAGGTGTGTTTCACTCCAGCGGGGATGACAGTACTTTCAGAGAGCTGGCGGTTTGACTCTGCTAGGGTGAAGGGGAGCAACTGAGACCCCCAGCAGGTGGGGCGTTGGGGAAGAGTGGCCCTGGGCATTGGCACCCTGACAGTAAGAATGTTCCTGATGGTGGGGGGAGTCCAGAACTAGGGGGTTATAGTTTGAGGATAAGGGGTAAACCTTTTAGGACTGAGGTGAGGAGAAATGTCTTCACCCAGAGGGTGGGGAATGTGTGGAATTCACTCCCACAGAAAGTAGTTGAGGCCAAAACGTTGTGAGATTTCAGGAAGAGATTAGATATCACTCTTGGGGCTAAAGGGATCGAGGGATATGGGGGGGGAAGGGGGGGATCAGGATATTGAATTGGATGATCAGCCATGATCAGAATGAATGGTGGAGCAGGATCGAAGGGCCAAATGGCCTCCTCCTGCTTCTAGATTCTGCTTCAATCAGCAAGTGTATGCTTTGGCAATTACATTGTTAAGCTAATTGCCTTATTAAAGATTATTAAATGGTTATCAGTTTAACCTATAAGAGTATTAATGGTTGGTATGGGGGACCCATCAGGAGTTTGTATCGTGACTGAGCAGACATAGAATAAACTTCCTGAAGGTAAAAGGCAAACTGCTGCCAACCTTATCCAGTCCTACTGTAACTCCAGACTGATACCCACATGATTGCCTCTTCACGCCCTCAATAATACCCTCCTGGATTTACTAGGATGCTACCGGGACTTGATGGATTGAGGAGAGGCTGGATAGACTGGGACTTTTTCCTCTGGAGCGTAGGAGGCTGAGGGGTGACCTTATCGAGGTCTATAAAATAATGAGGGGCACAGATCAGCTAGATAGTCAATATCTTTTCCCCAAAGGTAGGGGAGTCTAAAACTAGAGGGCATAGGTTTAAGGTGGAAGGGAGAGATACAAAAGTGTCCAGAGGGGCAATTTTTTCACACAGAGAGTGGTGAGTGTCTGGAACAAGTTGCCAGAGGTAGAGGCAGGTACAATTTTGTCCTTTAAAAAGCAATTAGACAGTTACACATGTCCGATGGGTATAAAGCGATATGGACCAAACACAGGCAATTGGGACTCGCTTCGGGCTTTAAAGAAAAGGGACAGCATGGACAAGTTGGGCCAAAGGGCCTATTCCAATGCTGTAAACCTCTATGACTCTCAATAAGGGATGGGCAATAACTGTAACCTTGCCAGGAGTCACCCACTTCCTGAGATCAACTGTTTAAGAAATGAATGTCAAGCAAATTGTGACCTTAACATTTTTGCTTTTTTTATTTGCAGGTTTAAGTTTGCAAGCTCCATCTCGAAAACTGTATCGGGTAAGGTGTTTCCAAAAAGTCACTAGAACGAGTAGAACACATTCTGATTTGACAATCTCTGCCTGGAGGCCAGTGCTTAGGTCCCATCACATGTAACTTGAACAGTTGAATAATGTGCTAACACATCTAACCGACTTCACCTGTGTTATTTGAGGAATGCAACAGGACCCATGTGCTGTTCATGAGGCATAGTTGGACACAGAGGGACAATTTAGCATGGCCAATCCACCCTAACCTACACATCTTTGGACACTAAGGGACAATTTAGCATGGCCAATCCACCTAACCTACACATCTTTGGGCACTCAGGGACAATTAGGAAACCGGAGGAAACCCACAAAGACACGGGGAGAAGGTGCAAACTCCACCCAGACAGTGAGCCAAGCTGGGACACACACCCAGGTCCCTGGCACTGTGAGGAAGCAGTGCTAACCCACTGTGCCACTATGGCGCCCCTGTTCTGAAAACGGGAATAGCACTGTATAAATGCCAAGTCTTTCTTCATTCTGAGTACTTGATACTGTTACTTGGGCCTAGTTTGTTTTTGTTTGGGTAAGCAAAGGAATGATGGAAGGGGGCCAAGGGTGATTTTCTTTTGTGGGGGGAGTCATCAGGAATGGCAATCATTGATTGTTTGACATTATTGGGCATAGAATACATGAGTAACGAGATTGCTTCGGGGAAAATCTGGCCACTCGCCCTATAATTGCTGGGAGCTTGGGAAATGTAACCATTCTGTAAAGGTGTCCCACAGAAGCGATGGCCTAGTGGTATTGTCACTGGACTATTAATCCAGAAACTCAGCTAACGTTCAGAGGAACCAGGTTCGAATCCTGCCACGGCAGATGGTGGAATTTGAATTCAATTTAAAAAAAAATTGGAATTAAGAATCTACTGATGAAACCATTGATGGAAAAACCCATCTGGTTCCCTTTAGGGAAGGAAATCTGTACCCGGTCTGGTCTACATGTGACTCCAGAGCCACAGCAATGTGGGTGACTCTCAACTGCCCTTGGGGATGGGCAATAAATACTGGCCCAGCCAGCGATGCCCATGTCCCACAAATGAATTCTTAAAGATGTTACTGAATGGGGGCCCTGCAGCAGAACATGTGCGTACACACACACACACACACACACCAGTGGATTGTCAGCTATGAAATGAACTTTCTCTGGATATTCCCAAAACAGCTAATGGGGCACCTCTAAATCAGTGGCTGCCTCACAAGACAAAACAGGGCATCATGGACCCATGCCCCTTCCTGCCCACCACATCCAGTGGTGCCAATCCGAGTTCCCCAGGACCTTACAATTGGTGACAAGCAGAACAGAGACATGATGTCTGAAAGGGAAGATTGAACATACAAAATTGTCCCTTAGTGTCCAAAGATGTGTAGGTTAGGTGGATTGGCCATGCTAAATTGTCCCTTAGTGTCCAAAGCTGAGGACAGAGCAGTTTCTGAAAGTAGATTTGTGCAGCCCTATAAGGAGATCAGTAGCGCTTTGAGTTTGATTAAGCGTCTCCCTCTCAGTCCAGCAGGGCCTGTGATTTCTCATTCCAGGAGTGTGCAGGCGAGATGTAGCACTCTGCTGTTACAGTAGAGGATGCTAGAGATCAGTGTCAGTCGAAGTCATTCGAGGCCAGCTAAGTAACAGATGATGGGGCCTGATTCCCGGCCTTCGGAACAGGCTGTCAGTGTGCTGAATATGTGGGCTGCACAATGTCCGCCGCATTCCAGCGGACACTGTTTCCACAGGGGTAGCAACACACCAGGAGCCTTGTGGGCAACATCAGAAGCTGAGGCAGCTTTTTAAGTGCCAACTGCATGTGCTGATGCATCCTTCACGCTCTGCCCAGTGGCACTGGGCTAGAAAGGCCAGACTGGTAGTCCCTTGACAGGCCTGTTCAGACGCACCTCCCCTCCGCCACCCACCCCCCCAACCTCTCCCCATCACTTGACTCTGCTAATTCGTTCAAATGATATCCCCAATGCTAAAATGCACACTGAGGGAGGGGAATCTTGTCACCCGCTCGTGTCAACGTGACACGCAATTTGGCCGTCCTCGTGAGTTCCAGTCCCATCACGGAACCCGCCCAACGCGATACGCAGCGGAAAATCCCAACCAAATCATCTCGTGTGTCGCTGACAATTTTTAAAATTTTATGTTCAAAGCATCTCTTTAATGTGTTACAACATTAAAATTGTGAGATAAATCCAAGTGGTTGTAATGTTTCGATCGTAGAATCCCTACAGTGCAGAAGGAGGCCATTCACCCCATCGAATCTGCACCAACCACAATCCCACCCTATTCCCATAACCTCAGATATTTCCCCTAATAATTTACCCTGACACTAAGGGGCAATTTAGCATGGCCAATCCACCTAACCTACACATCTTTGGACACTAAGGGACAATTTAGCATGGCCAATCCACCCTAACCTACACATCTTTGGACACTAAGGGACAATTTAGCATGGCCAATCCACCCTAACGTACACATCTTTGGACACTAAGGGACAAATTAGCATGGCCAATCCACCCTAACCTGCACATCTTTGGACACTAAGGGACAATTTAGCATGGCCAATCCACCCTAACCTACACATCTTTGGACACTAAGGGACAATTTAGCATGGCCAATCCACCCTAACCTACACATCTTTGGACACTAAGGGACAATTTAGCACGGCCAATCCACCCTAACCTACACATCTTTGGAGACTAAGGCACAATTCAGCACGGCCAAACCCCCTAACTACACATCTTTGGACACTAATGGTTAATTTGGTAATTTGTAAAGAACACAATGGGGCTTAACCTGTGGCAAATCTCAGAATTTGATCCCACATGATGCCAAGTTGTTCAGTTGCTCTGTGCCTCAGTCTCCATGTTATCCAGCCGGCCTCTCGTTTTACAGGTCAATCTCACGGCAAGTTTGGGAACCTTTGACGTGGTAGCCGAGGTCAACGGGGTGACGATCGAAGGCGAGGGGGAGATGCGTCTGTCTCTCTCGAGCTCTCACGCGGACAACCTGAACCGCCAACTCCAGTTTGTCACGTACACCAACACCGTCTTCAACCCCAACACGGCCGACACAGGTAGGTCATTTCGATTGCACCGGGGGGAGCTAAGGATTGATTCCGCAGAAATAAAAGCACAGAGGAGAATGTAGGACCAGTGAGATGATCATGACTTTTAGTAAAGCCCACAATGAACTGGATCTGTACTCATTGGAGTTTAGAAGGATTGGGGGAGGTATCTCATTGGAACTGACAGAATCCTGAAAGGCCCTGGATAAAGTGGACGTGGGGAAGATGTCCCCATTACTGGGAGAGACTGGGATCCGAGGGCACAGCCTCAGAGTAAAGGGTCAGGCCTTTAAAACAGAAATAAGGAGAAATTTCTTCAACCAGAGGGTGGTGAACCTGTGGAACACGTTGCCACAGAGCAGGCTGGGTCATTGAGTGTGTTTAAGACAGAGATAGATACGTTCTTGATTGATAAGGGGGCGGGAGAATGGGATTGAGAAACATATCAGCCATGGCAGAGCAGACTCGATGGGCCGAATGGCCTAATTCTGCTCCTATATCTTATGGTCTAACTACAATCTGGAGCATGCTATAACTGCCATGTTTAATATGGCCTCCCTCTTTAAGGAACTGCTTAGATGGGGGACGTGATTTAAGTAGGCACGTTCTGAGCGTGGAGAAGATTGTTATGGCTTGTACATGCTTCCCTCCTGCCCCTGGGGAGAGGCCAGCATAGTGAGGTTCAAAAAGTACAAACGGATGAGGTTTCACTCCTTTTATACCTTTATGTTGCAGTGTACGAGGTGTATAGGTGCATGTTAGCTTTGTTCCTGCTTTCTAAAGCGATTCAGGGACTGTTGGACAGTCTGTGCATTTTGTGTCACTTATGCCGTGGGGAAAAAGAATTCATTTGCTGCTCATCTAGGGTGGCACAGTGGGTTAGCGCTGCTGCCCCACAGCGCCAAGGGCCTAGGTTCAATTCCCGGCTTGGGTCACTGTCTGTGTGGAGTCTGCACATTCTCCCCGTGTCTGTGTGGGTTTCCTCCGGGTGCTGTAGTTTCTTCCACACTCCCAGAGATGTGTAGGTTAGGGTGGATTGGCCATGCTAAATTGTCCCTTAGTGTCCAAAGGTGTGTAGGTTAGGGTGGATTGGCCATGCTAAATTGTCCCTTAGTGTCCAAAGATGTGTAGGTTAGGTGGATTGGCCATGATAAATTGTCCCTTAGTGTCCAAAGATGTGTAGGTTAGGGTGGATTGGCCATGCTAAATTGTCCCTTAGTGTCCAAAGATGTGTAGGTTAGGGTGGATTGGCCATGCTAAATTGTCCCTTAGTGTCCAAAGATGTGTAGGTTAGGTGGATTGGCCATGCTAAATTGTCCCTTAGTGTCCAAAGATGTGTAGGTTAGGGTGGATTGGCCATGCTAAATTGTCCCTTAGTGTCCAAAGATGTGCAGGTTAAGGTGGATTGGCCATGCTAAATTGTCCCTTAGTGTCCAAAGATGTGCAGGTTAAGGTGGATTGGCCATGCTAAATTGTCCCTTAGTGTCCAAAGATGTGTAGGTTAGGGTGGATTGGCCATGCTAAATTGTCCCTTAGTGTCCAAAGATGTGCGGGTTAGGGGGGATTGGCCATGCTAAATTGTCCCTTAGTGTCCAAAGATGTGTAGGTTAGGGTGGATTGGCCATGCTAAATTGTCCCTTAGTGTCCAAAGATGTGTAGGTTAGGGTGGATTGGCCATGCTAAATTGCCCCTTAATGCCAGGGGGATTAGCAGGGTGAATACATGGGTTACGGTGATAGGGCCTGGGTGGGATTGTTGTCGGTGCAGGCTTGATGGGCCGAATGGCCTCTTCCTACACTGTAGGGATTCTATGATCACTCCTCATTGTACTTCGCCATATCCTTCAATTCCTTCCCCCCTCGCCTATTTAGCTGGCTACCATTCAAGCGCGTCTGTGCTATCCACTCCCTGTGGTAGCAAATTCCACTTTCAAACTACACGGCGTAAAAAAAGTTTTCTCCAGAATTTCCAGTTGAATTTGTTCACATCTGTCTTATATATCTGACCTCGTTTTGGAAAGATCATTTTGACCTAAATAAAACCCCTCCATTCTGGTTACTTTCACTGCACTCCAAGATTGGTTTCCCTGGAGAGATTTATCAGTGTTGTGCAGGAGGCTGGATGTTCTTGTATTAGAAAAAAACACGTCATGGCCCACATTATAAATTGTCTTCCTGTCAGTCCTGACAACCCGGTGGCACAGCGGGTTAGTGCTGCGCCTCGCAGCGCCAGGGACCCAAGTTTGATTCCCGGCCTTGGGTCACTGTCTGTACAGAGCCTTCATGTTCTCCCCGTGTCTGCGTGGGTTTCCTCCGAGTGCTCCAGTTTCCTCCCACTATCTGAAAGACATGCAGATGGATTGGCCCTGCTCAATTCTCCCTCAGTGTACCCGAACAAGAGTGTGGCGACTAGGGGATTTTCACAGTAACTTCATTGCAGTGTTAATGTAAGCCTACTTGTCACACTAGTCAATAAAATTTTAATGGATGGCGCAGTGGTTAGCACTGCTGCCTCACAGCGCCAGGGTCCCGGGTTTGATTCCTGCTTGGGTCACTGTCTGTCTGGAGTCTGCACATTCTCCCTGTGTCTGCATGGGTTTCCTCTGGGTGCTCCGGTTTCCTCCCACATTCTATTGATGTGCAGGTTAGTTGGATTGGCCATGCTAAATTGCCCCTTAGTATCCAAAGATGTGTAGATTAGATGGATTGGCCATGCTAAATTGCCCCTTAGTGTCCAAAGATGTGTAGGTTAGGTGGATTGGCCATGCTAAATTGTCCCTTAGTGTCCCAAAGATGTGTGGGGTCAAGGGACCAGCAGGGTAAATATGGGGGGTTTGGGATAGGGCCTGTTGTTCGTGCAGGCTCGATGGGCCGAATAGTCTTCTTTGGCGCTGTAGGGTTTCTATGATTCTATTCGATGATTCTCTGTATGCGCAAGTGCATGCTGGGAAAAGTAGTCCGCTGCCTTTCTCAGCTGACCATGATGGAGGTTAGCAAACCACGAGGAATCCAGATTGTGGGTTCCCAGAACAATCCCCACTGGAAAACAGGCGGATGCTGTTCTCGGTTATTGAGGTAAGTTTCATTGTTTCGAGTAAATCATGTTTCGGTGCCTTTATATGCGGACATTTCCACGAATAAAGGTGGCAGAGAATCCCTCACCAGAGAAATGGTGACTGTAAGGATTTACATAATATATATTCTCAGCGATTCAATTGAAAGTCCTTTATTGATGAGTGGTACTGTTTGTTCACGCACAGTTACTCGTTTTAGTGCGTCCTTTGTAGTTTGTTCTTGGAAGGTTATCTAGCTGCTGTTGTCACGTCTCCTTGGCCCATTCACTACTTGTTGGTTTGTGCTCTATCGCTGCTTTACGCGTAAGGTATTTGAGCCAAGCGATGTTTAATTGTGATTTGCTTCTCCGGAGTGGCAGGCACAGGGCTGGCTTATACTCCGACAGGCCAAAAACTGTGGTTCACAGGCTCGAAAGTGCATGTTTGGAATGTGTGTCTCTGCAAGTAAAAGCGCGTAAAGGATCGGCAACCCACGGGGGAAAAAAGGAAGCATGGTGGCAGCGAAGGGTTGCCTTAGGGTGAATGTTGGAAACTAAGACATCTTTCTTCTGACAGCTGAAACCCTAGTGGCCATTGTGGGAAATGGCCGAAAGCCGGGGTAAATTGGTGGGTTCTGATTTACCCGCTGAAGTTCTCAGAGTCTGAAGCTTATGACCAGTGGAGGAACAAAGTGGAGATGCGGGTTACACTCCCACCCAAGAGGAGAGAAGGTAATATTGCTTCCTGCCCGTCCAGAGTCAATAGTTTTTTGTCAGCTGGATGCTTGACAGTTGGGTGTAGATGAAGATTTTTACATTCAAAGCTTGGATCAGATTTTAAAGGGAAGGTGATTTTGCTCAATGTCGAAATGAGTCCGGGTTCGATCCGTTTTGGAAAATAGTTGCTCGTTGCATTGCAGGATGTGTCACGGACTTTTAGTAGGTTGACCATTCAATTTTGGGATCCCCCGACTTGATACTCGCCTTTCAAGTAACTGGATGGCGCTAAGGTGTTTTGTGTGGACCAGCAACGAGTTCTAACTATTATTGCATTTATTGCCCATCCCTAGTTGCCCCTTGAGAAGGTGGTGGTGAGCTGCCTCCTTGAATCGCTGCAGTCCACGTGCTGTGGGTTGACCCACAGTGCCGTTAGGGAGAGAATTCCAGGATTTTGACCCAGCGGCAGTGAAGGAACGGCCGATATGTTTCCAAGTCCGGATGGTGAGTGACTTGGAGGGGAACTTGCAGGTGGGGGTGTTCCCAGGTATCTGCTGTCCTTGTCCTTCTAGATGGAAGTGGTGGTGGGTTTGGAAGGTGCTGACTAAGGAGTCTTGGTGAGTTGCTGCAGTGCATCTTGTAGATGGTACACACGGCTGTTACTGAGTGGTAGAGGGAGTGAATGTTTGTGGATGTGGTGCCAATCAAGTGGGGCTGCTTTGTCCTGGATGGTGTTGAGCTTCTTGGTGGTCAGCTCTCGGAGAGGGTACCCTGTTAGAGCAGGTATCTGCCGCCATAGAATTCCTGAGGATACAGTCACTTATTTCCACCTTTGTCGAGCAAATGAGACATTTCTGCCGAATGTAAAGAAGACTAGATGATTCCCAGATTTTGAAACAGATGCAGGTGTCAACAGAAGGATTAAGTTTGGGGATGAAAGCACCTTTAACAGATCTGGCAATTGCAGCAGACGATAGAATTGTAACAGCAATAATTTGGCAAACGAACCCCAGGAACCAGGAATGTGGTTAACTGCCCAAAATGAAGAGGGTCCTCAACCTGACGTATGACAAAAGAGAATCCTGAGGGAGAGGTTGACGATAATGATGATTCTCAACTGTACTGGTCACCCGTGGTGAATGCGTTAGCTGCTGACTTCTTTAACTGTGTGGTGCCATGCATGCGGTGTACTTCGGCAGTACGCAGCGCAACTTTGTTAACATATTGGGTGGAATTTTCCTGTCCCGCACTCCACTGGAATCGTAGTGGGCAGGACACTGTTGTATCTGTAATTCTCAGATACTTTTGACCAGTTTGCTTACTCCAAGGTTTTACCCCAGTGCCTTTATTTACAAGATGGACAAACAAGTAAAGGTTCAATAAATTTATTAATAATAACACTATTAACCCTTAAATTACCCATATAAAACAAGAGGATACCCCAGATTCAAATATACTCCTGCAAAGATGGTTTGGTTAAAACTCAAGGCTCAATTCTGAGTCCCTCTGGTCTGTCATCACAAAGGTGAGTCTCCATGGCAGCTTCTTCCTTCCTTCCTTCTCTGGTCAGTCTTCCGAATGGTCAAGGTCGTCTTCCTCATCGAGTCTTCGCTGCTGGTGTCTGAAAGTGTGTCCCTTTATCCCCTGTCTGCTTGCCTTTCCAGAAACTTCTCTGGCTTCTGGCCAATGAGGTCCCAGGTGGGGGTTCCAAGACCCGGTGGGTTTCTTGATGTCTGCCTGACAGGACACTGGGGCCATCTCCATGCTGTTACTTACATGTAACCTGTTGCCAGATGAGGTAACCGCAGGAATGTTAGGTGACAGAAAGTTTGACCCGATCTGGGCTTCTAACAATAGGCCAGTGCAGTGATCTCCTGCTGGGTCTCAGTGGACTGCAATGAACTTTGCGTGATTGGTGGGCCAGGCCCAGCCATCTTCCTGTGTCTTTGTATATTTGATCTTAGTTCACGTCTGGCCTGCCTGAGGTTTGACTGTGTTTGATTTTAATATGTCCAATTCTTTAATTTAGGATATCCAATTTAATCAGCCTTAAAATATAATATAGTCTATAATGTAATATAATTATATATTATTATATAATATAGGCCTTATAGGCCCTGGCTATATTATGACAACACGGACCTCACAAAGGCCCTGTGACCCTGGGCGGGGATTTCCAGCCTTGGTAGGGTGAGCATGGCTGGAAAATTCCGCCCATTATCTTCATTCGTGAAGCAGAAACAATCATTGGAAAGTTGAGGAGTATAAAACTTCCACTTGGTGATGACAAAACACTGAGATGAAAGAGATTTGTAATATTCCTCCTCAAATAACTGGAGTAAGCCATTTTGATTTGATTTATTATTGTTACATGTATTGGGATACAGTGAGAAGTATTGTTTCTTGTGCACTGGGAGTTTGCGCATTCTCCCCGTGCTTGCGTGGGTTTTCTCCGGGTGCTCCGGTTTCCTCCCACACCCCAAAGATGTGCTTTTAGGCTGATTGGCAGGAATAAATTGTCCCTAAATTAGTTTCCCTCAATCTAGATGGCCATAAAACGTTAGTAAAAAGTCTGACAACACCAGGTTTTAGTCCAACCTATTTATTTGATAATATACTCACAAGCTTTCGAGGGGACACCCTCTTCGTCAGGTGAATGGAGAGTTCTGGCCAGAACTCTCCATTCACCTGACGAAGAGGCAGTCCCCTCGAAAGCTTGTGAGTATATTATCAAATAAATAGGTTGGACTAAAACCTGGTGTTGTCAGACCTTTTACTGTGTTTACGCCAGTCCAACGCCGGCATACCCACATCATAAAACGTTAGACAGGGGTCGTGGGTGGAGGGGGGGGACTGGTGGTGTTGAGATGGCGGCGCGGGCTCGTTGGGCCGAAGGGCCTATTTCTTGGGCTGTTTTTGTTCTTTGTTCTTCTTTATACAGACAAAGCATACTGTTCATAGAGTACATAAGGGAGAAGGAAAGGAGAGGGTGCAGAATGTAGTGTTACAGTTACAGATAGGGTGTAGAGAAAGATCAGCTTAATATTAGATTTGATTTATTATTGTCACATGTATTGGGATACAGTGAAAAGTATTGTTTCTTGCGTGCTATACAGACAAAGCATACCATTCATAGAGTACATAGGGGAGCAGGAAAGGAGAGGGTGCAGAATGTAGTGTTACAGTCACAGGGTGTAGAGAAAGATCAACTTAATGTATGATAAGTCCATTCAAAATTCTAATGACAGCAGGGAACAAGCTGTTCTTCAGCCAATTGGTACACGTTCTCAGAATTTTGTATCTTTTTCCTGACGGAAGAAGGTGGAAGAGAGAATGTCCGGGGTGCGTGGGGTCCTTGATTATGCTGGCTGCTTTTCCCGAGGCAGTGGGAAGTGTAGACAGAGAGAATGGATGGGAGGCTGGTTCACGTGATGGATTGGGCTGCGTTCACAACTCTTTGTAGTTCCTTGCGGTCTTGGTCAGAGCAGGAGCCCAGACCGAGCTGTGACACAACCAGAAAGAATGCTTTCTATGGGGCATCTGTAAAAGTTGGTGAGAGTTGGAGCTGACTTGACAAATTTACTTAGTCTCCTGAAAAATTATAGGTGTTGGTGGGGCTTTCTTAACTATAGTGTCAGCGTGGGGGGGGGGGGGACCAGGACAGGTTGTTGGTGATCTGGACACCTAGAAACTTGAAGCTCTCGACTATTTCCACTTTGTCCACTTTGATGTAGACAGGTGCATGTTCTCCACTACGCTTCTTGAAGTCAATGATTATCCCTTTCATTTTATTGACATTGAGGGAGAGATTATTGTCTCCGGCTAACCAGATTCTCTATCTCTTTCCTGTACACACTCTCATCATTGTTTGAGTTCTGACCCACTATGGTGGTGTCAGCAGCAAACCTGTGCTTCCACCACATATGTATGTTGTGATAAATGTCCTGAAGGACAGAATGTGGAAGATGAATGGCTGGATAATGAGAATATGGGTGTTCGCGAGACATAGGGCTCCACAGGCTAAATACCCAGAGTGGGTATGGGATTGATTATATTTCAGAAAGGCTGGATCAATGGAGGACTGTGGCAACTGAGACCTGCAGGAAAGGCGATTGGCAAATTGGTTGAATATTGACTGAACGTTCAGGCTGTTGTCTAAGAAAGAAGGTTCACAGACTGGTGAAATGGGGTGAAAGCTTCGAGAGTAAGAATGCACAATGCGAGTACAGATCCAGAAGTGAATCTTGTGTCAGTAAACACTCCCATCCCAGAAAGTACCTCCAATCGTGTAAGAAGTGATTCCTGCAGTATTGTTATGTCCTGGAACTGTTAAGCGTCGTCAAGAAACTTCAGCCTTTGTTAGGAATGAAAGGAATTTATATAATAAGAGAAACTAGCCACAAGGTTTTGCATTTAGCATGGCCAATCCACCTAATCTGCACATCTTTGGACATTAAGGAGCAATTTCTCATGGCCAATCCACCTAACCTACACGTCTTTGGACACTAAGGGGCAATTTAGCATGGCCAATCCACCTAACCTACATATCTTTGGATAGTAAGGGACAATTTAGCATGGCCAATCCATCTAACCCACACATCTTTGGACATTAAGGTCAATTTAGCATGGCCAATCCACCTAACCTACACATCTTTGGCCATGCTAAGTTGTCCCTTAGTGTCCAAAGATGTGTAGGTTAGGTAGATTGGCCATGCTAAATTGTCCCTTAGTGTCCAAAGATGTGTAGGTTAGGGTGGATTGGCCATGCTAAATTGTCCCTTAGTGTCCAAAGATGTGTAGGTTAGGGTGGATTGGCCATGCTAAATTGTCCCTTAGTGTCCAAAGATGTGTAGGTTAGGGTGGATTGGCCATGGTAAATTGCCCCTTAGTGTCCAAAGATGTGTAGGTTAGGGTGGATTGGCCATGCTAAATTGTCCCTTAGTGTCCAAAGATGTGTAGGTTAGGTAGATTGGCCATGATACCTTGTCCCTTAGTGTCCAATCTATCTAACCTGCTCCTGCAGCTGGGATTCTCCAGTCCCACTGCGGTGAATGGACTTTTGGCTGAGCACCAAATTCTCTGTTCTCACTAGCAGTGGTTGTGGGACCTATGAGATCAGAGAATTCCACCCCTGAAGTCTTATTTAAAGAGAAGGAATTGTGTGAGCATTAGCTGGGATTCACTTGTGTCCCTATATATGGGAACAGACTGAAACTGTGGGTGTTGAACGAGGAGGTGCATGTTTAGACTGTATGTCTCTGTGAATAAATAGAAATGTGTGAAGATTGGTTCCAGTTTTATCCTTCACCAACTGGATTTCTGAGAAAAAAACTAATGTCACACAAAAATTTATGTTAGACACTCTTTTACATGAATACAGAATGTTTTATATGAGACCCTTCAAACCTGCTGTCAGCAGCCTAGACTTGACCTCCTTAAGCAGCTCCCCCTCTCTGCCTGTCTTTTTACACACGTCTTAAAAGCTACCTCTTTGAGCAAGATTTTGATCTTCTCGTATCTCCTCTATGTGCCTGGATATTGTCCAGAACTTGTTGCATTTGAACATGGACTGAGTAGCACGGCAGCACAGTGGTTAGCACTGCTGCCTCACAATGCCAGGGGCACAGATTCGATTCCCGGCTCGGGTCACTGTCTGTGCGGATTCTGCACGTTCTCCCCATGTCTGCGTGGGTTTCCTCCAGTTGCTCCGGTTTCCACCCACAGTCTGACAGACGTGCTGGTTAGGGTGCATTGGCCGTGCTAAATTCTCCCTCAGTGTACCCGATCAGGAGTGAGGCAACTAGGGGATTTTCACAGTAACTTCATTGCAGTGTTAATGTGAACCTTACTTGTGACTCACGAATAAACTTTAAGCTGTTGCTGACATGTTTGCGATTCTGTGAGCTCGAATTGTGTGATTGTTGTATGAAGTGGCCTACTTCAGATATGTGCGTTGCCAGCATTTAGATTGCCACTTGGATATGTTGCCTGGCACACCAGCCTCCATTGCTAATTCCTTATTGGCATCTTGCTGTGCTGTTGCTTTTCCACCTTGGCTGTTGGCGATGTCTCTTTGCAGGTGCAGCAAGTAATTATTCCGGAAACACTGGGGCATGCGTTTGTAAGCCATGCAAAGTCCATCCTTGCCGTATCTTTGATCTCCTCTTTTGGTCAGTTGTACCTCCCACCGGTTCTGACACATGATGTACTGGAGGGAACTTGTTTGAGGGCCTCTTGCCTTTCGAACCGCATTCTCAGGCACAGCACGATGCGCCATCCGTTGGGGTAACCCTCCCTGTTGCAGGCCCTCTGCTCGGTGGGAAAGAATAAGGGTGAAATGAGGTGAAGTGTGAATCTGAAGAAAGAAGCCATGGGGACAGAGTTTTCTCAGGCAAGCGAAGCGGCCTGTAGCTCGCCAGCTGCAGAAATGACTTTTCTCATCATGTTATCCAGCACTTAAGGAGAAAAAAGTCCTGGAGACGCATCCCATGCTGGTGATTTAATTTGATTTATTACTGTCACATATATTGGAAAGTATTGTTTCTTGCGCACTATACAGACAAAGCATACCATTCATAGAGTACATAGGGGAGAAGGAAAGGAGAGGGTGCAGAATACAGTGTTACAGTCACAGATAGGGTGTAGAGAAAGATCAGCTTAATATTTGATTTGATTTATTATTGTCACGTGTATTGGGAGACAGTGAAAAGTATTGTTTCTTGCGCACTATACAGACAAAGCATACCATTCATAGAGTACATAGGGGAGAAGGAAAGGGGAGGGTGCAGAATGTAGTGTTACAGTTACAGGTAGGGTGTAGAGAAAGATCAACTTAATATTTGATTTATTATTGTCACATGTATTGGGATACAGTGAAAAGTATTGTTTTTGCACGTTATACAAAGCACACTGTTCATAGAGTACATAGGGGAGAAGGAAGGGAGAGGGTACAGAATGAAGTGTTACAGTCACAGCGAGTGAGTAGAGAAAGATCAGTTTAATATAAGGTAGGTCCATTCAAAAGTCTGACAGCAGCAGGGAAGAAGCTGTACCTGAATCGGTCAGTACGTGACCTCAGACTTTTGTATCTTTTTCCTGATGGAAGAGAGAGCTGCGTGGGGTCCTTAATTATACCGGCTGCTTTTCCCCGAGGCAGTGGGAAGTGTAGACAGAGTCAATGGATGGGAGGCTGGTTTGTGTGATGGATTGGGCTGAGTTCACAACCCTTTGTAGCTCCTTGCAGTCTTGGGCAGAGCAGGAGCCCAGACCAAGCTGTGATACAACCAGAAAGAATGCTTTCTATGGGGCATCTGTAAAAGTTGGTGAGAGTCCGTAGCGGACATGCCAAATTTCCTTAGCCTTCTGAGAAAGTAGAGGCGTTGGTGGGGCTTGTTCTGCAGTGCCGTATGCTGGAGAAGCAACATGCCGCAAATGTCTTGTAAATCCTCTCTTTCATCTTGAGTATTGACGCCTCTTGCGCACACCTGCAAGTTACACTGTGGGTACAACAATGGCCTTGCCCACCTGCACCAGTCACCGAAGCCCGACTGAATTAGGGGTTAGTTAACTGCCCGCGCTCATGGCTTCCATTTGGGAGGATATTCTACCCCCCCCACCCCCAGGAGCTGCCAGCCAATTGGAGGAAGAGTGGCCATTGCTGGGAAAGCATGGAGAATGCCCAGAGTGCTGGTAAATGGCCTCAGGATTTACCTCATGCATGGCCTACGCAGAGTGTGGGGGCTGTTCTAGCAGGACTGACACTTGCTGCTGGTGGAGGGTAAAATCCTCCAGAGGCGATATGGTGCCCAATCAGGGAACCCCCTCCCCCCCCCCCCCCCCCCCAGTCAGGAGTCAGCAGGGCAACCCTTGGGGTATACCTGGCAGCCTGCCCATGTGGCAGGCTGCCCACTTGCTACTGGCAAAGTAGTGGTCGAGGGAGGTGGCCATTGAGGGCCCGGACTAAATTACCCGCCATCTACCTTGCCACTGTTTAAAAAATCCCAATGGTGGCAGAAAGATGGTGGGCACAGCGCCCCTCGCCATCCAGTTTTACGCCTTGCCAGCCAGCCCATTCCCTGGGCCAGAGTCTCCCTCACCTCCAGCAAACAGAGATCTCCTGACCGAAACTACGGCAAACCTTCCGGATAAAAGCAGGATTATTCCTCTGGGAAAAAGTGCAGCGCACGATGGGTCGTTCTAAAATAGAATGGACGTGCGTAAACCTGTTCGCTTGGCAGCATTCCAGTCTCAGGGGAATTAGCCTCTGGCTGGGAATAGGAGGGTCACAGAACGCAGCTTTAAATTTACTAGATGGCTGTCTTGTTGGCCCAGTTAGGGATGGGGCTAACTTTGACAGAAGGCCCTCCGAGACCCTTTCCAGCAACCACTTTGAACCCGACTCTCTCTCTCAGAGGTTTTCGCTGAACTTCCGTTTGAGATTATCGGGACAGGCCCTGGGAAAACCTCCCGTGTCCAAGGACAAAGGATGATCCCAGGTTTTCTGCCCCCCCACCCCAGGCTGTGCTGAGTTAGTTGAGCTCCCCTTCGGGAAATAAATAGATGGCAGGTGATGTGGGAAACGTAGAAACTAGTAGCAGGGGGACCATTCAGCCCTTCGAGCCTACTCTGTCATTCATTTTGATCACAGCTGACCATCCAATTCAATATCCTGATCCCCCTCCCCCCCCATATCCCTCGATCCCTTTAGCCCCAAGAGCGATATCTAATTTCTTCTTGAAATCACACAACGTTTTGGCCTCAACTACTTTCTGTGGGAGTGAATTCCACACATTCCCCACCCTCTGGGTGAAGACATTTCTCCTCACCTCAGTCCTAAAAGGTTTACCCCTTATCCTCAAACTATGACCGCCTAGTTCTGGACTCTCTCACCATCGGGAACATTCTTTCTGAATCTACCCTGTCTAACCCTGTTAGAATTTTATAAGTTTTTATGAGATCCCCTCTCACTCTTCTAAACTCCAGTGAATATAATCCTAACCCACTTAGTCTCTCCTCATATGAGAGACCTGCCATCCCAGGAATCAGCCTGGTAAACCTTCACTGCATTCCGTCTATAGCAAGGACATCCTTCCTCAGATAAGGACACCAAAACTGCACACATTAATCCAGGTGTGGCCTCACCAACGCCCTGTACAATTGCAGTAAAACAACCCTATCCCTGTACTCAAATCCTCTCGCTATGAAAGCCAACATACCATTTGCCGCCTTTACTGCCCACAGCCCCCGGGCGCTCCGTGCCCGCGGGCCCCTGCGCACTCTCTGCCCGTGGTCCCCGTGAAGGTGGGAGGATTGAGTTCAGTTGCCCACCTCTTCAATCAGAGGTTGGGGACTGGTGGGGGAGGGGGAGGTCACTTCAGTTAAGATCAGATACCCCTGGGTTTGGGTCACAGTTTCCAACTGTTGGCCTCCATCTGGTGACCATAAAATCCCTACAGCACACAAGGAGGCCATTCGGCCCATCACATCACAACAATCCCATCCAGGCCCTATCACCGTAACCCCATGTATTTACCTTGCTAATCCCCCTGACACTAAGGGACAATTT
The DNA here is from genome assembly GCF_965287045.1 of Carcharhinus amblyrhynchos. NCBI lineage: Eukaryota > Metazoa > Chordata > Chondrichthyes > Carcharhiniformes > Carcharhinidae > Carcharhinus > Carcharhinus amblyrhynchos. The sequence goes on along the minus strand of NC_137359.1, from coordinate 6,088,475 downwards.
AGCATGGCCAATCCACCCTAACCTACACATCTTTGGACACTAAGGGACAATTTAGCATGGCCAATCCACCCTAACCTACACATCTTTGGACACTAAGGGACAATTTAGCATGGCCAATCCACCCTAACCTACACATCTTTGGACACTAAGGGACAATTTAGCATGGCCAATCCACCCTAACCTACACATCCTTGGACACTAAGGGACAATTTAGCATGGCCAATCCACCCTAACCTACACATCCTTGGACACTAAGGGACAATTTAGCATGGCCAATCCACCCTAACCTACACATCCTTGGACACTAAGGGACAATTTAGCATGGCCAATCCACCCTAACCTACACATCCTTGGACACTAAGGGACAATTTAGCATGGCCAATCCCCCTAACCTACACATCTTTGGGCACTAAGGGACAATTTAGCATGGCCAATCCACCCTAACCTACACATCTTTGGACACTGAGGGACAATTTAGCATGGCCAATCCACCCTAACCTACACATCTTTGGACACTGAGGGGTAATTTAGCATAGCCAATCCACCTAACCTACACATCTTTGGACTGTGGGAGGAAACCCACGCAAACACGGGGAGAGAACGTGCAGACTCCACACAGACAGTGACCCAAGCCGGGAATCGAACCCGGGTCCCTGGCGCTGTAAGGGAGCGGTGCTAACCACACTGTGCCGCCTGCACCCCTCCACTGCCTGGCTGGCTTTTTGAGTAAAGGCATGACGGGGAGGGGGGGGTGGTTTGGCTGTGCCCCCTCCTGTGGGTGAACAGTACAGGTACATGAGCAAAGAAGCTCTCCTTGATGACGCAATTGGAGGGTGATTGAATGCCATGGACCCCCAGCTAAGGTCAAAGGTTAAAGTGTTGAGTGGGGGGTGGATGGGGGAGGGAGAGTGTGCGATATCCGAGCTGGTTGGTTATGAGAGTGCGGGGCCTACAGTGCAGTTGCTGGGGCCAGCCAGTGTGTAATATGTTAACTCCTGCCATTCTCAGTGTGTGTATTTTACATCTTGCAGTGCAGCTCGAAACAGACGGACACCAGGCTTATTTTGTCATCAAAATCCGACATGCCACAATCCCAAAACTATACAGCTCCGGGGATCAGCCAGGTCAGTGCTCTCAATCCGGGATTCATGGAGACCTCCAGTAGAAATCCCACCGACTGATCCAGCCATGAAAGTACCTAGAGGTGCCTCCGACTGCGAGGTCTGGCATTTAACATCCTGCCTGAATGAGGTGCCATCCCCGCGGTTTCGCAAGGGCGCGAGCGATTTATTATTCTGGGAATTCCTGCGTTGTCCTTTCCGTTGGTTCTGCACCAAACGATTCCCGTGCTCCGGGCCAGGAAGTTGCTTTGTGGACGCAACTGCGCCAAGCGTAAACCAGCGCGCAAAAAAAGGGGCAAAAAAAATTTGCAATCTTAACTGCGGCGGCATTCGAATTTGTGAATCGCGTTTCATTCTCCCCGCCCCGCCTCCCGCCACTTTCTCAGGCAATCGCGAGGATTCTCCAACCTTGCCCGCGTCTGCAGTACCGCTGCAGCGAAGGAGGTTCCAGCTGAGCGCCCGATTCTCCAGTCTCGCCGGCAATGTGGCACAGACGCGAGCAGAGAGTGCCGCTCCCTGTCTCGCGGCAGCATGCCCCTTTTCCAGCTCTCCAGCGCCGCCCCCCCCCCCCCCCCCCCCCGGCACCTGGGCTGGCTTCTGTAACCAGCTGGCACTGGCCAGCCACTGGCGCCTCTGCCCTCTTCACACCTGCCTCCACGCTGGCATCAGCAGCGTGTGTGTCCCCGCCCTCCACGGGCAAGGGAAAAGTTACCCAGTTTTGTCGAGCCTCAACAAAAGTGTGCAGACCCTGCGACAAGCCACGGAGGCACTCACCGTCGTTTCATAGGCAGGCCTGGCAGCCCTCTTGGCAGAGCAAGATCCCACGGGCAGCAATGAGATCGCTCCGTCTTTTTGTGTGGCAGTGCTCATTGAAGGAGAGGTGTTGGCAAGACACCAGGAGAGCTCCTTTTTGATTCTTAAACTCCACCCGGTCCAGAAGGCAGGACCCAGGGTGCCAACCGAGATTCCGTGCTGAAGTTTGGGCCTGGAATCCAGAGCCCTTCTGAATCAGGGGCAAAAGTGTTACCCCCTCAGCCTGCCCCAATCAACGCAGGAAAATCTACCTCGTGGCTTTATCAGAGCTTTGATTCCTTGTGCAAGGAAAGCAGGCATGCGCTAATCAAAAGGAAAATCCATGTAGTTTAGCTGCGAGTCATGAACAAGCTGCAATGTTTCTCTAAAGTGGCTACTAATCTTGGCTGAGAGTTGCCAACCTTTCAGGATTCTCCAGAAATTCAAGATTAATCTCCAGGATTAAGGCGGAGGTGATGGCCTGGTGGTATTATCACTAGTGTATTAATCCAGAAACCCAGCTCGGGACCCGGGTTCGAATCCCACCACAGCAGATGGCGGAATTTAAATTCAAGAAAAAATATCTGGAATTAAGAATCTACTGACGAAACCGTTGTTGGAAAAACCCATCTGGTTCCCTTTAGGGAAGGAAATCTGCTGTCCTTACCCGGTCTGGCCTACATGTTTCGTATAGTTTAGTTTATTTCTTAGTGTCACAAGTAGGCACCCTAATGAAGTTACTGTGAAAATCCCCTAGTCGCCTCTTCGGGTTACACTGAGGGAGAATTTAGCACGGCCAATCCACCTTAACCCGCACGTCTTTCAGACGGTGGGAGGAAACCGGAGCAGCTGGAGGAAACCCACGCAGACACGGGGAGAATGTGCAAACTCCACACAGACAGTGACCCAAGCCAGGAATCGAACCTGGGTCCCTGGCGCTGTGAAGCAGCAGTGCTAACCCACTGTGTCACCGTGCCAGCCCAATTGACTCCAGTTTCACAGCAATTAGAATCATGGAATCTCTACAGTGCATAAGGAGGCCATTCATTCCATCAAGTCTGCACTGACAACAATCCCACCCAGGCCATATTCCTGTAACCCTACTAATGCCCCTGACATCCCCCTGACACTAAGGGGCAATTTAGCATGGCCAATCCACCCTAACCTACACATCTTTGGACACTAAGGGGCAATTTAGCATGGCCAATCCACCCTAACCTACACATCTTTGGACACTAAGGGGCAATTTAGCATGGCCAATCCACCCTAACCTACACATCTTTGGACACTAAGGGACAATTTAGCATGGCCAATCCACCCTAACCTACACATCTTTGGACACTAAGGGACAATTTAGCATGGCCAATCCACCCTAACCCGCACATCTGTGGAATGTGAGAGGAAACTCACACAGACACACGGAGAACACACAAACTCCACACAGACAGTGACCCAAGCTGTAAATCGAGCCTGGGTCCCTGGCGCTGTGAGGCAGCAGTGCCAACCACTGTGCCACCCCATATGGTTGACTGTCAACTGCCCTTGGGCAATAATTGACTGTCAACTGCCCTTGGGATGGGCAGTAAATGCTGGCCCAGCCAGCGATGCCAGTGTCCCACAAACGAATAAACAAAAACAACACCTGAGCGAAAACTCGGAGGGGCATTGAAATAATTCCACGCCTCCCCGCCATTTTCTTTCAACATTTTGGTTTTGCTAGAAATCAAGGAGACCCTGAGCTAGGCAGCTAAAGGTCAGAGGTCACGCGAACAAACCTCCAGGGATACGTCCAATAAGCGTGTCCTCGAAATGCAGCGTGTTGAAAGAACAACGGAGGCCCCTTCCGATGGTACAGAATCACTTGATGCGCAAAAGCTGTTGCATAATGTCAAGTGACATTTTTGCAATTCTTCGTGACGTAGGGACAGATTTCAGCCCTGTGTAATTGTGGAAAATGGGCAATGCGTCAGTCGGCTATTTTACACCTTTCCCCAATTTTTATTTCCAATAAAGTTACCTGAAATAGCGTCCGTGTGCATAGAAACATAGAAACTAGAAGCAGGAGGAGGCCATTTGGCCCTTCGATCCTGCTCCATCATTCATTCTGATCACAGCTGATCATCAAATTCAATATCCTGATTCCTCCCTTCCCCCCATTCGATCCCTTTAGCCCCAAGAGCGATATCTAATTTCTTCTTGAAATCACACAACATTTTGGCCTCAACTACTTTCTGTGGGAGTGAATTCCATACATTCCCCACCCTCTGGGTGAAGAAATTTCTCCTCACCTCAGTCCTAAAAGGTTTACCCCTTATCCTCAAACTATAACCCCCTAGTTCTGGACTCCCCCCACCATCGGGAACATTCTTTCTGAATCTACCCTGTCTAACCCTGTTAGAATTTTATTAGTTTCTATGAGATCCCCTCTCACTCTTCTAAACTCCAGTGAATATAATCCTAACCGACTTAGTCTCTCCTCATATGAGAGACCTGCCATCCCAGGAATCAGCCTGGTAAACCTTCACTGTACTCCCTCTATAACAAGGACATCCTTCCTCAGATAAGGACACCAAAACTGCACACATTAATCCAGGTGTGGCCTCACCAACGCCCTGTACAATTGCAGTAAAACAACCCTATCCCTGTACTCAAACCCTCTCGCTATGAAAGCCAACATACCATTTACCTTCTTTACTGTCTGCTGTACCAGCGACTGATGCATGAGGACTCCAAGGTCTCACTGAGTATCCACCTCTCTCAATTTACACCCATTCAAGTAACTTATCTTCCTATCATAGCTCCCAAAATGGATAACCTCACATTTATCCACATTATACTGCATCTGCCATGCAGATATCCACACACTCAGCCTATCCAAATCACACTGAAACATCTCTGCATCCTCCTCACAGCTCACCCTCCCACCAAACTTTGTATCGTCTGCGAATTTGGAGATAATACATTCAGTTCCCTCTTCCTAATCATTAATATATAATGTGAACAGTTGGGGTCCCAGCACAGATCTCTGCAGAACTCCACTAGTCACTGACTGCCAATCAGAAAAAGACCCATTTATGCCAAATCTTTGCTTCCTATCTGCTAACCAGCTTTTTATCTATCTAAGACACTACCTACAATCCCATGTGCTTTAACTTTACATAGTAGTCAGTTGTGTGAGACCTTGTCGAAAGCCTTCTGAAAGTCTAAATAAACCACATCCACTGGTTCTCCTCAGTCAACTCCAGTAGTTACATCCTCAAAAAATTCCAATAGGTTCATCAAGCATGAATTCCCTTTTGTAAATCCATGCTGACTTTGTCTGATTATATCACTGGCGGCCAAGTTATGAAATCCTTGGTAATAGACTGCAGCAACTTCCCCAGTACCGATGTTAGGCTCACTGGTCTATAGTTCCCTGTTTTCTCTATATCTTCTCTTTTTGAATAGTGGGATTACATTAGCTACCCTCCAATCTGTAGGAACCAGTCCAGAGTCCAAAGAATTTTTGAAAATGACCACCATTGAATTTTCTAATTCCTCTGGGATGAAGATTATCAGGACCCGGAGATTCATCCACCTTCAATCCTATCAATTTCACCAAAACCATTCCTCTACTAAAGCTGATTTCCTTCAGTTCCTCACTAAAACCTGTTTCTCTCAGAACTTCTGCTCCATTATTCATGTCTTCCTTTGTGAGACTGAAGCAAAGTACAGATTTAATTCCTCAGCCTGTCTTTATTCCCCGTTTCTCCCTGTAAGGGGCCTACATTTGTTTCTGTCAATCCTTTTCTCTTTACACACCTACAGAAACGTTACAATTAGTTTTTAGGTCCCCGCTCGCTTACTTTCATGACAGACCTTCCTCCATCTTCTTCTAATTCTGCAGAACAATCGCTGAATACATTCTTAACATCTTTTTCTTCGATTGTGGCCCTCAGTAGCAAAGCCAGCAATTATTGCCCAATGAGAAACTGGTGACAAGCACCTCCTTGAACCGCTGCAGTCCCTGTGGTGTAGGTACACCCACAGTGCTGTTAGGGAGGGAGTTCCAGGATTGTTATTGGACATCAGTCAGTCCATGTGGTGTAGGTACACCCACAGTGCTGTTAGGGAGGGAGTTCCAGGATTGTTATTGGACATCAGTCAGTCCGTGTGGTGTAGGTACACCCACAGTGCTGTTAGGGAGGGAGTTCCAGGATTGTTATTGGACATCAGTCAATCCCCGTGTGGTGTAGGTACACCCACAGTGCTGTTAGGGAGGGAGTTCCAGGATCGTTATTGGACATCAGTCAGTCCGTGTGGTGTAGGTACACCCACAGTGCTGTAGGGAGGGAGTTCCAGGATTGTTATTGGACATCAGTCAATCCCCGTGTGGTGTAGGTACACCCACAGTGCTGTTAGGGAGGGAGTTCCAGGATCGTTATTGGACATCAGTCAGTCCGTGTGGTGTAGGTACACCCACAGTGCTGTTAGGGAGGGAGTTCCAGGATTGTTATTGGACATCAGTCAGTCCGTGTGGTGTAGGTACACCCACAGTGCTGTTAGGGAGGGAGTTCCAGGATTGTTATTGGACATCAGTCAATCCCCGTGTGGTGTAGGTACACCCACAGTGCTGTTAGGGAGGGAGTTCCAGGATCGTTATTGGACATCAGTCAGTCCGTGTGGTGTAGGTACACCCACAGTGCTGTTAGGGAGGGAGTTCCAGGATCGTTATTGGACATCAGTCAGTCCGTGTGGTGTAGGTACACCCACAGTGCTGTTAGGGAGGGAGTTCCAGGATTGTTATTGGACATCAGTCAGTCCGTGTGGTGTAGGTACACCCACAGTGCTGTTAGGGAGGGAGTTCCAGGATTGTTATTGGACATCAGTCAGTCCGTGTGGTGTAGGTACACCCACAGTGCTGTTAGGGAGGGAGTTCCAGGATCGTTATTGGACATCAGTCAGTCCGTGTGGTGTAGGTACACCCACAGTGCTGTTAGGGAGGGAGTTCCAGGATTTTGACCCAGAATGCACTTGCAGTAACCAATGTTAAGTGGCCACCATTCATGCAAGTTATTGGTGTCTTTTATAAATAATTGTTGAGAGATTTTATGATGTCTGATGGGTCACTTTTAGTTCCTGCAGATTGTTAAATTTGAACTCCACCCTTCAAGGCTCTCAACTCTGTGATCTCCTCATTGAAGCTCCTTCTGAACAGAGTTAAACACTCCCTCTGAAGCTCAGTACCTCTCTCAGTTGCCCTGTACCAAATCTAGGGCCGGGAGCCAACTGGCAAAGGGAGACTCTTTCAACCTCAGGCTGCCCCAAGTACCTGGCAGCCAAGCGATTATCGATTGCAGCGTGGTCACTGTTGTAATGTAGGCAAGATGGCAGCAAATTGGTGCATAGCAAGATCCCACAAACAGCAATATGAGCACTGGTTTTGCCACGTGGATTGAGGGATATATGTTGGCTGGGATGCCAGGGGGAATCGCCCCAACTCTTTGCTTATGAAGTTGCGTGGAAGCTTTTACATCTACTTTAGGCGTGTCCTCTGTTTAATGTCCCATCCAAAATAGGGCACTCCTGGCTGTGCGGCACTCCTTCAGTTTGGGTGGCACAGCGGGTTAGCACTGCTGCCTCACAGCGCCAGAGACCCGGGTCCGATTCCCAGCTTGGGTTATTGTCCGTGTGGAGTCTGCACGTTCTCCCTGTATCTGCGTGGGTTTCCTCCGGGTGCTCTGGTTTCCTCCCACAGTCCAAAGATGTGTAGGTTGGGTGGATTGGCCATGCTAAATTGTCCCTTAGTGTCCAAAGATGTGTAGGTTAGGGTGGATTGGCCACGCTAAATTGTCCCTTAGTGTTTCGGGATGTAAAGGTTAGCAGGATTAGCAGGCTAAATATGGGGTTATGGGGATAGGATGTGGATGGGATTGTGCATGGCGCAGACCCGATGGGCTGAATGACCTTCTTCTGCACTGTAGGGATTCTATGATAGTTAAGAGTTTCTGCTACCACACTGGAGGTGTCTGTCCAGATTGTTCTGCGCAGGAGGAGGCAGGAGTGCTACCAAACAAGCTAAGGTGGATTGCAAAGCCAATTAGATAATGGTGGGATTCAGCTCCTCCTATACTGAGAGTTTTTTTATCGCATGTGTACTAAGCAGGGAAGTGCATGATGTAGAGCGAGGACAGCAAAGAACAGACTGATGGTACAGCAACAACGGCCAACATGATCCTCCCAACATAAGCTGGGGCATCGGATGGAAAACCTCAACATTTATTATTGAAAACCTGTCGGTGTGATTTCCTCTTTGAGAGACATTTCCAGAACTTGGGCAGCACGGTGGCACAGTGGTTAGCACTGATGCCTGACAGCGCCAGGGGCCCTGGTTCAGTCCCTGACTTGGGTCACTCTCTGTGCGGAGTTTGCACATTGTTGCCGTGTCTGTGTGGGTTTCCTCCGGGCGCTCCGGCTTCCTCCCAGAGTCCAAAGACGGGCAGGTTAGGGTGGATTGGCCGTGCAAAATTGCCCCTTAGTGTCCAAAGATGTGTAGGTTAGGTGGATTGGCCATGCTAAATTGTCCCTTAGTGTCCAAAGATGTGTAGGTTAGGGTGGATTGGCCATGCTAAATTGCCCCTTAGTGTCCAAAGATGTGTAGGTTAGGTGGATTGACCATGCTAAATTGTCCCTTAGTGTCCAAAGATGTGTAGGTTAGGTGGATTGGCCATGCTAAATTGTCCCTTAGTGTCCAAAGATGTGTAGGTTAGGGTGGATTGGCCATGCTAAATTGCCCCTTAGTGTCCAAAGATGTGTAGGTTAGGGTGGATTGGCCATGCTAAATTGCCCCTTAGTGTCCAAAGATGTGTAGGTTAGGTGGATTGGCCATGCTAAATTGCCCCTTAGTGTCCAAAGATGTGTAGGTTAGGTGGATTGGCCATGCTAAATTGTCCCTTAGTGTCCAAAGATGTGTAGGTTAGGGTGGATTGACCATGCTAAATTGCCCCTTAGTGTCCAAAGATGTGTAGGTTAGGGTGGATTGGCCATGCTAAATTGTCCCTTAGTGTCCAAAGATGTGCAGGTTGGAATTTAATGTTGGCAAATGTGAGGTTGTCCACTTTGGTAGGAATAATGGTAGGAAGGACTATTACTTACATGGCGAAAAACTGCAGCAGGCGACGGTGCAGAGGGACCTCGGGGTCCTTGTGCATGAGTCGCAAAAACCCAGCCTACAGGTGCAGCAGGTGGTCAGGAAGGCAAATGGGATGCTGGCCTTCATAGCGAGGGGGATTGAATATAAAAGTAGGGAGGTCTTGCTGCAGCTGTATAGGGCATTGGTGAGGCCGCAGCTGGAGTACTGTGTGCAGTTTTGGTCACCGTACTTACGCAAGGATATTTTGGCCTTGGAGGGAGTGCAGAGGAGGTTTACTAGGCTGATACCGGAGTTGAGGGGGTTGAACTATGAGGAGAGGCTGAATAAACTAGGCTTGTACTCGTTAGAGTTTAGAAGAATGAGGGGAGATCTCATTGAGACATATAAGATGATGAATGGGATGGATAGGATAGAGGTGGAGAGACTCTTCCCGCTCAGAAAGGACAGTAGGACTAGGGGGCACAGCCTCAAGATAAAGGGGGGGCGGTTTAGAATGGAGTTGAGGAGGAACTTCTTCACTCAAAGGGTGGTGAATCTCTGGAATTCTCTGCCCGTTGAAGTGGTGGAGGCTGCCTCGCTGAATATTTTTAAGACGCGGGTTGATGGGTTTTTGATAAGCGAGGGGATTAAGGGTTATGGGGAGAGGGCGGGAATGTGGAACTGAGACACAACAGATCAGCCATGATCTTATTGAATGGCGGGGCAGGCTCGAAGGGCTAGATGGCCTACTCCTGCTCCTATTTCTTATGTTCTTAGGTTAGGTAGATTGTTCATGCTAAATTGCCCCTTAGTGTCCAAAGATGTGCAGGTTAGGTAGATTGGCCATGCTAAATTGCCCCTTAGTGTCCAAAGATGTGCAGGTTAGGTGGATTGGCCGTGCTAAATTGCCCCTTAGTGTCCAAAGATGTGCAGGTTAAGGGGATTCGCCAGGCTAAATTGCCCCTCAGTGTCAGGAGGACTAGCTTGGGTAAATACATGGGGTTACGGTGGGATAGGGCCTGGGCGGGATTGTTGTTGGTGCAGACTTGATGGGTCGAATGGCCTCCTTCTGCAATGTAGGGATTCGATGATTCTACGAATACCTGGATGAACCTAGATGGGAAAGAAGAAAGAGAGATTTGAAGAGGAAAACCGGGGGGTAAAAAGGTCATGATGAATGGACACCTGGCCTGAGGCCTTCTGTGCCCTTTCGACTTTTAGACCGAACAGAGAGACACCAGTAATTATACAGAGATCTCCTCTCAGGATCAGGGTATGGAATAGTCACGATCGAGTTGGGTGCTGCAACTGGCCCAGGGAGTTGAATGGCCTGTTCCTACGTTCAGGATTGTGGTGATGATGAGGAGTTTCGAATCCTCCTCGATGCAAAGATTGGAACGTGGATAAGTGAGTCACAAGATGCGAAGGCTACAAACTGTTCTCTGTGTTTCAGGGTACAACGTCAGTGCCTTGGTGACCATTGCAACAAAAACCTTCCTGAGGTATGACAAGCTGAGGGAGCTGATAGCAAGCGTGAGGAAGTTCTACCCAAATGTCACCATCATCATCGCGGACGACAGCGACAAGCCGCAGAAGATTGAAGGAGCGTTTATTGAGCAATATTTCATGCCATTTGGGAAGGTGGAGTATGGTCTCTCCTATTCTAAATGAGGGAGGAACTAAATGAGACGATAGGTAGCGTTGTCTGTACCACGTGGTGAGAGTGACTGGAATATTCCCACTCTGCCTGCCATGGGAATCGAGCAAGAGGGGCGGTGAGCGGCCCAGGGTGACCTCGAGTGCGATTCTCCAGGTTTGTGGGCCTATCGAGTCTGCACCGACCACAAGCCCACCCAGGCCCTATCTCCCCATAACCCCATGTATTTACCCTAGCTAGTCCTCCTGATACAAAGGGGCAATTTAGCATGGCCAATCCACCCTAACCTACACATCTTTGGACACTAAGGGGCAATTTAGCATGGCCAATCCACCCTAACCCACACATCTTTGGACACTGAGGGGCAATTTAGCATGGCCAATCCCCCTAACCCACACATCTTTGGACACTGAGGGGCAATTTAGCATGGCCAATCTACCTAACCTACACATCTTTGGACACTGAGGGGCAATTTAGCATGGCCAATCCACCTAACCTACACATCTTTGGACACTAAGGGACAATTTAGCATGGCCAATCCACCCTAACCTACACATCTTTGGACACTAAGGGACAATTTAGCATGGCCAATCCACCCTAACCTACACATCTTTGAGCACTAAGGGACAGTTTAGCATGGCCAATCCACCCTAACCTACACATCTTTGGGCACTAAGGGACAATTTAGCATGGCCAGTCCCACCTGGTGAGCAAGTTAGGAATAACTTGGCATCTCTTCCTGTCTGAGACTAATTTAAAGTGGAGAATTAGATTTTGTGCAGTGTGATGCATTAAGGTAATATCGCAACTGTGCCACAGAGCGCAAGAGATGACTTTTGTGCTGAGTTTCCTCATCTCAGTGTCCCGACATGCTAAGAGATGGAGTCACCTCGACTCCCAAAGGTCAGTTCCATATCCCTGGGAGGCGATTTGCTCCATCTCAGCTTGGGTTGGGAAATGGTACAGGGGAGAAAGGAGAAGGGTCCTCAATGGGGGTGAAGTGTAAGAGCACTGGTTAGCACTGCTGCCTCACAGCGCCAGGGACCCGGGTTCAATTCCGGCCTCGGGTCACTGAATGTGAAGTTTGCACATTCTCCCCATGTCTGCATGGGATTCCTCCAGGTGCTTCAGTTTCCTCCTACACGCCAAAGATGTGTAGGTTAGGGTGGATTGGCCATGCTAAATTGTCCCTTAGTGTCCAAAGATGTGTAGGTTAGGGTGGATTGGCCATGCTAAATTGTCCCTTAGTGTCCAAAGATGTGTAGGTTAGGGTGGATTGGCCATGCTAAATTGTCCCTTAGTGTCCAAAGATGTGTAGGTTAGGTGGATTGGCCATGCTAAATTCTACCTTAGTGTCCAAAGATGTGTAGGTTAGGGTGGATTGGCCATGCTAAATTGCCCCTTAGTGCCCAAAGATGTGTAGGTTAGGGTGGATTGGCCATGCTAAATTCTCCCATAGTGTCCAAAGATGTGTAGGTTAGGTGGATTGGCCATGCTAAATTCTACCTTAGTGTCCAAAGATGTGTAGGTTAGGTGGATTGGCCATGCTAAATTGCCCCTTAGTGTCCAAAGATGTGTAGGTTAGGGTGGATTGGCCATGCTAAATTGTCCCTTAGTGTCCAAAGATGTGTAGGTTAGGTGGATTGGCCATGCTAAATTGCCCCTTAGTGTCCAAAGATGTGTAGGTTAGGGTGGATTGGCCATGCTAAATTGTCCCTTAGTGTCCAAAGATGTGTAGGTTAGGGGGATTGGCCATGCTAAATTGTCCCTTAGTGTCCAAAGATGTGTAGGTTAGGGGGATTGTGTGTGGTTACGGGGATAGGGTGGGGGAGAGGCCCTGGGTAAGATATTCTTCGAGAGTCAGTGCTGGCTCGTTGGGCTGAATGGCCTCCTGCACTGTATGATTCTACAGTAAAAATAGATGAAGTGGAAAAAACAGTTTGTGAAGGGAGCATATTATTAAAAATTATAAGGAAACCACTCAGTCGAGTTTGCACTCTTTTCCCTGTGGTGGGGAGGAGCGTCAGTTTCACCAGAATTACAATCCATGCCTGGCCCAAATCTAGATCATGTACTCATACTCAAAATCTAAAACTAACATTTGGAAAAACCACCAACTGGCAGTTCTGAGTATGTCCGTCTGGAAACACATCAGTGAGCTACATTGTATTAAAGTCTGTTTATTCATTAGTGAACAAGTAGGCTTGCAATGAAGTCACTGTGAAAATCCCCTAGTTACCACACTCCTGTTCGGGTACACTGAGAGAGCACGGCCAATGCACCCTAACCAGCACGTCCTTCGGATTGTGGGAGGAAACCGGAGCACCCGGAGGAAACCCACGCAGACACCAGGAGAATGTGCAGACTCCCGCGCAGACAGTGACCCAAGCCAGGGGTCGAACCCGGGCCCCTGGCGCTGTGAGGGCCGTAATGTGGAGATGCTGGCATTGGACTGGGGGAAACACAGGAAGAAGCCTCACAACACCAGGTTAAAGTCCAACAGGTTTATCTGGTAGCGCAAGCCACTAGCTTTCGGAGTGCTGCTCCTTCAGCAGGCGAGTGGGAGTTCTGTTCACAAACAGGGCATATAAAGACACAAACTCAATTTACAATTTACATTCCAACCATTATTTTGTAAATTGAGTTTGTGTCTTTATACGCCCTGTTTGTGAACAGAACTCCCACTCGCCTGCTGAAGGAGCAGCACTCTGAACGCTCATGCTACCAAGTAAACCTGTTGGACTTTAACCTGGTGTTGTGAGACTTCTTACTGGGAGGGTAGCAGTGCCACCATTGTCGTCGCTAGAGGCTGAATTCTGCAACTCAGTCAGAACTGGGTATTACTGTTCCATGCAAATAGTTCACTGCATTTTTTTTCAATGTGACTCATCCAGAAATAACGTCATTCTTTCCGAGATTATGCATCTGACCTTGTTTACAGAGATTTAATTTTCGTTAATTGAAGATAAAATGAAAAAAAATGAGGAGTGACAGCATAAATGGCTTTCTGTACAGGCCCCCACGTCAAAATATATTCCCTTTCTCAAGATAAGGTACAATTATCACCAGTACGTTTATTGGTGGGACTCCTACACAGTGTTTTCCTGAACTGAGGTATTTAATTGTGAAGTTGGAAATGTGACTTTGAGGCATTCCTGTGAGGGGAAGAGCCCAAAATTGGTACCTGCCGAGAATCACAGCAGAGTATTGTATCCAAGGAGGCCATTCAACCCATCAGGAGTGCGCTGGCTCCGTCAAAGACAAATCCAGTTAATCCCATTCCCTCACTTTTTCTCCCCCCCCATCCCCCCCCACATCCCACCAATTTATTTTTCCTTGCAAGTGGTTGTCTGATTCCCTTTCTTTTTAAATATAAAGTTTATTTATTGGTGTCGCAAGTCAGCTTACATTAACACTGCAGTGAAGTTGTTGCGAAAATCCCATAGTCGCCACACTCTGGCGCCTCTTTGGGTACACTGAGGGACAATTTAGCATGGCCAATCCACCTAACCTGCACATCTTTGGACACTAAGGGACAATTTAGCATGGCCAATCCACCCTAACCTACACATCTTTGGACACTAAGGGGCAATTTAGCATGGCCAATCCACCCTAACCTACACATCTTTGGACACTAAGGGGCAATTTAGCATGGCCAATCCACCTAACCTACACATCTTTGGACACTAAGGGACAATTTAGCATGGCCAATCCACCTAACCTGCACTTCTTTGGACACTAAGGGGCAACTTAGCACGGCCAATCCACCCTAACCTACACATCTTTGGACACTAAGGGACAATTTAGTATGGCCAATCCACCTAACCTGCACTTCTTTGGACACTAAGGGGCAATTTAGCATGGCCAATCCACCTAACCTGCACATCTTTGGACACTAAGGGACAATTTAGTATGGCCAATCCACCTAACCTGCACTTCTTTGGACACTAAGGGGCAATTTAGCATGGCCAATCCACCCTAACCTACACATCTTTGGACACTAAGGGGCAATTTAAAATTCCCAATCCATCTAACCTAGACATCTTTGGACACTAAGGGACAATTTAGCATGGCCAATCTATCTGATCTACATACCTTTGGACACTAAGGGACAAGTTAACAATCCACTTAATCTTTCAGACTGTGAGAGGAAACTGGAGGACCTGGAGGAAGCCCATGCGGATACGGGGAGAATGTGCAGACTCCGCACAGACAGTGACTCAAGCTGGGAATTGAACCCGGGTCCCTGGCGCTGTGAGGCAGCAGTGCTGTCCTCTCGGATCTTGTTTCCAGGCTGTGCAGTCCAGTGTTAAATGACTTATTGCATAGTTTGTCCTGGTGATGCTTTTGGCTGTATTAGTCATCACCTTCCAGTATTTACCACTAAGTAATTGGGACTAGCTTAGTGAAAGAAATTGGGCCTGTTTCCGTGCTGTAAACCTGCGTCCCCTGGCTATTGACCCTTCAGCCTTTAGAAATCGATTCTGCCTCCTCGTACCTCTTCACGAATTAGCACACTTCTATCAAATCTCCTAACCTTACGGAGAACAATGCCAGTTTTGCACAGAATTGTAATCGCTCATCCCTACAACCTTTCTAGTAAATCCCCCTGTTCCCTCTCCAAACCTTTGACGACCTTGCCGAACTGCGGTGCCCATAACTGGATACAGCAGGTGGCAACTCATAACTATGGGCGCCCCGCATGCCAGTTGGAGAGCTGGCGAGAGGCGTCCTCTTCCCGGGAAGGCCCACCAGACTAAGTCCCCTTTAACTGGGCAATGGTGGGAATTGCCCAAGGATCGAAGACTCCAGACGTGTACTGGCCAATCAGAGGCTGGCATCTCTATTGAATGGCAGCGCCAGTGGCTGCTGCCAGTACTGCACCCAACTCGGGCCCAGTAGAGGTGATTGATGGCAGGAGGGATGTTGCGGGGGGGAGGGGGTGGTATTGGCAGGCTCCCCGATCACATACTGAGTGTCACTGGGCAAGGGGGCCCCCTTGCCTGAGACTCCATGAGCAATCCTGCCCTGGTTTCGTTGCCATGCTCTCCGTATGGCAAGCAGCCTTGCACACAGTTGGGTTAATGCCAGCCGTAGCAGGGTGCAGCCCAACTCGTCCATGCCGGCCAGGTTTCCGAGCCAGATTCACCAGGCTTTTAATTGGCACCAAGGCGGGATGGCCATTCATGGGGCTTGCTACCACAGGCAGAATCGTGGTGGAGTTGGCAAAGGGTCCCTACCTGTCACTCTCCCACCTGATTAAATGCCACGCTCCCCCATCACCAGTCTCACCACAAGTGGGCATTCAATTCTGCCCTGCATTTCAGTTGACGTCGAACCAGTTCTTTTTAAATTCGGTTTAGCACAATTTCCGTATTTTTGTACTCTACGCTTCTATTTCTGAAGCCCAAGATCTTAGAGCTTGGACAGCAGGGTGGCACAGTGGTTGGCGCTGCTGCTTCGCAGCACCAGGGACCCGGGTTCAATTCCCGGCTTGGGTCACTGTCTGTGTGGAGTCTGCACATTCTCCCTGTGTCTGTGTGGGTTTCCTCCCATAATCCAAGATGTGCAGGTTAGGTGGATTGGCCATGCTAAATTCCCCATAGCGTCCAAAGATGTGCAGGTTAGGTGGATTGGCCATGCTGAATTGTCGCTTAGTGTCCAAAGATGTGCAGGTTAGGTGGATTGGCCGTGCTAAATTGTCCCTTAGTGTCCAAAGATGTGCAGGTTAGGTGAATTGGCCATGCTAAATTGTCCCTTAGTCTCCAAAGATGTGTAGGTTAGGGGGATTGGCCATGCTAAATTGCCCCTTAGTGTCCAAAGATGTGCAGGTTAGGTGGATTGGCCGTGCTAAATTGTCCCTTAGTGTCCAAAGATGTGCAGGTTAGGTGAATTGGCCATGCTAAATTGTCCCTTAGTGTCCAAAGATGTGCAGGTTAGGTGAATTGGCCATGCTAAATTGTCCCTTAGTGTCCAAAGATGTGCAGGTTAGGTGGATTGGCCGTGCTAAATTGTCCCTTAGTGTCCAAAGATGTGCAGGTTAGGTGAATTGGCCATGCTAAATTCCCCATAGCGTCCAAAGATGTGCAGGTTAGGTGGATTGGCCATGCTGAATTGTCGCTTAGTGTCCAAAGATGTGCAGGTTAGGTGGATTGGCCGTGCTAAATTGTCCCTTAGTGTCCAAAGATGTGCAGGTTAGGTGAATTGGCCATGCTAAATTGTCCCTTAGTGTCCAAAGATGTGTAGGTTAGGGTGGATTGGCCATGCTAAATTGTCCCTTAGTGTCCAAAGATGTGTAGGTTAGGGTGGATTGGCCATGCTAAATTGTCCCTTAGTGTCCAAAGATGTGCAGGTTAGGTGGATTGGCCGTGCTAAATTGTCCCTTAGTGTCCAAAGATGTGCAGGTTAGGTGAATTGGCCATGCTAAATTGTCCCTTAGTGTCCAAAGATGTGCAGGTTAGGTGGATTGGCCATGCTAAATTGTCCCTTAGTCTCCAAAGATGTGTAGGTTAGGGGGATTGGCCATGCTAAATTGCCCCTTAGTGTCCAAAGATGTGCAGGTTAGGTGGATTGGCCGTGCTAAATTGTCCCTTAGTGTCCAAAGATGTGCAGGTTAGGTGAATTGGCCATGCTAAATTGTCCCTTAGTGTCCAAAGATGTGTAGGTTAGGGTGGATTGGCCATGCTAAATTGTCCCTTAGTGTGCAAAGATGTGTAGGTTAGGGTGGATTGGCCATGCTAAATTGTCCCTTAGTGTCCAAAGATGTGTAGGTTAGGTGGATTGGCCATGCTAAATTGTCCCTTAGTGTTCAAAGATGTGTAGGTTAGGTGGATTGGCCATGCTAAATTGCCCCTTAGTGTCAGGGTAAATATGTGTGTTTGTGCGGATGGGGCCTGGGTGGGATTGTCGTAGGTGCAGGTTTGATGGGCCAAATGGCCTCTTTCTGCACTGTAGGGATTTTAGGAACTTTCTGGTCACATGGAAAATTCAGAATTGTGTCCCATACCCCCAAGTCGGAATTATTAATGTATATCGGAATCAGCAGTGGCCTGAATATTGAAGAATAACGTATACCTGTCTCCAGCCTGAATAACAGCCAGTCCCTGCAATGCTCTGTTTTACATCCCTTTGCCTTTCAATGCGCTGTGCTTTTGATCCCACGGGCTTCCGCTTCGCTAACAAGCCCATGATGTATGCTAATCGACCAGAGGTTAATTAAAATGGAAATAATCTTACTGCTCGTTTCCCATGGTGCTACTTAATTTTACCCTGGGAGGAATGCCACAAATACATAACATTCCTATCTCCAGAGTTTATCAGTTAGCTTCGGTTTTACCCTGTACCAGCCTTGCACAATCTCTCAAAGAATGATGCAAAGAGAGGAGGACAGTCCAGTATTTCCTGCTCTGTTTTGGCTTTCCAAGTCGGTCAAAGCGCCACAGAGATATACAGCACGGAACCAGGCCCTTCGGCCCAACTCGTCCATGCCGGTCAGGTTCCCGAGCCAGATGCAGCAGCCCCCCAGCCTGTGTGTTTCCCAATGGCGGGATTCTCCAGTCCCGCTGCCGTCAATGGGAATTCCCCCTGACCCTCACCTCTACGGGCGGGGCTGCGCTGCCGGCGGGACTGGAGGATCCCGGCAGAGTCAACGGCCGGAGAATTCCGACCAACTCATCCCGTTTGCCTGTGTTTTCCCCATCCGTGTACCTGTTCAAATGTCCTTTAAGTGTTGTCATTATACCTGCCTCTACCACCACCTCTGGCAGCTCATTCCACACACACATCACCCTCTCTGTACCCCTCAGGTTCCCTTTCCCCGCTCACCTTCAACCTACGCCCTCTAGTTTTGGACTCCCCTACCCTGGGTAGGGCTTATTCACCTTATCGATGCCCCTCATGGCTTTAAGAACCTCTATAAGGTCACCCCTCATCACACCACTTACTCCCTCTTCCAAGTCATTTATATATACTACAAAGAGAAGAGGTCCCAGTACTGAGCCCTGCGGCACACCACTAGTGACAGACCTCCAGCTAGAAAAGGACCCTTCCACTACTACTCTCTGTCTCCTCTTAGTAAGCCAGTTCTCAACCCATCTAGATACTTGGCCTTGTATCCCATGAACCTTAATCTTTTCTACCAACCTATCATGAGGGACTTTGTCAAACGCCTTACTGAAATCCATATAGACGACATCAACGGCTCGTCCTTCGTCGACCGTTTTTGTCACCTCCTCGAAAAATTCTACCAGATTCGTAAGGCAAGACTTCCCCTTTACAAAGCCATGCTGCGTATCCCTAATCAGATCACAACGCTCTAAGTGCTCATACATCCTATCCCTAAGAATCCTCTCCATCAACTTGCCTACCACTGACGTCAAACTCACCGGCCTATAGTTACCAGGGTTATCCCTCCTACCCTTTTTAAACAACGGTACCACGTTCGCTATCCTCCAGTCCTCTGGGACCTCACCTGTGTCCAAAGAAGAGACAGAGATTTGCGTCAGAGGCCCAGCAATTTCATCTCTCGCCTCCTTAAGCAGCCTAGGATAAATGCCATAGGGCCCCGGAGATTTCTCAGTTTTAATGCTACCTTGAAGTCCTAACACTACTTCCCTTGTAATGGATAGTTCCTTCAACTGGACTAAAGCTTCCTCAAAGACTGTACCAGACGTCAAGCCCCTCTCCTTCGTGAATACCGACGCAAAGTATTCATTCAGGATCTCCCCCATTCCCTCAGACTCTAAGCACAATTCCCCTCTGTCCCTGAGGGGACCGATTTTTCCCCGAGCCACCCTTTTGTTCCTACACTCCAAATATGGCCACACCAGAGTTTTGTACAGCTGTAGTAGATTCTTAATTCCAACTATTTTTTTATTGAACTCAAATTCCATAATGTGCTATGGGGGGATTTGAACCCAGGTCCCCAGAACATGGGGGATTAATAGCCTAGCAATAATACCACTCAGCCATTGCCTCCCCTTGTAATTCAAACCTTCCAGTCCTGGTTATATCCTTCCAACGGACAAGTCTTGCTGGTGATCCCAGAGTGCGAAACCTCAGTGAATAGGCACAAAGACTTGCATTTATATAGCGCTTTTTAACCAAACAGCTCCAAAGTGCTTTATAGCTCATGAAGTATGTTCTGATGTTTGCCATTTGTCGAATATGGGAAATGCATGCTATCTGTAAATGTTAAATACATCGTCTGGATGCTCGGACAGAGTCCAGTCCTCCCATCCGGACCTGAGTGAGAGTTAAATTCAATCTCTGAACCTGTGAAGTGATTGACTGTTTTACTGCCACAGACTTCCTCCAATTCTGACCCCCAGCACATTCCCTGGTTTTCACTGAACCGCCACTGGGGGCCATGTCTTCAGCTGTACAGCTCCCAATCACTGGAATTCTCACCCCTGCTTCCTTCCTCCTTTTAAAATCACTGGTGGTTAGCACAGCGCCAGGAACCCGGGTTCAATTCCTGGCTTGGGTCACTGTCTGTGCGGAGTCTGCACGTTCTCCCAGTATCTGCGTGGGTTTCCTCCGGTGCTCCGGTTTCCTCCCACAGTCCAAAGACGTGTAGGTTAGGGTGGATTGGCCATACTACATTGCCCCTTAGTGTCCAAAGATGTGTAGGTTAGGTGGATTGGCCATGCTAAATTGTCCCTTAGTGTCCAAAGATGTGTAGGTTAGGGTGGATTGGCCATGCTAAATTGTCCCATAGTGTCCAAAGATGTGCAGGTTAGGTAGATTGGCCATGCTAAATTGTCCCTTAGTGTCCAAAGATGTGCAGGTTAGGGTGGATTGGCCATGCTAAATTGCCCCTTAGTGTCCAAAGATGTGTAGGTTAGGGTGGATTGGCCATGCTAAATTGTCCCTTAGTGTCCAAAGATGTGCAGGTTAGGGTGGATTGGCCATGCTAAATTGTCCCTTAGTGTCCAAAGATGTGTAGGTTAGGGTGGATTGGCCATGCTAAATTGCTCCTTAGTGTCCAAAGATGTGCAGGTTAGGTGGATTGGCCATGCTAAATTGTCCCTTAGTGTCCAAAGATGTGTAGGTTAGGTGGATTGGCCATGCTAAATTGCCCCTTAGTTTCCAAAGATGTGTAGGTTAGGGTGGATTGGCCATGCTAAATTGCCCCTTAGTTTCCAAAGATGTGTAGGTTAGGGTGGATTGGCCATGCTAAATTGCCCCCTAGTGTAATCAAATAGGCGACGTAGTGTAGTGACTAGAGGGTTTTCACAGTAACTTCATTGGGCGGCACGGTGACGCAGTGGTTAACACGACTGCCTCACTGCGCCAGGGACCCCAGTTCAATTCCAGCCTCGGGTCACTGTCTGTGTGGACCCTGCACATTCTCCCTGTGTCTGCATGGGTTCCTCCGGGTGCTCCGGTTTCCTCCCACACTCCACAGATGTGCGGGTTAGGTTGATTGGCCATAATAAATTGACCCTTGGTTGTTTAAATATGTGGGTTCTGGGTGGGATTGTGCCCAATGCAGATGCGATGGGCTGAATGGCCTCCTGCACTACATGGTTTCTGTTGCGGTGTTAATGTAAGCCGACTTGTGACACTGATAAATAAACTTAAAAGAAAAATTATGGGGAAGCGACAGCCTAGTGGTATTATCGCTAGATTATTAACCCAGAAACTCAGCTCATGTTCTGGAGACCCGGTTTCGAATCCTGCCACGGAATTTAAATATAATTTTTTTAAAAATCTGAAATTAAGGATCTACTGATGACCCTGAAACCATTGTTGATTGTTGTAAAAACCCATCTGGTTCACAAATGTTCTTTAGGGAAGGAAATCTGCTATCCTTACCCAGCCTGGCCTGCATGTTTAGTTCAATTTAATTTAGTTGTTCGTGTCACAAGTCGGCTTACATTAACACTGCAATGAAGTTACTGTGAAAAATCACACGCTGGCGCCTGTTTGGGTACACCGAGGGAGCATTTAGCACGGCCAATGCACCTAACCAGCACGTCTTTCAGAATGTGGGAGGAAACCCACACAGACACGGGGAGAACATGCAGACTCCACACAGACAGCGACCCAAGCCGGGAATCGAACCTGGCGCTGTGAGGCAGCAGTGCTAACCCACTGTGCCACCCCTCATGATTCCAGAGCCACAGCAATATGGATCACTATAGTGCAGAAGGAGGCCCACCAAACCAGCACCGATAACAATTCCACCCAGGTCCTGTCCCCGTAACCCCACAAATTTACCCTGTTAATCCCCTGACATCCCTCTAACACTAAGAAGACACAGCAATGTGGTTGAATCTCAGCTATCCTCTGAAATGACCGAGCGAGCCACTCAAGGGTGACTAGGGATGTGGAATAAATGCTGGCCAGCTAGCGACGCCCACATCCCAAAAAGGAATAAAAGGAAAAAAATGCATTAATAAAGTTCAAGTCAACTGGAGTGAGGCTTGATAAGCCATCAGATTCACCATGTTGACCCCACATAATGTGCCATTCATTCCTTCCTGGTAACCAAAATGTAACCTTCAACTCCCACCGCACAAGCTTCCTGTTATCAAAGATAAACCAATTCAAAACAAGGGAGAAACGGAGAACAAACTTTTTTACAAAGGTGGGCATTTTCTAGAGGGAAGGTAATGAGATGGCCTTGCGATAGAGGGAGTACAGTGAAGGTTTACCAGGCTGATTCCTGGGATGGCAGGTCCGTCATATGAGGAGAGACTAAGTCGGTTAGGATTATATTCACTGGAGTTTAGAAGAGTGAGAGCGGGTTCTGATAGAAACTTATAAAATTCTAACAGGATTAGACAGGGTAGATTCAGAAAGAATGTTCCCGATGGTGGGGGAGTCCAGAACTAGAGGGTCATAGTTTGAGGATAAGGGGTAAACTTATAAAATTCTAACAGGGTTAGACAGGGTAGATTCAGAAAGAATGTTCCTGATGGTGGGGGAGTCCAGAACTAGGGGGTTATAGTTTGAGGATAAGGGGTAAACCTTTTAGGACTGAGGTGAGGAGAAATGTCTTCACCCAGAGGGTGGGGAATGTGTGGAATTCACTCCCACAGAAAGTAGTTGAGGCCAAAACGTTGTGTGATTTCAGGAAGAAATTAGATATCACTCTTGGGGCTAAAGGGATTGAGGGATATGGGGGGGGAAGGGAGGGGATCAGGATATTGAATTGGATGATCAGCCATGGTCATAATGAATGGCAGAGCAGGATTGAAGGGCCTAATGGCCTCCTCCTGCTTCTAGTTTCTATGTTTCCACATGGAATGAGTTTGTTGAGAACTAACCGGATGTCTGATCTCGGCAGGGCTGGTTTGCCGGGCGGAACCTGGCGATTTCCCAAGTCACGACGAAATATCTGCTCTGGGTTGATGACGACTTCATCTTCACTGCAAACACCAAGGTTGAAAAGCTGGTGAATATCCTGGAGAAAACCACGCTGGATTTGGTAAGATGGCAGCGCGGAAGGCAGGAGGTTTCCTGGGCTGGAGAGCGTCAGTCCCAAAGAGAGATTGGACCGACTGTGATTGATTTCCTTGGAGCAGAGGAGACTGAGAAGGGGCATGATTGAGATGGAGAAGAGGGACGTGGATAGAATAGATAGGAAGAAGCCTTTCCCCTTGGCAGAGGGATCAATGACTGGCGGGGGGCAAAGATTTACAGTAAGGGGCAGGAGATGTGGAGGGGATTTGAGGAAAAGTCTTTTCACCCAGAGGGTGGTGGGGATCTGGGACTCATTCCCTGGAAGGCTGCTGGAGGCAGGAATGGTCAGAACATTGAAGAACGACTGAGATGTGCGCTTGCAACGCTATTTTGTTATGGCAGACCAACTCAGCACTTGCGATGTCAAGGCAGGCAAGTGCTGGAAAGTGGAATTAGAATAGTTCGGTGGCTGTTTTTGATTGCTTTGATTTGAGAGGCAGCACAGTGGCGCAGTGGTTCGTGCTGCTGTCTCACAGCGGCAGGGACCTGGGTTCGATTCCCAGCTAGGGTTTGTGTGGATTTTGCACGTTCTCCCTGTGTCTGTGTGGGTGTCCTCCCACACTCCAAAGATGTGTAGGTTAGGGTGGATTGGCCATGCTAAATTGCCCCTTAGTGTCCAAAGATGTGTAGGTTAGGGTGGATTGGCCATGCTAAATTGTCCCTTAGTGTCCAAAGATGTGTAGGTTAGGGTGGATTGGCCATGCTAAATTGCCCCTTAGTGTCCAAAGATGTGTAGGTTAGGGTGGATTGGCCATGCTAAATTGCCCCTTAGTGTCCAAAGATGTGTAGGTTAGGGTGGATTGGCCATGCTAAATTGCCCCTTAGTGTCCAAAGATGTGTAGGTTAGGGTGGATTGGCCATGCTAAATTGTCCCTTAGTGTCCAAAGATGTGTAGGTTAGGGTGGATTGGCTGTGCTAAATTGCCCCTTAATGTCCAAAGATGTGTAGGTTAGGGTGGATTGGCCATGCTAAATTGCCCCTTAGTGTCCAAAGATGTGTAGGTTAGGGTGGATTGGCCATGCTAAATTGTCCCTTAGTGTCCAAAGATGTGTAGGTTAGGGTGGATTGGCCATGCTAAATTGCCCCTTAGTGTCCAAAGATGTGTAGGTTAGGGTGGATTGGCCATGCTAAATTGCCCCTTAGTGTCCAAAGATGTGTAGGTTAGGGTGGATTGGCCATGCTAAATTGTCCCTTAGTGTCCAAAGATGTGCAGGTTAGGTGGATTGGCCATGCTAAATTGCCCCTTAGTGTCCAAAGATGTGCAGGTTAGGTGGATTGGCCATGCTAAATTGTCCCTTAGTGTCCAAAGATGTGTAGGTTAGGTGGATTGGCCATGCTAAATTGTCCCTTAGTGTCCAAAGATGTGCAGGTTAGGTGGATTGGCCATGCTAAATTGTCCCTTAGTGTCCAAAGATGTGCAGGTTAGGTGGATTGGCCATGCTAAATTGCCCCTTAGTGTCCAAAGATGTGCAGGTTAGGTGGATTGGCCATGCTAAATTGTCCCTTAGTGTCCAAAGATGTGTAGGTTAGGTGGAT
The DNA here is from genome assembly GCF_965287045.1 of Carcharhinus amblyrhynchos. Lineage (NCBI taxonomy): Eukaryota > Metazoa > Chordata > Chondrichthyes > Carcharhiniformes > Carcharhinidae > Carcharhinus > Carcharhinus amblyrhynchos. Next base: position 6,063,787 of record NC_137359.1, on the reverse strand, counting down.
TGGCCATGCTAAATTGCCCCTTAGTGTCCAAAGATGTGTAGGTTAGGTGGATTGGCCATGCTAAATTGTCCCTTAGTGTCCAAAGACGTGTAGGTTAGGGTGGATTGGCCATGCTAAATTGTCCCTTCGTTCCAAAATGTGTAGGTTAGGTGGATTGGCCATGCTAAATTGCCCCTTAGTGTCCAAAGATGTGCAGGTTAGGTGGATTGGCCATGCTAAATTGTCCCTTAGTGTCCAAAGATGTGTAGGTTAGGTGGATTGGCCATGCTAAATTGCCCCTTAGTGTCCAAAGATGTGTAGGTTAGGTGGATTGGCCATGCTAAATTGTCCCTTAGTGTCCAAAGACGTGTAGGTTAGGGTGGATTGGCCATGCTAAATTGTCCCTTCGTTCCAAAATGTGTAGGTTAGGTGGATTGGCCATGCTAAATTGTCCCTTAGTGTCCAAAGATGTGTAGGTTAGGTGGATTGGCCATGCTAAATTGCCCCTTAGTGTCCAAAGATGTGTAGGTTAGGTGGATTGGCCATGCTAAATTGTCCCTTAGTGTCCAAAGACGTGTAGGTTAGGGTGGATTGGCCATGCTAAATTGTCCCTTCGTTCCAAAATGTGCAGGTTAGGTGGATTGGCCATGCTAAATTGCCCCTTAGATTTAGGGGGAGTAGGTAGGGTAAATGCATGGAGTTATGGGGCTAGGGCCTGGGTGGAATTGAGTTCAGTGCAGACCCAATGGGCCAAATGGCCTCCTGCACTGTAGGGTTCTATGAAAATGGATAACCTCACACTTACCCACTTTTAAACTCCATCTGCCAGATTTTGGCTCATTCTCCGAGCCTATCTGTACCCATCTGTAAAATCATCATATCCTCTTCACTGCCTGCTTCCCCACCTGTCATCCACAAATTTTGCTGCTGGACACTCTGTCCCTGTTTCCATCATTTCCACTGCACCAGGTAAAGTTCCCCCTTGCGATCTGTGACTTGACTGGCAAATAAAGACTCCGGCCCCTCAAAAGTATCTTCCCTGCTCCCCTCACTCTGCCTTTGCTCCAAGGGGCTTCTGATCCTTGGCACTTGGATCTGTCTCTGTGTTCCTGCCACATGTCTGCAATTTCACAATCTCCACGTAAACATCTCCGCTGAGATGTACCGCCTTCCTTCACTCTCATTTTTCAACCTCAACTGACAACCTTGGGTTCTGTTCACTAATGAGGCTCACACCCTCACTAATTTTATCTGGCGAAAGTATTGTGTCAAAGTTACGACATTCGTAAGCCACTGGACAACAGCAAATCACTGCTGGAAACTGAATTCAAAAGAGAAAACGCTGGAAAATCTCAGCGGGTCTGGCAGCATCTGTAAGGAGAGAAAAGAGCTGACGTTTCGAGTCCAGGTGATCCTTTGTCAAAGCTAAAAGGCACAGAAAGTGGGAGATATTTATACGGCAGGGAATGAAAGATGAATCATAGCCATAGAAACCAGGGGAAAGGCTAAGAGTTGCTGATGCAGTTGCTCACTGTTTTAACAGACGATCCTGCTCCCGTGCCCACACGCCTGTCCTTGGCCTGTCGCAATGTTCCAGTGAAGCCCAACGCAAACAGCATCTCACCTTCCGGCTCGGAACTTTATACAGCCTTCCTCAACATCAAATCCAACAACTTCAGATGAATCGCTCTACCCCACTCCTTTGTTTCCATTCTATATCATTTTTAACTGTTCTCCACTTTTATTTCTTTATTGTCTTTCTTTACTTTCCCCCCCGCCGTGCTCTTTCCCCCATTTTTATTCCCCCTTTTTCTCAATCTTACCTCTCTCCCAACCATCTCCCCGCCCTCTCCCCACACCTTCATCTGTCATGGTTTACCCTCCGATTTCAGGTTCTTTGCCGTGTGGCCATTCACACCCTCTATTCTCTCTGTGGCTGCCATTAACAGCCTTGCTCCTTGTTTTTGTGGCTATGACTCATCTTTCATTCCCTGCAGTATAAATATCTCCCACTTTCTGTGCCTTTTAGCTTTGACAAAGGATCACCTGGACTCGAAACGTCAGCTCTTTTCTCTCCTTACAGATGCTGCCAGACCCGCTGAGATTTTCCAGCATTTTCTCTTTCGCTTGCGTTGGTGCTATACAAGGCATGGTCCTAATCCCATCGACCTAGGCTGTCCTCATTCCCTAGCTAACCGACTCTGAAATGTTGACCTGGTTTTTGCCTCAATTATTATTTCAGATGGTGAATTCCATAACCTCGTGTTATCCCTCTCCCTTGGGGGAAAACTCACCCAAAAGGTTTTAAGTGCTGAATGAGTGTGAGAAAGGGAGAGTGTTGTGCCCACTTTTCCGGGTGAGCCCCCTGACGCTATCTTATGGCACTTGGAGGAAAGAAATGACCCCAATTGTGATTCTCGCCAGTAGGGGGAGTGGGCGGAGCCTATTCTCATCAGGATGCCACCCCCACAAAGCACCACACCCTCTCCCGGACATCATTTCCCCCCCACCACCAGCCAATGCTGAATCTGTATACTCCTTTCTGTAGTATTTATCCCAAATGATTGATGTCCACAGTAGTGCACCTCTGCTATCCCTGCCCAACCAATCTGAAAAACTGCCTTTAACTCTGTTTTGCCCCTCCTATCCAGTTTGTAAATCCAAATTCCCAACTGCCTCCCTATTTCCCTATGTCTTTATCTGCTCTGATTGTCTCCTGTACTCCGTTGAAGACTTTCTCACGTGCATCACACAAAGTTTTTAGTTTATTTATTAGTCACAAGTAGGCTTACATTAACACTGCAATGAAGTTACTGTGAAAATCCCCTAGTTGCCTGTTCGGGTACACTGAGGGAGAATTTACCACAGCCAATCCACCCTAACCAGCACGGACTGTGGGAGGAAACCGGAGCGCTCGGACGAAACCCACGCAGACATGGGGAGAATGTGCAGACTCCACACAAACAGTGACCCGAGCCAGGAATCGAATCCAGGTCCCTGGCGCTGTGAGGCAGCAGTGCTAACCCACTGCGCCACCCATAGGAGTCTAATGTAGACTTACATTAACACTGCAATGAAGTTACTGTGAAAATCCCCTAGTTGCCACACTCCTGTTTGGGTTACACTGAGGGAGAATTTAGCACGGTCAATGCACCCTAACCAGCACGTCTTTTGGACTGTGGGAGGAAACCCACGCAGACACAGGGAGAACATGCAGGCTCCACACAGTGACGCGAGGCTGCAATCGAACCCGGGTCCCTGGCGCTGTGAGGCAGCAGTGCTAACCTGCTGTGCCACCGTGCTGCCCCATCTGTCACCACCTCAAAGAATTTGTTGAGCTTGACCCTCCTGAGAGAAATTCATCCTCGCTGCTTCTAATTATTGTCTCCACATGGTAATATTTTGTAATTTTATCCTTAATTGAAGATTACAAGTTGTTCCAGACTGCTGACGCTAAGCTAAGAGTCTGTAATGACTGGAGTTTGTTTTATCTTCCTTTCTGATGTTGGATGTTATATTAGTCTACTCTTAGTTGAACCCTGTAATATCATTTCTCAAGCTCGCTTTGCCTCAGGGTCCTTCTGTATATTCCACCAGCTTAACAAGTTTCCTCCTATTGATTATACTGTCTGTCATCTTGTTTCCATCTAATTTAGGATTTGCCTTCCTCCCCAGTATCTTTCTCTTTTGCAATACTGAAGTGAAGGATTTTTAAATGTGAAATATCCCTCTCAATTTCCACTTCTCTGGAACAAATTCACTTTTTTATTCATTCACGGGATGCAAACTTCGCTGGCCAGGTCAGTATTTACTGCCCATCCCTAATTGCCCCTTGAGAAGGTGATGGTGAGCTGCCATCTTGAACCCACTGCAGTTCCATGTGGCGTAGGTATACCCACAGTGCTGTTAGGGAGGGAGTTCCAGGATTGTTATTAGATATCAGTCAGTCCGTGTGGTGTAGATACACCCACAGTGCTGTTAGGGAGGGAGTTCCAGGATTGTTAATGGACATCAGTCAGTCCGTGTGGTGTAGGTACACCCATAGTGCTGTTAGGGAGGGAATTCCAGGATTATTATTGGACATCAGTCAGTCCGTGTGGTGTAGGTACACCCACAGTGCTGTTAGGGAGGGAGTTCCAGGATTGTTAATGGATATCAGTCAGTCCATGTGGTGTAGGTACACCCACAGTGCTGTTAGGGAGGGAGTTCCAGGATTGTTATTGGACATCAGTCAGTCCATGTGGTGTAGGTACACCCACAGTGCTGTTAGGGAGGGAGTTCCAGGATTGTTATTGGACATCAGTCAGTCCATGTGGTGTAGGTACACCCACAGTGCTGTTAGGGAGGGAGTCCCAGGATTGTTATTGGACATCAGTCAGTCCATTTGGTGTAGGTACACCCACAGTGCTGTTAGGGAGGGCGTTCAAGGATTGTTATTGGACATCAGTCAGTCCATGTGGTGTAGGTACACCCACAGTGCTGTTAGGGAGAGAGTTCCAGGATTTTGACCCAGCGACAGTGAAGGAATGGTGATATATTTCTAAATCAGGATGGTGAGTGGTTTGGAGGGAACCTTCCAGGTGGGGGGTGTTCCCAGGTATCTGTTGCCTTTGTCCTTCTAGATGGAAGTGGTGGTGGGTTTGGAAGGTGCTGCTTAAGGAGCCTTGGTGAGTGGCTGCAGTGCATCTTGTAGATGGTACACTTGCCCATCTATCTCAGTCTTAAATATACACCATGACTCTGCCCCTACAGCAAAGACTCCCCACCCCTCTGGGAGAAGAAACACCTCCCCATCTCAGTCTTAAACTCATGCCACTGTATTCTGAGAGTCCACATCAATCTCAGTTCCTTCATGGGGCCCAGTAATGATTCTCTCACACTCGTTTTCCAATCTTCCAAACCAACTCCCGACTATCCACCCTCTGCTTCTTGGCCCCGTGATCCCGCAGCAGTCTCTCCGCAACTTTTCAAAAGCCAGCACCCTCCAATTAAAGAATCCATCTGATCAAAGAATCAGCTTCGTTCTAACCTCAGCAACAAACAAAAGCTGAAAATCTCAGCAGGTCTGACAGGAGTCAGGATAGAGCTAACGTTCTGAGTCTGGATGACCCTTCGTCAGAGCTAGTTCTAACTTCTGTCCAAGTTTTTTCTTGGCCAGCATTTATTGCCCATCCCTAGTTGCCCTTGGGGTGGTGGGGGCAGTTGAGAGTCCACCACATTGCTGTGGTTCTGGAGTCACGTCAACCAGACAGGGTAAGGACGGCAGATTTCCTTCCCTAAAGGGAACCAGGTGGGTTTTTCCGACAATGCTTTTTTAATTCCAGATACTTTTTAATTATTGAATTCAAATTCCACCGTCTGCCGTGGCGGGATTCGAACCCGGGTCTCCAGAGCTGAGCTTCTGGATTAATGGTCTAACGATAATACCACTCGGCCATCGCCTCCCCACGTGCTTGACGACATTGTGAACACTAATGTCCCCCTATCTTCTGACTGGTGACCCCTGACAACCATGGGGCTACAGCCATTGTTCTATGCCCTGCCTAGCCCCTTGACCTTACGTTCCCCCCCCTCTTCTCCATCAACTGCCCCTCATGGTGCCCCTCCATTGCTGAAACCCAAATCTTCAAGAGACAACTTCGCAAATGAATGGTAGAATCATAGAAATTGACAACACGGGAGGCCATTCAACCCATTGGGTCTATGCCAGCCCTCCTCGAATTACAAAGAAATCCAGCCAGCCAAGATTTTGTTGCTTTAGCCCCCTCCTGTGCTAAGTTGGACATATCCATCGTGCCCCATCCAATTCAAACAGCCTTGGTTCACAATGTTCTCGCTGCCTCTGAATCTCAATCCCTGTTCCTTCCACCACCTCCCCCCTTCACTGGGCTCATTTCAGTTTAGTTTAAGTTTATTTCATTAGTGTCACAAGTAGGCTAACGCTGCAATGAAGTCACTGTGAAAACCCCCTGGTCGCCACACTCCTGTTCGGGTACACTAAGGGACAATTTAGCATGGCCAATCCACCTAACCTACACATCTTTGGGCACTAAGGGACAATTTAGCATGGCCAATCCACCCTAACCTACACATCTTTGGACACTAAGGGACAATTTAGCATGGCCAATCCACCTAACCTACACATCTTTGGACACTAAGGGACAATTTAGGTTAGGTGGATTGGCCATGCTAAATTGTCCCTTAGTGTCCCAAGATGTGTAGGTTAGGGTGGATTGGCCATGCTAAATTGTCCCTTAGTGTCCAAAGATGTGTAGGTTAGGTGGATTGGCCATGCTAAATTGTCCCTTAGTGTCCAAAGATGTGTAGGTTAGGTGGATTGGCCATGCTACACATCTTTGGACACTAAGGGACAATTTAGCATGGCCAATCCACCCTAACCTACACATCTTTTGGACTGTGGGAGGAAATCGGAGCACCCAGAGGAATCCCACGCAGACACGGGGAGAATGTGCAGACTCCACACAGGCAGCGACCCAAGCCGGGAATTGAACCCCGGGTCCCTGGCGCAGTGAGGCGGCAGTGCCAACCCACTGTGCCACCGTGCTGCCTCTTTGTGTTAATACTGCAGCCTTTTCCAGCCCAGCATCAGTGACGAGCTTTCTGAGTTGAGCAATCCGAGATTTTATTGGGATTATCTATTGTCCTTTCCACTTACTGGCCTTTGGCTTCGCTTTGACCTTTGACCCTGTTGCTCTTGTCTTTCGCTGCAGGTTGGAGGTGCCGTGCGGGAGAAAACTGGCTTCGCCACCACCTTCCGTCACCAAATTAGTGTGGAGCAAGGAGGCGAACAGGGTGACTGCCTGCACACGCGCATGGGCCACTACCACGTACTCCAGGGCTTTCCGAATTGTGTGGTCACCGATGGAGTTGTCAACTTTTTTCTGGCCCGCACAGACAAGGTGCAGCGAGTGGGGTTTGACCCCCGACTGACCCGGGTAGCACATTCAGGTGAGCAAACGAGTGAATAGAACGGCTCAGTCATGGATAATGCACATTTGAAGCCATATCTTAACCCATTCGCCCACCACCGAACCCACTCACCGAATCCATTCACCCATCACCGAACCCGCTCACCGAATCCATTCGCCCACCACCGAACCCACTCACCGAATCCATTCACCCATCACCGAACCCGCTCACCGAATCCATTCGCCCATCACCGAACCCACTCACCGAATCCATTCGCCCATCACCGAACCCGCTCACCCATCACCAAACCCGCTCACCGAATCCATTCGCCCATCACCGAACCCGCTCACCGAATCCATTCGCCCATCACCGAACCCGCTCACCGAATCCATTCGCCCATCACCGAACCCACTCACCGAATCCATTCGCCCATCACCGAACCCACTCACCGAATCCATTCGCCCATCACCGAACCCGCTCACCCATCACCGAACCCGCTCACCGAATCCATTCGCCCATCACCGAACCCACTCACCAAATCCATTCGCCCATCACCGAATCCATTCACCCATCACCGAACCCGCTCACCGAATCCATTCGCCCATCACCGAACCCGCTCACCGAATCCATTCACCCATCACCGAACCCGCTCACCAAATCCATTCACCCATCACCGAACCCGCTCACCGAATCCATTCGCCCATCACCGAACCCGCTCACCGAATCCATTCGCCCATCACCGAACCCGCTCACCGAATCCATTCGCCCATCACCGAACCCACTCACCGAATCCATTCGCCCATCACCGAACCCGCTCACCGAATCCATTCACCCATCACCGAACCCGCTCACCGAATCCATTCGCCCATCACCGAACCCGCTCACCGAATCCATTCACCCATGACCGAACCCGCTCACCGAATCCATTCGCCCATCACCGAACCCACTCACTGAATCCATTCGCCCATCACCGAACCCGCTCACCCATCACCGAACCCGCTCACCGAATCCATTCGCCCATCACCGAACCCGCTCACTGAATCCATTCGCCCATCACCGAACCCGCTCACCGAATCCATTCGCCCATCACCGAACCCGCTCACCGAATCCATTCGCCCATCACTGAACCCGCTCACCCATCACCGAACCCGCTCACCGAATCCATTCGCCCATCACCGAACCCGCTCACCGAATCCATTCGCCCATCACCGAACCCGCTCACCGAATCCATTCGCCCATCACCGAACCCGCTCACCGAATCCATTCGCCCATCACCGAACCCGCTCACCGAATCCATTCACCCATCACCGAACCCGCTCACCTAATCCTTTCGCCCATCACCGAACCCGTTCACCGAATCCATTCGCCCATCACCGAACCCGCTCACCGAATCCATTCGCCCATCACCGAACCCGCTCACCGAATCCATTCGCCCATCACCGAACCCGCTCACCGAACCCACTCATCCATCACCGAACCCGCTCACCAAATCCATTCGCCCATCACCGAACCCACTCATCCATCACCGAACCCGCTCACCAAATCCATTCGCCCATCACCGAACCCGCTCACCAAATCCATTCGCCCATCACCGAACCCACTCACCAAATTCATTCACCCATCACCAAACCCGCTCACCAAATCCATTTGCCCATCGCCAAACCCACTCACCGAACCCGCTCACTCATCACTGAACCCGCTCACCCTTCGCCGAACCCGCTCACCGAACCCACTCACCCATCACCGAACTCGCTCACCGAATCCATTCACCCATCACCGAACCCGCTCACCCATCGCCAATCCCGCTCACCCATCACCGAACCCGCTCACCAAATCCATTCGCCCATCACCGAACCCGCTCACCAAATCCATTCGCCCATCACCGAACCCGCTCACCGAACCCACTCGCCCATCACCAAACCCTCTCACCAAATCCGTTTGCCCATCGCCGAACCCGCTCACCGAACCTGCTCACTCATCACCGAACCCGCTCACCAAACCCACTCACCCATCACCGAACCCGCTCACCGAATCCATTCACCCATCACCGAACCCGCTCACCGAATCCATTCGCCCATCACCGAACCCGCTCACCCTTCGCCGAACCCGCTCACCGAACCCACTCACCCTTTGCCGAACCCACTCACCCATCACCGAACCCGCTCACCAAATCCATTTGCCCATCACCGAACCCGCTCACCCATCGCCAATCCCACTCACCCATTACCGAACCCGCTCACCCATCGCCAATCCCGCTCACCCATCACCGAACCCGCTCACCGAACCCACTCACCCATCACCGAACCCACTCACCAAATCCATTCGCTCATCAATACTGTGTGCAGTTTTGGTCTGCTTTTCCTACGGAAGGATGTTCTTGTTCTGGAGGGAGCACAGCGAAGGTTTAGCAGGCTGATTCCGGGGATGGCAGGACTGATGTATGAGGAGAAATTGACTCAAGTGGCACAGTGGTTAGCACTGCTGCCTCACAGCTCCAGGGACCTGGCTTTGATTCCCTGCTTTGGGTCACTGTCTGTGTGGAGTCTGCACATTCTCCCTGTATCTGCTTGGGTTTCCTCTGGGTGCCTCCCACAGTCCAAAGATGTGTGGGTTAGGTGTATTGACTCACACATGCACCGGAGTGTGGTAACTCGGGGAATTTCATAGTAACTTCATTGCAGTGTTAATATAAGCCTTCTTGTGCCTCCTGCTGCTCTTATCTTCTATATTCCTAACCCACTCACCTCTGTCCTTGCTGTCTGACATTCCCTCGTAATCTGGCAATGCCTCCATTTTTAAATTCTTACCCTTGTTCACAACTTTAAAGTTTTTAAACTTTATCAGTGTCACAAGTAGGCTTACATTAACACTGCAATGAAGTCACTGTGAAAATCACCGAGTCACCACACTCCTGTTCAGATACACGGAGGGAGAATTTAGCACGGCCAATCTTTCAGACTGTGGGAGGAAACCCACACAGACACGAGGAGAACGTGCAGACTCCACACAGACAGTGACCCGAGCCAGGAATCGAACCCAGGTCCCTGGCGCAGTGAGGCAGCAGTGCCAACCACTGTGCCACCCCAAAATACAGCAGCATTGGTCTTTCCTATGTTCCAACTTAAGCTGCTCTCTCTATCAGAAATCCAGCATTCGGGATGGTTTCTTGGAGAAAGTTGTGATGGAGCCAATTAGGAATAAGGCCATTTTGGTTTTGGGAAAGTTACTGAGGTAGGTTTAATAAATGGTCTCCAGTTGAGGGCGGCACAGTAGCACAGTGGGTTAGCACTGCTGCTTCACAGCTCCAGGGACCCGGGTTCGATTCCCAGCTCGGGTCACTGTCTGTGTGGAGTTTGCACATTCTCCTCGTGTCTGCGTGGGTTTCCTCAGGTTTCCTCCCACAGTCCAGAAGACGTGTGGGTTAGGTTGATTGGCCGTGCTAAGAAATTGCCCCTTAGTGTCCAGGGATGTGTAGGTTAGAGGGATTAGTGGGTATAATATGTAGGGATATGGGGGTAGGGCCTGGGTGGGATTGTGTTCAGTGCAGACTCGATGGGCCGAAGGGTCTCTCTCTGCACTGTAGGGTTCTATCTATGATAGATTCAGGATCCCATAGGCAATATTCAGCTTGAATGAGAAGGAAAAGGGACTGAAATATCAGTGTTAAATACTGAATCCCCCACTGTCAATGTCCCAGGGGTTACCATTGACCAGAAACTCAACTGGAATCACCACATAAACACAGTGTCTCCCAGAGCAGGTCAGAGAGTAGGAATACTGCAGCAAGGAACTCACCTCCTGACTCCCCAAAGCCTGTCCCCCATCTACAAGGCACAAGTCAGGAGTCTGATGGAATACTCCACACTTGCCTGGATGGGTGCAGCTCCATAGAATCCCTACAGTGCAAAAGGAGGCCATTCAGCCCATCGAGTTTGCACCAACAACAATCCCGCCCCAGGCCCCTATCCCCACAACCCCATGCATTTACCCCGCTAATCCCTCCATTCCGGACACTAAGGGGCAATTTAGCACGGCCAATCCACCTAACCTGCACATCTTTGGACTGTGAGAGGAAACCGGAGCACCCGGAGGAAACCCACGCAGACACGGGGAGAATGTGCAAACTCCACACAGACAATGACCCAAGCTGGGAATCCAACCCGGGTCCCTGGCGCTGTGAGACAGCAGTGCCAACCACCGTGCCACCCCCCAGCAACGCTGAAGAAGCTCGTCACCATCCAAGACAAAGCAACCCCACTTGATTGGCACCCCATCCACAAACATTCACTCCCTCCACCACCGATGCTCAGTAGCAGCCGTGTGTATATGGTACATGGTACACAGTATCCCAGCCCAAGCCTGGATATTGTCCAGATCTTGCTGCATTTGGACATGGCTTGTTTCACTGTTTGAGAGGTGAACATTCGCAGACATTTAGAGAGATAATATGTGACTCCGAGCAAAACTACATCCCAGTGAGAAGGAAAAACTCCAAGAGACGGCAGAATCAAGCATGGATAACCAGAAGTTAAGGAGGGGATTAAGTTGAAAGCAGAAATATGTAACTTGGTAACAATTAGTGCAGATCAGAGTGGGATAGATTCAGAATGTGGCAAAGATAGACTAAAAAAACTGAGGGCAATGTAGGGGTACAGGTTCACAGCTCCTTGAAAGTGGAGTCACAGGTGACAGAGTGGTGAAGAAGGCATTCGGCATGCTTGGTTTCATCTGTCAGAACATTGAATACAGGAGTTGGGACGTCTTGTTGAAGTTGTACAAGACATTGGTAAGGCCACACTTGGAATACTGTGTACAGTTCTGGTCACCTTATTATAAAAAGGATATTATTAAACTAGAAAGAGTGCTGAAAAGATTTACTAGGATGCTACTGGGACTTGATGGCTTGAGTTATAAGGAGAGGCTGGATAGACTGGAACTTTTTCCCTCTGGAGCGTAGGAGGCTGAGAGGTGATCTTGTAGAGGTCTATAAAATAATGAGGGGGGCACAGATCAGCTAGATAGTCAATATCTTTTCCCCCAAAGGTAGGGGAGTCTAAAACTAGAGGGCATAGGTTTAAGGTGAGAGGGGAGAGATACAAAAGTGTCCAGAGGAGCAATTTTTTCACACAGAGGATGGTGAGTGTCTGGAACGAGCTGCCAGAGGTAGAGGGGGGTACAATTTTATCTTTTAAGCAGTGTGCAGACAGTTACATGGGTAAGATGGGTATAGAGGGATGTGGGCCAAACGCGGGCAATTGGGACTAGCTTAGGGGTTAAAATAAAGGGGTGGCATGGACAAGTTGGGCCGAAGGGCCTGTTTCCATGCTGTAAATCTCTGACTCGAAGCTAACGAGGAACGTGTATAGCCAATGACGGGAATTTTACCGGCACGCCGATTCCGGGGGCAGGCGAGGCTCGGAGAACGGCGTTCTCCGCTGGCCTCGGGGCGGGATCGTACGAACCTCGGGCCCGTAAGATTCCGCCCGGTGAGTTATTCAAAGTACATCAAAAGGAAGAGGCAAGTAAAAGAATGCATTGGCTTCTTGGAAAATGAAACTGGGGAATTACGGAGGACAAGGAAATCCCGCCTCGTGGGAGGTAGACTAGCCGTGACCTTTGAAATGCTGGGGCAGGCTCGGAGGGCTGAATGGCCTCCTTGCGGTGCTGGGATCAGGCTGACAGCTGGATCTTGTACCCTCTCTTTTGGCAGAGTTTTTTATCGACGGACTGGGTATCCTCCACGTTGGGTCCTGCGACGACGTGAGCGTGGACCACGCCACCAAAATCAAACTGCCCTGGAGCAGCGTCAACAAGAACGAGAAAACGTACAAGGAATTCCGCTACCCCAAGTCGTCGGAGGCAAACGTCCATCTGCAACATGGCCTGTTCTATCTGAAAAACAGGTTCAAGTGTATGGTAAAAGACTAAGGACCAAAAACAGGACTGCAACGGGGGAAAGAAACGAAACTCCAAATTGGATGCTGTGCTCGAGAGAACTGAACTCGTTAAGCAAAAAAAAAATGTGTAGGATTAGGACTTGAATTTTACCGAACAGTGGGAGCTGCCGTCACCTCACGGGGATTTCGCTGAGTGTAAAATAATCTTTACCCATAAAAGTTGCTCAAAATCCAGGGATGGGCAACTGAGAATTCTGTTTTTCAAAAGCACTTGCGTTCCTTTCAGGATTCAGAGTATCGGAATAACCTGCCCCAAGCGAGCAGTTCTGTTCTGCCACGTGAATCACTTCCATGACCTCAAAACGGATTCTCCGTGTCCCGGACTCATCTGCGATTTTAAAAAAAAAAGCAAGCAAACCAGGCCACGCAATCGGCCCTGCTAAAGTTGACTCTCACTCTACCTATGAGACGTTCATTGCTAATCGGGCTGCCTTTTCACACTGTGACGATCGAGGGCAGTTGCGACTGGAACCAAGGGTTCGACATCCCCGTATTAAGTGACTCACACACTGAGTCATCAACTCATTGCCTCCTTGAGAATAATCCGGCCCTAAGGCTCCCCAACCCAAGGTTAAACCTCTCGAGGCAGAATGTGCTGGATGTGAAACATTTGCGTGACTCAACAGGGGTGGATTTAGAATCATAGAATCCCTACAGTGCAGGAGGGGCCATTCGGCCCATCGAGTCTGGACTGGTAACAATCCCGCCTCAGCCCTATCCCTGTAACCCCACATTTTTATAGCCCCCCTGACACTAAGGGACAATTTAGCATGGCCAATCCACCTAACCTATACATCTTTGGACACTAAGGGACAATTTAGCATGGCCAATCCACCCTAACCTACACATCTTTGGACACTAAGGGACAATTTAGCATGGCTAATCCCCCTAACCTGCACATCTTTGGACACTAAGGGACAATTTAGCATGGCCAATCCCCCTAACCTACACATCTTTGGACACTAAGGGACAATTTAGCATGGCCAATCCACCCTAACCTATACATCTTTGGACACTAAGGGACAATTTAGCATGGCCAATCCCCCTAACCTACACATCTTTGGACACTAAGGGACAATTTAGCATGGCCAATCCCCCTAACCTACACATCTTTGGACACTAAGGGGCAATTTAGCATGGCTAATCCACCTAACCTATACATCTTTGGACACTAAGGGACAATTTAGCATGGCCAATCCACCTAACCTATACATCTTTGGACACTAAGGGACAATTTAGCATGGCCAATCCACCCTAACCTATACATCTTTGGACACTAAGGGACAATTTAGCATGGCCAATCCACCCTAACCTATACATCTTTGGACACTAAGGGACAATTTAGCATGGCCAATCCCCCAAACCTACACATCTTTGGACACTAAGGGACAATTTAGCATGGCCAATCCACCTAACCTACACATCTTTGAACACTAAGGGGCAATTTAGCATGGCCAATCCACCCTAACCTACACATCTTTGGACGCTAAGGGGCAATTTAGCATGGCCAATCCACCCTAACCTACACATCTTTGAACACTAAGGGGCAATTTAGCATGGCCAATCCACCCTAACCTACACATCTTTGGACACTAAGGGGCAATTTAGCATGGCCAATCCACCCTAACCTACACATCTTTGGACGCTAAGGGGCAATTTAGCATGGCCAATCCACCCTAACCTACACATCTTTGGACTTTGGGAGGAAACTGGAGCACCCAGAGGAAACCCACGCAGACACAGAGAGAACATGCAAATTCCACACAGACAGTAAACCAAAGCCAGAAGCGAACCCGGGTCCCTGGCACTGTGAGGCAGCAGTGCGAATCACTGTGCCACCCTCTTAAAAGGAGGCCATTCGGCCCATCGAGCCTGCACCAACAACAATCCCACCCCGGCCTTATCCCGGTAACCCTACGTATTTACCATTGCTAATCTCCCTGACACTTGGGGGCAATTTAGCGTGGCCAGTCTACCTAACCTACACACCTTTGGAGTGCAGGAGGAAACCGGAGCACCCGGAGGGAATCCACACGGACACAGGGAGAGCGAGAAATATTGCATGACTCAGCAGGGGTGTATTTGCGAAACACATTGTCTGCCTTGCTTTGGAAGGTGTCTGCGACGGATATGGACCAGAAAGGTGCTGGAATAGAAAGTCTGGAAAGCCTTTCAGTTCTTCAAAGCTGAGACCCAAAACTGGGACAACAGGGTGTGCAGCGGAGCGAGCACTTACTGACCTTGTCTGTCACCTTCTCCAGAGGCACCTCTCCAATTTGCTTCCAGACATCCTGACAAAGGATCATCCAGACTCCAAACATTGGCTCGATTCTCTGTCCACAGACGCTGTCAGACCCGCTGAGATTTTCCAGCATTTTCTGTTTCAGATTCCAGCATCCGCAGTGATCTGCCTTTACCCCAATTCACCTCAGTGGGCACACAAGGGACCCAGTGTACCCACCTTTCACTCTTCATATTCAGTTTACCAATAACTATGACTTGGACCAGTTTATATCAAGTTTGTTTCTTATTTATCCTCAGCTACTAAGGCCCTCCCTCACCTTGGGGCTTTTTAAAAAAAATGTAGCTGGAAACACTATTTCTGCAGCCAGAGTTAGAGTAGGAATGCATCATATCTTAAATGTACTGGGAGCAGGCTGGGGGAGGGAGATGGTTGCAGACTCTGGTTGGGACCATTAAACAATGATAAATTGTATTTATCTAAAACCTTTTAGGGCACTTCACGAGAGCGCTGTGCATTTGCCATTGTCTTCTTGGACTTACAGAATCCCTACAATGCAAAATTAGGCCATTTGGCCCATTGAACCTGCACCAACAACAATCCCACCCTATCCCCGTAACCCCACATATTTACCCCCTGACACTAAGGGGCAATTTAGCACGGCTAATCCACCTAACCTACACATCTTTGGACACTAAGGGGCAATTTAGCATGGCCCCTTAGTGTCCAAAGATGTGTAGGTTAGGGTGGATTGGCCATGCTAAATTGTCCCTTAGTCTCCAAAGATGTGTCGGTTAGGGTGGATTGGCCATGCTAAATTGCCCCTTAGTGTCCAAAGATGTGTAGGTTAGGGTGGATTGGCCATGCTAAATTGCCCCTTAGTGTCCAAAGATGTGTAGGTTAGGGTGGATTGGCCATGCTAAATTGTCCCTTAGTGTCCAAAGATGTGTAGGTTAGGGTGGATTGGCCATGCTAAATTGTCCCTTAGTGTCCAAAGATGTGTAGGTTAGGGTGGATTGGCCATGCTAAATTGTCCCTTAGTGTCCAAAGATGTGTAGGTTAGGGTGGATTGGCCATGCTAAATTGTCCCTTAGTGTCCAAAGATGTGTAGGTTAGATTTTTTAAGTTGAGTTTATTTATGGCTCACATTGACATTGCAATGAAGTTACTGTGAAAATCCCGCAGTCCCCACACTCCGGCACCTGTTCAGATACACTGAAGGAAAATTTCGCACAGCCAATCCACCTAATTCACGCATCTTTCGGACTGTGGAAAGAAACCGAGAGCCCCCCAGGGGAAACCCGCGCAGACACAAGGAGAATGCGCAAACTCTGCACAGACAGTGACCCAAGCTGGGCATTGAACCAGGGTCCCTGGCGCTGTGAAGCAGCATGAGTTGACTCTGTTAAATTGCCCCTTAGTGTCCAAAGCAGGTTAGGTGGATTGGCCATGCTAAATTGTCCCTTAGTGTCCAAAGATGTGTAGGTTAGGGTGGATTGGCCATGCTAAATTGTCCCTTAGTGTCCAAAGATGTGTAGGTTAGGGTGGATTGGCCATGCTAAATTGTCCCTTAGTGTCCAAAGATGTGTAGGTTAGGGTGGATTGGCCATGCTAAATTGCCCCTTAGTGTCCAAAGATGTGTAGGTTAGGTGGATTGGCCATGCTAAATTGCCCCTTAGTGTCCAAAGATGTGTAGGTTAGGGTGGATTGGCCATGCTAAATTGTCCCTTAGTGTCCAAAGATGTGCAGGTTAGGTGGATTGGCCATGCTAAATTGCCCCTGAGTGTCCAAAGATGAGTAGGTTAGGTGGATTGGCCATGCTAAATTGTCCCTTAGTGTCCAAAGATGTGTAGGTTAGGTGGATTGGCCATGCTAAATTGCCCCTTAGTGTCCAAAGATGTGTAGGTTAGGGTGGATTGGCCATGCTAAATTGTCCCTTAGTGTCCAAAGATGTGTAGGTTAGGGTGGATTGGCCATGCTAAATTGTCCCTTAGTGTCCAAAGATGTGCAGGTTAGGGTGGATTGGCCATGCTAAATTGCCCCTTTGTGTCCAAAGATGTGTAGGTTAGGGTGGATTGGCCATGCTAAATTGCCCCTTTGTGTCCAAAGATGTGTAGGTTAGGGTGGATTGGCCATGCTAAATTGCCCCTTAGTGTCAGGGAGATTAGCAGGGTAAATACATGGGGTTCCGGTGATAGGGCCTGGGTGGGATTGTTGCTGCTACAGACTCAGTGGGCTGAATGGCCTCCTGCACTGTAGGGATTCTATGACTCTATGAAGTGAGACGGCAAAACCGTGACATTTAGCACAAGTTTGACATCATCCCCTTCGGATACAAGTATGTTGAATCCAACTGGTGCGTAACTGGAAGCGGTGGAGGTGGCAAAAAGATCTGGGTGTCCATGAGTTAGTGGATAGGTACAAAAAGCAATGTAACAAGTGAACAGAATATTGGCCTTTATCACAGGAGGTGAGGGGGGGGCAGGTTTGGTTTGACAGAGCCTTGCCCTGACCCCCACCTGGAGTTCTTCACTCTGTCCTGGGCCCCACACCTCAGCAATGACGTAGCGACCTTGGCAAACGTGTCACAAATAGGCTGACATTAACACTGCAATGAAGTTCCTGTGAAAACCCCCGACTCGCCACTCCTGTTCGGGGAATTTAGTGCAGCCAATGCACCTCGCCTGCACGTCTTTTGGAGGAAACCCACGCAGACACGGGGGGAACGTGCAGACTCCGCGCAGCCAGTGACCCAAGCCGGGAATCGAACCCGGGTCCCTGGCGCTGTGAAGCAGCAGTGCCAACCCACTGTGCCATCTTGCTGCCCCAAGGGTGGCATGGCCAACGTGATGCCAGGGTTGAAAGGGAACCAGTCGCACGGGCTCTGTTTCACTGAGATTAGAGTCGCAAAGTGTGACAATCCGATGAAGGTGTTTAATATGAGATGGGCTCCCAGTGGGGGAGATAGAAAATGTTCCCTCCAGCGAGGGGAGTCCAGAACACAGAGGGTTTACCTCGAAACCCCAACTAGACCATTGAGAAGTGAAGCACTTCACACAAAATGTAGAGGGAATCTGGATCTTTATTCTACAAAAGCCTTTGGACCCTGAGCAATTGAAGCTATCAAGTGATAGACTTCTTGCGGGGGGGGGTGGTTTATTCATTTGTGGGACACGGGCATCGCTGGATGGGTCCAGCATTTATTGCCCATCCCTAGTTGCCCTTGGAGGGCAGTTGAGAGTCAACCATATTGCTGTGACTCTGGAGTCACATGTAGGCCAGACCGGGGTAAGGACGGCAGATTTCCTTCCCTGAAGGGGAACCAGATGGGTTTTTCCGATTATGGTCATCATTGCATCCTTAGTTCCAGATATTTTTAGTAGGCGAGGGTTTGATATTGCAAGAGGGTCGAGTGACGATATAGGGTTTAGAGACACAGAGCAGGCAATGGAAAGAGCACCGTAAACCAATTCTTGATTAACACAGACCCATAGCCAGAAGATGAGAAAATAGTCACCAGCTCAGTAATATGCCTCCCTCACTCGACAAAGGCTCCTTCATTATATCGGGGCAGTTAGTACTTTTCCCAGGAAAAGAACCAGCCTGATCCAGATAACAGCAAGACATCGGCCGGAATTCTGCGGCCGTTCATACGGGCGGGGTTCTCCAGTCCCGCCGGCAGCACACGGGGTTTCCCGCCAGCCTGAGGTGACAGCGGCAGGGACAAGAGAATCCCGCCCGTAGGCCAGAATACCTCGCCTGTGGTCCTTCAATGAGGGGGAGGTGAGTACGTGGCCACATCAATAGAAAAAACGGGCCAAGTTACCCAGGCAGGTTCTCATACAATGCACCGATGCCTGATCCTGGTCATAGTACACAAAGCACACCGGAAGTAATCCCTCACCCTCCTCACGTTGTACATGGCAAGTGACCCGGACCACCCCTCGCTCTTGCCCCAAGATTCCCACACTTTGCTATCGCTCGTGACCCACATATACAGTCTACCGGAGAGTTTCCAGCTGGACCTCGTCTCCAAGATTGACTTGGAAGTGCTTCCGGGTTCCGTCAGGGATTGCCGGCAGCCATCTTGTGCGAGGCCTGCTTGGACGCGGCGGCCATGTTGAACGCACAATTTAGAAAATGGAGGAACGGGCCTCGGACGTTTCACCCTGTCCAGCATCCAGCCCCTTGTGGCACCGCGAGGGGTATTGGCCAGATAAATGAGCTTGAGGTGCGGAGCGGCTGTGTTACGGGGTTAAACGTTCCCCCGGTGTTAGCTCTGATGACACCAGATTGAGTTTGAGTCCCACTTCAGAGAGTTGGGCGGAGAGTCCAGGCTGCCAACTCCAGTGCAGTACTGAGGGAGTGCTGTCTTTCAGACAATATATTAAACTGAGTCCTTCTCTATCCCATCAGCCACTAAGGTACTATTTTGAAGAAGGCAGGAGAATTTTTGTCAATATTTATTTGGGTTGGACACGAAAAACAGATTCGCTGATTGTTGTCATTGAAGCGTAGAACATTGAGCCCATCTCCAGAGACTAATCCAATTCCCCGCTTCCATCCCTTGAAGCTTATTTCCCTCGAATACCTATCCAATTTCCTTTCCAAATGTAATTATTTACTATTTACTACTGTCACAAGTTAGCTAACATTAACACTGCAATGAAGTTACTGTGAAAATCCCCGAGTCATGTTCGGGTACACTGAGGGAGAATTTACAATGGCCAATCCACCCTAACCTACACATCTTTGGACACTAAGGGACAATTTAGCATGGCCAATCCACCTAACCTACACATATTTGGACACTAAGGGACAATTTAGCATGGCCAATCCCCCTAACCTACACATCTTTGGACACTAAGGGACAATTTAGCATGGCCAATCCACCTAACCTACACATCTTTGGACACTAAGGGGCAATTTAGCATGGCCAATCCACCCTAACCTACACATCTTTGGACACTAAGGGGCAATTTAGCATGGCCAATCCACCTAACCTACACATCTTTGGACACTAAGGGGCAATTTAGCATGGCCAATCCACCTAACCTACACATCTTTGGACACTAAGGGGCAATTTAGCATGGCCAATCCACCCTAACCTACACATCTTTGGACACTAAGGGGCAATTTAGCATGGCCAATCCCCCTAACCTACACATCTTTGGACACTAAGGGGCAATTTAGCATGGCCAATCCACCCTAACCTACACATCTTTGGACACTAAGGGGCAATTTAGCATGGCCAATCCACCCTAACCTACACATCTTTGGACACTAAGGGGCAATTTAGCATGGCCAATCCACCCTAACCTACACATCTTTGGACACTAAGGGGCAATTTAGCATGGCCAATCCCCCTAACCTACACATCTTTGGACACTAAGGGGCAATTTAGCATGGCCAATCCACCCTAACCTACACATCTTTGGACACTAAGGGGCAATTTAGCATGGCCAATCCACCCTAACCTACACATCTTTGGAATGTGGGAGGAAACCGGAGCACCGAGAGGAAACCCACGCAGACATGGGGAGAACGTACAAACTCCACACACACACACACACACACACACACACAGTGACCCGAAGTTGGAATTGAATCCAGGCCTCTGGCACTGTGAGGCAGCAGTGCTAACTACTATGTCACCGTGGCACCAAGTAGACGGATGACCATGAAACCATTGTCGGAAAAACTCCATCTGGTTCAGTAATGCCCCCTTTAGGGAAGGAAGTCTGCCCGTCCTTACCCCGGTCTGGCCTACATGTGACTCCAGAGCCTCAGCAATGTGGCTGACTCTCAACTGCCCTCCAAGGGCAATAAAGGCTGGCCCAGTCAGCGATGCCCACATCCCGTCAAAACGGATAATAAAAAAGGAGCGCTTTGGCGGAGAGGTTTGGGGAGAGGGTGGCAGAGTTTGTAGCTGGAAGGGCTGACGGCCAAGGAAGGGGGTTGGGGGAGGGGTAGCGGGCAAGCGACCCCAATTGGGGGGAAGCAGAGAAGTGGATGATAAAGCAAGTCAGAGACGGGGACGAGCGAACAAAGAACAAAAACATGATCGGCCCTCCAAGCCTGTGCCGATCATGATACCCAAACTAGACTACACCCTTCTGCCCTCACTCGGTCTGTATCCCTCTATTCCCTCCCTATTCATGTACCCGTCCAGATGCCTCTTAAATGTTGCTAATGTGCCTACTCCCACCCCCTCCTCTGGCAGCGCCTTCCAGACACCCACCCCTCTCTGCGTGAAAAACCCTTAAACCGTCCCCCTCTCACCTCGAACCTGTGCCCCCCCGCGTAATTGACACTTCCACTCCGGGGAGGAAAAACCCTCTGACTATCCACCCCTGCCTCTCATCGTTTTGTAGACCAGGTCTCCCCCTCAGCCTCCGCCTTGCAAGACCGAGGTGGGGAACTTTGAGCATTCGAAGGCCAAGAGGAATGTGGGGCCTACGCTTTAACTTCTCAGCCAAGAGCTCGATGTAACCGGAGATGACACTCGAAAGGGTTAACGCTGGGGTTTTCACACTCTGAGATGGAATGCTATTCACCACGCTGGTTTGACTCCACATCTGACTGTGCTCCACGCCTCAGGACTTTAGCACTCTCCCTTTTTGATGTTTTGACTCTACGGTACCTCACTCAGCTTATTCAAATATTGGCGATGAACTCCAGTCACCTCCGGGGTGGTTAAAGTATGTGCAACAAAGATAATGTCTCTCCTAATCTCTGCTGAATCAATACCAGTCTCCTGTCAGTCTCTCCCTCCCTCTCACCTCCCTCAGGAATTTAACTCCTTGTTAACCTGATGGCTTCCAGCCTCAACAACCAGCCAGTATCAGTGGAGGGAGAAGAAAGCAGCATTAAGGTTTCAGGTAGACAGAGGTGGTGAGTATGCAATTTGAGCAGAGCGGTCAAATTTCCACAGTGGCACACTGCTGCCTCACAGCTCCAGGGACCCGGGTTCGATTCCAGCCTCGGGTCACTGTGTGTGAGGACTCTGCATGTTTCACCGTGTCTGTGTAGGTTTCCTCCAGGTGCTCCGGTTTCCTCTCACACTCCAATGTTACGCAGGTTAGGTGGATCGGCAATGCTAAATTACCCCTAACTGTCCAAAGATGTGTGGGTTAGGGTGGATTGGCCATGCTAAATTACCCCTAACTGTCCAAAGATGTGTGGGTTAGGTGGATTGGCCATGCTAAATTGTCCCTTAGTGTCCAAAGATGTGTAGGTTAGGTGGATTGGCCATGCTAAATTACCCCTAACTGTCCAAAGATGTGTGGGTTAGGTGGATTGGCCATGCTAAATTGTCCCTTAGTGTCCAAAGATGTGTAGGTTAGGTGGATTGGCCATGCTAAATTGTCCCTTAGTGTCCAAAGATGTGTCGGTTAGGGTGGATTGGCCATGCTAAATTGTCCCTTAGTGTCCAAAGATGTGTAGGTTAGGGTGGATTGGCCATGCTAAATTACCCCTAACTGTCCAAAGATGTGTAGGTTAGGGTGGATTGGCCATGCTAAATTACCCCTAACTGTCCAAAGATGTGTAGGTTAGGGTGGATTGGCCATGCTAAATTGCCCCTTAGTGTCCAAAGATGTGTAGGTTAGGGTGGATTGGCCATGCTAAATTGCCCCTTAGTGTCCAAAGATGTGTAGGTTAGGGTGGATTGGCCATGCTAAATTGTCCCTTAGTGTCCAAAGATGTGTAGGTTAGGTGGATTGGCCATGCTAAATTGCCCCTTAGTGTCCAAAGATGTGTAGGTTAGGTGGATTGGCCATGCTAAATTGTCCCTTAGTGTCCAAAGATGTGTAGGTTAGGTGGATTGGCCATGCTAAATTGTCCCTTAGTATCCAAAGATGTGTAGGTTAGCTGGATTGGCCATGCTAAATTGTCCCTTAGTGTCCAAAGATGTGTAGGTCAGGT
Organism: Carcharhinus amblyrhynchos; assembly: GCF_965287045.1. Classification (NCBI taxonomy): domain Eukaryota; kingdom Metazoa; phylum Chordata; class Chondrichthyes; order Carcharhiniformes; family Carcharhinidae; genus Carcharhinus; species Carcharhinus amblyrhynchos. The sequence goes on along the minus strand of NC_137359.1, from coordinate 6,040,753 downwards.
GGATTGGCCATGCTAAATTGTCCCTTAGTGTCCAAAGATGTGTTGGTTAGGGTGGATTGGCCATGCTAAATTGTCCCTTAGTGTCCAAAGATGTGTAGGTTAGGTGGATTGGCCATGCTAAATTGTACCTTAGTGTTATGGGGCTGGCAGGATAAATGCATGGGGTTATGGGAAGAGAGCCTGGGTGGGATGGTGAGTCGGTACAGACTTGATGGACCGAATGGCCTCCTTCTGCACTGTAGGGATTCTATGATAAGTTGAGGTTGCCAACTCTAGCTGCGTGTACTGCAGGAGCTTTCACCCTGTTATCTCCTCTCTCCAAGAGCTAAACACCTATTCACATGAAATAATTCTGTTACAACAGCCCCAGTGACCTTTCTCCCGGAGTCACTCCCAACTGTGTCCCGGAGATTCGTTTTTAATTCCCGGAGACTCCAGAGCAATCCTGGAGGTTTGGCAACCCTGCCTGCATACGTGGCCCAGTTGATGCTTCAAGTTCAACTGGACTCAGACACACAGGGGATCTGGGAGTACAGGTCCAGGGATCCTTAAAAGAGACAGCACAGTTGCACCAAGGGTGGTGGGGGCCACTGCCAAGTGGTTGAGGCAGTTATGTGAGTCACATTTAAGACTTATCTGGATAGAGACCTGAACAGGAGGGATATTGTTGGACATATACGGTTGGTCTAGATAGGACAATGTGACCGGCTTGGAGGGCCGAAGGGCCTGTTCCTGTGCTGTACCTTATTCTTGCTCAGTCATCGATGTTAGCTAAATAATATCCCTTTGAGGGCTCATTCAGCCGCGTCTCCATGTCTATTAAGGCTTACATTAACACTGCAATGAAGTTACTGTGAAAATCCCCGAGTCATCACACTCGGGTACACTGAGGGAGAATTTAGCCAATGCGCCCAAACCAGCACGTCCCTTGGACAAAACACCAAGCGATATGAAAGCGAACTGCAGCGACCTCTCACTGGTGTGGAACACTGCGTTCGAAGCTTAAGCGGAATATACAAACCGGGGCTTCTAAAAGTCACGTCACACCATATCATCTCTTTCAGCTCATTTCTACACTGCTTTCTGTGCTCTTCAAACTTTGGTAGTGTCGATAAAATAAAAATTCCATTTGTATTGAAGAATAAATGATTCATTTTAACCTGGGCTCCCGTCTGCATTTTGTACAAACATCCAAACCCACAACCTCTACCATCTAGAAGGACAAGGGCAGCAGATACCTGGGAACACCCCCCACCTGGAGATTCTCCTCCAAGTCACTCACCATCCTGTCTTGGAAATATATCGCCGTTCCTTCACTGTCACTGGGTCAAAATCCCTCCCTAACAGCACTGTGGGTGTACCTACACCACATGGACTGACTGATGTCCAATAACAATCCTGGAACTCCCTCCCTAACAGCACTGTGGGTGTACCTACACCACAGGGACTGACTGATGTCCAATAACAATCCTTGAACTCCCTCCCTAACAGCACTGTGGGTGTACCTACACCACACGGACTGACTGATGTCCAATAACAATCCTGGAACTCCCTCCCTAACAGCACTGTGGGTGTACCTACACCACATGGACTGACTGATGTCCAATAACAATCCTGGAACTCCCTCCCTAACAGCACTGTGGGTGTACCTACACCACAGGGACTGACTGATGTCCAATAACAATCCTGGAACTCCCTCCCTAACAGCACTGTGGGTGTACCTACACCACACGGACTGACTGATGTCCAATAACAATCCTGGGACTCCCTCCCTAACAGCACTGTGGGTGTACCTACACCACAGGGACTGACTGATGTTCAATAACAATCCTGGAACTCCCTCCCTAACAGCACTGTGGGTGTACCTACACCACACGGACTGACTGATGTCCAATAACAATCCTGGAACTCCCTCCCTAACAGCACTGTGGGTGTACCTACACCACACGGACTGACTGATGTCCAATAACAATCCTGGAACTCCCTCCCTAACAGCACTGTGGGTGTACCTACACCACATGGACTGACTGATGTCCAATAACAATCCTGGAACTCCCTCCCTAACAGCACTGTGGGTGTACCTACACCACAGGGACTGACTGATGTCCAATAACAATCCTGGAACTCCCTCCCTAACAGCACTGTGGGTGTACCTACACCACACAGACTGCAGCGGACCCAGATGGCAGCTTCCGAATGGTATTTAGGGATGGGCAATTAATGCTGGCCTTGCCAGCGATGCCAACGTCACATCAAAGAATAAATGAAAATGAGAGACTCGGGAACTGTTTAAAACTTCCAATTTTATTTTAATGCTCCTGTGCTCCCTCCGCACCCCCACAGCTGTCCCTGTGACTGGTATTTGCTGTAAAAAGTCTGACAACACCAGGTTTTAGTCCAACCTATTTATTTGATAATATACTCGCAAGCTTTCAGGGTTAGCCCCTTCGTCAGGTGAATGGAGAGTTCTGGCCTCAGACAGAGCATATAAAGCACAGACAGTTTAGAGATTACTGATTAGAATGCGAATCCTTACACCTAACCTGCTGTTCAAGACCTGAAGTGGCTGACAATGTGAGTGGAAGGAGCACTGATCACAGGTTACAGAGGTGTGTATTGTCTCCAGACAGTACAGTAAGTGAGGTTTTGCAAACCCAGGCAAGTCACAGGGGTTACAGATAGTGCGACATGAACCCAAGATCCCTGTTGAGACCGTCCTCATGTGTGCGGAACTTGGCTATCAGTCCAGAGCTTTCTGTCTTAACCTGGCAAAGGTGATTCTTCTGATAGACACTTCTGTGTCCTTGGGCCTGAGTAGTGTAGGTGGGTGAATCCGCAGTTATCATAAGAACATAAGAAATAGGAGCAGGAGTGGGCCATCTAGCCCTTCGAGCCTGCCCCGCCATTCAATAAGATCATGGCTGATCTGAAGTGGATCAGTTCCACTTTCCCGCTTTCTCCCCTTAATTCCCCTGTCTATCAGAAACCTATCTACCCGTGACTTAAATATATTCAGCGAGGCAGCCTCCACCACTTCAATGGGCAGAGAATTCCAGAGATTCACCACCCTTTGAGTGAAGAAGTTCCTCCTCAACTCTGTTCTAAACTGACCCCCCCTTTATCTTGAGGCTGTGCCCTCTAGTCCTGCTGTCCTTTCTAAGCGGGAAGAATCTCTCTCCCTCTACCCTATCCATCCCCTTCATTATCTTATACGTCTCTATAAGATCCCCCCTCATCCTTCTAAACTCCAACGAGTACAGACCCAGTCTATTTAGTCTCTCTTCATAGTCCAACCCCCTCATCTCCGGTATCAGCCTAGTGAACCTCCTCTGCACTCCCTCCAAGGCCAATATATCCTTGCGTAAGTGCGGCGCCCAAAACTGCACACAGTACTCCAGCTGCGGCCTCACCAATGCCCTATACAGCTGCAGCAAGACCTCCCTACTTTTATATTCAATCCCCCTCGCTATGAAGGCCAGCATCCCATTCGCCTTCCTGACCACCTGCTGCACCTGCAGGCTGGGTTTTTTGCAACTCATGCATCTGATCGTCTTTATCTCTGGAATCCAACCTGAGCCTACTTGTTGTGGGAGGCGAGGGCCTCGTGGAATTAGACTATTAATCCAGAAACTCAGCTAATGTTTTGGGGACCTGGGTTCAAATCCCGCCACAGCAGATGGTGGGATTAGAATTCAGTTGCAAAAATAGCCAGGATTCAGGGTTAGTTTGGAAGAGTGAGAGGGAATTTCATAGAAATTTATAAAATTCTGACAAGGTAGATTCAGAAAGAATGTTCCCGATGGTGGGGGAATCCAGAACTAGGGGGTTATAGTTTGAGGATAAGGGGTAAACCTTTTAGGACTGAGGTGAGGAGAAATTTCTTCACCCAGAGGGTGGGGAATGTGTGGAATTCACTCCCACAGAAAGTAGTTGAGGCCAAAAGTTGTGTGATTTCAGGAAGAAATTAGATATCGCTCTTGGGGCTAAAGGGATCGAAGGATATGGGGGGGGTGGGGGATCAGGATATTGAACTGGATGATCAGAATGAATGGCGGGGCAGGATCGAAGTAGCCTCCTCCTGCTCCGAGTTTCTAAGAATCAATCGATGACCATGAAACCACTGCCAACCATCAGAAAAACCCCATCTGGGTCACTAATGTCCTTTCGGTCGGGAAATCTAGCCTACATGTGACTCTAGACCCACAGCAATGTGGGTGACTCTCAACTGGCCCTCGGGCAGCCAGGGATGGGTAATAAATACTGGTCCAGCCAGCGAAGCTCGTGTCCCATAAATGAATTCTTAAAAATCTGTCCAGATGGTGAAAATAGCCAAGACTCACAACGAGGTATTTTAACAATTCCCTGTAACTTACTCTGTGCTCCCATCCCGTCAAGTTAAATCAATGCTCACTAACGCTGTTTCTGAACTTCCAAACAGCGGGAATCCACTTGATCACTCAGAGGAATGGGGTCAGTCAGATGATCAGTCCTACCAGCCGTTAACCTTCAACCAAACGGCTCAAGAACAGCTTCTTCCCAGCTGCCATCAGACTCCTGAATGGACCAACCTCGCGTTAATCTGATCTTTCTCTACACCCTATCTGTAACTGTAACACTACATTCTGCACCCTCTCCTTTCCTTCTCCCCTATGTACTCTATGAATGGTATGCTCTGTCGGTATAATGCACAAGAAACAATATTTTTCACTGTATCCCAGTGTGTGACAATAATAAATCAAATATTAAGCTGATCTTTCTCTACACCCTATCTGTAACTGTAACACTACATTCTGCACCCTCTCCTTTCCTTCTCCCCTATGTACTCTATGAACGGTATGCTTTGTCTGTATAGCACACAAGAAACAATACTTTTCACTGTCTCCCAATACATGTGACAATAATAAATCAAATCAAATATTAAGCTGATCTTTCTCTACACCCTAGCTGTAACTGTAACACTACATTCTGCACTCTCTCCTTTCCTTATCCCCTATGTACTCTATGAACGGTATGCTTTAAGAACATAAGAAATAGGAGCAGGAGTAGGCCATCTAGCCCTTCGAGCCTGCCCCGCCATTCAATAAGATCATGGCTGATCTGAAGTGGATCAGTTCCACATTCCTGCCCTCTCCCCATAACCCTTAATTCCCCTGTCTATCAGAAACCTATCTACCCGTGACTTAAATATATTTAGCGAGGCAGCCTCCACCACTTCAACAGGCAGAGAATTCCAGAGATTCACCACCCTTTGAGTGAAGAAGTTCCTCCTCAACTCCATTCTAAACCGCCCCCCCTTTATCTTGAGGCTGTGCCCCCTAGTCCTACTGTCCTTTCTGAGCGGGAAGAGTCTCTCTACCTCTACCCTATCCATCCCCTTCATTATCTTATGCTTTGTCTGTATAGCGCACAAGGAACAATACTTTTCACTGTATCCCAATAAATCAAATGAAAGTCAAATCAAACCCCTGCATCCTCCTGTTTTAAAATAACCAGGTAACCAACTGAACGAAACCAAATGAAGCATCCCTGTTTGCTTGTGTGACTGGATCACTGCAGGAGGCCACTCATTCCACAGCTCACTGCTTCCTTTATTTAACAGTGCCACAGGATGATTAATGGGTCTCCAGTTGACTGTTCCTATAAATAGTCAGCCCATTAGTCCAAAACAGATTGAGTCAGACACAAAGCCCTGTGCCTGTCTTATCACACCGGTGAGGAAGGAACTGATTCTGAGCTGGGGCCTGTGGTGAGTTCAACATCCGGTCAACAGGCCTTGGAGATTGAAGCTTTATTCAGGAGAGTACACAGAGGAGAAGGAAAGGAGAGAGAGCAGAATGTAGTGTTACAGTTACAGATAGGGTGTAGAGAAAGATCAGCTTAATATTTGATTTATTATTGTCACATGTATTGGGATACAGTGAAAAGTATTGTTTCTTGTCTGTATAGTGCGCAAGAAACAATACTTTTCACTGTATCCCAATACATGGGACAATAATAAATCAAATATTAAGCTGATCTTTCTCTACACCCTATCTGTAACTGTAACACTACATTCTGCACCCTCTCCTTTCCTTCTCCCCTATGTGCTCTATGAATGGTATGCTTTGTCTGTATAGTGCACAAGAAACAATACTTTTCACTGTGTCCCAATACATGGGACAATAATAAATCAAATCAAATCAAGGATGCTGGAATCGAACTCAGCTTCTTTGAAGAAGTGACAACCTCCAGTGGGGAATTGGAAAGTCTTCAGGCCAAAGTGCCGATCGTACCAGCTCACGCCCGCTTTGTCTCCTCTCGTGGTCTTACTGGCCCTGGATCACAGGCGTAGTCAGTGTCGCACCTGAGAAGGTGTCGTGACGATATCCAGTGGGGGATTGCGGGGGGGTTGCTGAGGAGGAGGGAGCGATCAGCCAGGGAGGTCAGTGATCAGGAGGGAGGGCAGGCGATAACCAGGTAGGGCGAAGGACTGTCAGATCTTTAGTGTCCCATGTACACATTACACAGAACACTGAGAGATCTGCGCATGCGCAATAGCACCCTCTGACTCTGAGCGGGCAGCAGGGTGACACAGTGGTCAGCACTGCTGCCTTACAGCACCAGACACTGGGTTCAATTCCATCTTGGGTCACTACCTGTGCAGAGTTTGCACATTCTCCCCGTGTCTGCGTGGGTTTCCCCCAGTGCTCCAGTTTCCTCCCACAATCCAAGAGATGTGCTGGTTAGGGTGCATTGGCTGTGCTAAATTCACCTGAACACGTGCCGGAGCGTGGCAACGCGGGGATTTTCACAGTAACTTCATTGCGGTGTTAATGTAAGCCGATTTGTGACATTAATAAGTAAACTTAAAAAACTTAGCAGCCAGTTTTCCGGCGGGCATGACTCCAATCACTCCCACTACTGGCGTGAATCACACTTTGCCTCACTTTTTGCAGTAAGTGGCATAAGGGTGTGCCTGAAAGCTCGCTGAATAAGCAGGCAGAATTCTCTCCCATTTTCATACTTGTTCAGCCCTCCTTTTGGTCAGATCCCCTCCGTAGGCTTCAAAAAGACATTTGACAAAAGTTCCCCATGGAAGGATGTTATTTTAATCCCAGCGAGGTGAATATTCAGGACAAACTTTGGGCACAGACAGTTAGTTGGTTGCCGGGAAAATACTATCGGACAAAATATTTTAAAAAAAAGGGTAGCAGATGGAATTTAAACTGGAAAGTATTGCCCACAGGACGGGAGATGAACTATATGCGTACTGCTTAGATGTGTATTGAAAAAGTGGAGGGGGTTGTTAGAATGAACTTTGACCCCTGCATTGCCATGGTAACTTCGCCAATGGATGACTCAAAAATCAAGATGGCCGCTTAGCTCGCAAAGAACTCCTCACTCTGCACCTCTATCTCTGGCCACCTACAGCGGGGCCCCACAGGGCTGTGTTCTCAGCCCCCTCACGATACCCCTTATAGACCAATCAGCAAATTCCCCTCCGACTCCATTTTGCTGATGACATCACCGTAGTGGGTCGGATCTCAAACCATGATCGAGTTACAGGAACGAGATAGAGAATCTGGTGAACTGGTGCGGTGACAATAATCCCTGCCTCAATGTTGACAAAATGAAGGAATCTTAGAACCCTACAGTACAGAAAGAGGCCCATCGGCCCATCGAGTCTGTACCGACCACAATCCCACCCAGGCCCAATCCCCATATCCCTACCCACTAATCCCTCTAACCTACACATCCCTGGACACTAAGGGGCAATTTCTCAGCACGGCCAATCAACGTAACCCGCACATCTTTTGGACTGTGGGAGGAAACCCGTGGAAACCCACGCAGACACGAGGAGAATGTGCAAACTCCACACAGACAGTGACCCGAGCCGGGAATTCGAACCCAGGACCCTGGAGCTGTGAAGTAGCAGTGCTAACCCACTGTGCTATCGAGTTCAGGAAGTGTAAAGGAGAACATGCCCCTGTCTACATCAACGGGGATGGAATGGAAAGGATCGAGAGCTTCAGGTTTTTGTGTCCAGATCACCAACAACATGTCCTGGTCCCCCCCACGCTGATACTATAGTTAAGAAAGCCCCACCAACGCCTCTACTTTCTCAGGAGACTAAGGAAATTTGGCATGTCCGCTACGACTCTCACCAACTTTTACAGATGCCCCATAGAAAGCATTCTTTCTGGGTGTATCACAGCTTGGTCTGGGATCCTGCTCTGCCCAAGACCGCAAGGAACTACAAAGGGTTGTGAATGTAGCCCAATCCATCAGCCTCCCATCCATTGACTCTGTCTACACTTCCCGCTGCCTCAGGGAAAAGTATAATCAAAGACCCCACACATCCCGGACTTTTCCACCTTCTTCCATCGGGAAAAAGATACAAAAGTCTGAGGTCCCGTACCGACCGACTCAAGAACAGCTTCTTCCCTGCTGCTGACACACCAAGTAAGAGGTGTCACAACACCAGGTTAAAGTCCAACAAGCTTATTTGATAGAAAACCCACACTCCACTCACAAATAAACCTGTTGGACTTTAACCTGGTGTTGCGAGGCTTCTGACTGTGTTTACCCCAGTCCAACGCCAGCATCTCCACATCATGGCTGACAGACCTACCGTATATTAAGTTGATCTTTCTCTACACCCTATCTGTGACTGTAACACTACATTCTGCACCCTCTCCTTTCCTTCTCCCCTATGTACTCTATGAATGGTATGCTTTGTCTGTATAGTGCACAAGAAACAATACTTTTCACTGTATCCCAATACATGTGACAATAATAAATCAAATATTAAGTTGATCTTTCTCTACACCCTATCTGTGACTGTAACACTACATTCTGCACCCTCTCCTTTCCTTCTCTCCTATATAGTCTATGAACGGTATGCTTTGTACTCTATGTACTCTATGAATGGTATGCTTTGTCTGTATAGCGCGCAGGAAACAATACTTTTCACTGTATCCCAATACATGTGACAATAATAAGAACATAAGAACATAAGAAATAGGAGCAGGAGTAGGCCATCTAGCCCTTCGAGCCTGCCCCGCCATTCAATAAGATCATGGCTGATCTGTCGCTGCTCAGTTCCACTTTCCCGCCCTCTCCCCATAACCCTTAATCCCCTCTCTCATCAAAAACCCATCAACCCGCGTCTTAAAAATATTTAGCGAGGCAGCCTCCACCACTTCAACGGGCAGAGAATTCCAGAGATTCACCACCCTTTGAGTGAAGAAGTTCCTCCTCAACTCCGTTCTAAACCGCCCCCCCTTTATCTTGAGGCTGTGCCCCCTAGTCCTACTGTCCTTTCTGAGCAGGAAGAGTCTCTCCACCTCTATCCTATCCATCCCATTCATCATCTTATATGTCTCAATGAGATCTCCCCTCATTCTTCTAAACTCTAACGAGTACAAGCCTAGTTTATTCAGCCTCTCCTCATAGCTCAACCCCCTCAACTCCGGTATCAGCCTAGTAAACCTCCTCTGCACTCCCTCCAAGGCCAAAATATCCTTGCGTAAGTACGGTGCCCAAAACTGCACACAGTACTCCAGCTGCGGCCTCACCAATGCCCTATACAGCCGCAGCAAGACCTCCCTACTTTTATATTCAATCCCCCTCGCTATGAAGGCCAGCATCCCATTAGCCTTCCTGACCACCTGCTGCACCTGCAAGCTGGGTTTTTGCGACTCGTGCACAAGGACCCCGAGGTCCCTCTGCACCGTCGCCTGCTGCAGTTTTTCGCCCCGTAAGTAATAGTCCTTCCTACCATTATTCCTACCAAAGTGGACCACCTCACACTTGCCAACATTAAATTCCATTTGCCATTTCCTGGCCCATTCGCCCAGCCTATCTAGATCCTTCTGCAGACTCTCCACACCCTCCGCACAATTTGCCTTTCCCCCAATCTTGGTGTCATCAGCAAATTTCGACACCATACACTCGGTTCCCTCCTCCAGATCATCTATATAAATGGTAAATAGCTGAGGCCCCAGCACCGACCCCTGGGGCACTCCACTAGTCACCATCCGCCAATCCGAATAGCACCCATTGACCCCCACTATTAAGTTGATCTTTCTCTACATCCTATCTGTGACTGTAACACTACATTCTGCACTCTCTCTTTTCCTTCTCTCCTATATAGTCTATGAACGGTATGCTTTGTACTCTATGTACTCTATGAACAGTATGCTTTGTCTGTATAGTGCACAAGAAACAATACTTTTCACTGTATCCCAATACATGTGACAATAATAAATCAAATCTAACATCAGTTGGGTCAGTCAGTTTCACCATCTGGATGCTTGGTGCCAGTCTGAGTGATTCTGTTGCTTTATTTGCCATGTGCCATTCAGCCAGTCTGGCAGGGCTGCCCGAGGCTGCCACGTCAGGTCTGGAGGCTTCCTCTCCCAGTTCCTGCTCGCCCAGCCTTTGGTCTGCTCCACGACCGACCCTGACCTGAATGTGAAATTGTCGGAACAATCGGCTCAGTTCAAAGAAAAGCGAATCCTTTGCCTCGTTGGAGTGTTCCCGAAAAGGTTGGGACCCACTGCCCTTCGCTCCTGCTCCTCCATTCATCATGGCTGATTGTCCAACTCAATCCTGCTTTCTCCCCATTGATCTCGTTGGCCCCAAGTGCGATATCCAGCCGCCTCTCGAATACATCCAATGTTTTGGCACCAACTGCTTCCCGTGGGAATGAATCCCACAGGCTCACGGGGTGAAGAAATGTCTCCTCACCTCCGTTCCGAATGTCCCAATCCTCAGACCCCCTGGTTCTGGACGTCCCCCACAACCATTCTCTACCCTGTGCAGTCCTGTTAGAATTTTATAAATCTCCATGAGATCCCCCCACCCTCCATTCGTCTCAACTCCAGTGAATAGGATCCTAACCCGGTCAATCTCTCCTCGTACATCAGTCCCCCCGGAATCAGCCTTCGCTGCACCACCGGAGAACAAGAACACCCTTCCTTGGAAAAGGAGGCCCAAACTGCTCACTAAACTCTCGGCGTGGCCTCCCCTGTGTAGTTACAGCGACACATCCCTCGCCCCTGTACGCGAAACCTCTCCCGATGAGGGCCAACAGGCCATTAACCCCCCCCCACTGCACCTGCACGCTTACCCTCAGCCACTGGTGCGCCCAGATCCCTCTGCACGCTCCCCTCTTCCAATGTGATATCACCTGCACAGTGGGCACAGTAACGCTCAACTTCTGTGGTGGCAAATATAGATGATCTGGAGGAGGGAACCGAGTGTAGGGTGTCGAAATTTGCTGATGACACCAAGATTGGGGGAACGGTAAATTGTGCGGAGGGTGTGGAGAGTCTGCAGAAGGATCTAGATAGGCTGGGCGAATGGGCCAGGAACTGGCAAATGGAATTTAATGTTGGCAAGTGTGAGGTGGTCCACTTTGGTAGGAAGAATGGTAGGAAGGATTATTACTTACGGGGCGAAAAACTGCAGCAGGCGACGGTGCAGAGGGACCTCGGGGTCCTTGTGCATGAGTCGCAAAAACCCAGCCTGCAGGTGCAGCAGGTGGTCAGGAAGGCGAATGGGATGCTGGCCTTCATAGCGAGGGGGATTGAATATAAAAGTAGGGAGGTCTTGCTGCAGCTGTATAGGGCATTGGTGAGGCCGCAGCTGGAGTACTGTGTGCAGTTTTGGGCGCCGCACTTACGCAAGGATATTTTGGCCTTGGAGGGAGTGCAGAGGAGGTTTACTAGGCTGATACCGGAGTTGAGGGGGTTGAGCTATGAGGAGAGGCTGAATAAACTAGGCTTGTACTCGTTAGAGTTTAGAAGAATGAGGGGAGATCTCATTGAGACGTATAAGATGATGAATGGGATGGATAGGATAGAGGTGGAGAGGCTCTTCCCGCTCAGAAAGGACAGTAGGACTAGGGGGCACAGCCTCAAGATAAAGGGTTTAGAACGGAGTTGAGGAGGAACTTCTTCACTCAAAGGGTGGTGAATCTCTGGAATTCTCTGCCCGTTGAAGTGGTGGAGGCTGCCTCGCTAAATATTTTTAAGACGTGGGTTGATGGGTTTTTGATAAGCGAGGGGATTAAGGGTTATGGGGAGAGGGCGGGAATGTGGAACTGAGCAGTGACAGATCAGCCATGATCTTATTGAATGGCGGGGCAGGCTCGAAGGGCTAGATGGCCGACTCCTGCTCCTATTTCTTATGTTCTTATAAACCCTTTCATCTCTCTTTGCCCAAGTGCGATATATCTAATGCTTCCTTGGAAACATTTAGGAGGGAATTTTCCCACGGGGATCGGAGCAGGGCGGACCATGGAAAGATTTGTTGACCTTGGGTGAGATTTTCCGGGCTGTAAAATCCCACCCTCCATACTTGGGCCTCTTTTTGTGGGAGTGAACCCCACTGTCTGGGTGAAGAAATGCCTCCTTCTCTCTATCCTCAGACTGTAACTCCGAGTTCCGAAGCCCCCCCCTCCTCCGACGGGAACACCCTCGCACCTCCTTCCAATACCCCTCCTGGTATAAATCTCGGCTGACCCCTCGTCTGAGAAAAACTCATCCAGACTTGAAACGGAGGCTCTGTTCTCTCTCCGCACCCGCTCCGATTTTCCAGCCGCTCTCTCCTCTCGTTTCCGACTCGCGGGATTTTTTTTTTGCATCGATGGGTGTAAATTGTGGGTCGCCTGAGAGCACGCCACTTCTGAAACTTGTTTCGCTTCTTTGCCTGAAGGCAAAATCCATCATGTGGGCTTTCATAAGTGACTGCGTTCTCTTTCTGCACACAACTCGACATTCTGGCTTTTCCAGTTCACCTCTCTGCCACTTTCTCCGTAGAAGTCAATCTTTAACCTTAACGTCCTGATGCACCAAGTTGCGTTTCCCGATTATTCATTTGTTTGCGAGCTCAGGAAGATGTGCTCGGAAATGTTCTCATTCTGCTGATCTGCTCAACCTCCGTTTGGCAATCAGCCTCCTTTCTCTGAGGTTTGACATCAAGCATTCACTTAAATTCCACATTGCAGTGCCCTTATGTGGACAATGAGTCTGGGAAAGGATGTGTGGATCGTTTGAGTCGCAGCGTCATGTTGCAACTGTACACAACTCTGGTGCGGCCGCACTTGGAGTACTGTGTGCAGTTCTGGTCCCCACATTACAGGAAGGATGTGGAGGCTTTGGAGAGGGTGCAGAGGAGGTTTACCAGGATGTTGCCTGGTATGGAGGGGAGGTCCTATGAGGAGAGACTGAGGGATTTGGGGTTGTTTTTGTTAGAAAGAAGGCGGCTAAGAGGGGATCTTATTGAAACATATAAGATGATTAGAGGTTTAGATAGGGTGGATGGTGATAGCCTGTTTCCTCGGATGGAGAAATCTAGCACGAGGGGGCATGGCTTTAAATTAAGGGGTGGTAGTTATAGGACGGATGTCAGGGGTAGGTTCTTTACCCAGAGGGTGGTGAGGGACTGGAATGCCCTGCCTGCTGCAGTTGTAAATGCGCCTAGTTTGGGGGCGTTTAAGAGATTGGTGGATAGGTTTATGGACGAAAAGGGATTGGTTTAGATTAGTGGGTCAATGTTTTTTTTAAATAAGACTGGTCGGCGCAACATTGTGGGCCGAAGGGCCTGTTCCGCGCTGTAATGTTCTATGTTCTATGTTCTATGTTGAGATCAAAAAGGAGAGGTATTGGGGTTCTTGAGAAACATTAAAGTAGACAAGTTCCCAGGCCTGATGGGGAATACTGAGAGAGGCAAGGGAGGAAATTGCTGGGGCCTTGAGAGAAATCTTTGTTTCCTCACTGGCTACAGGGAAAGTCCGACAGGATTGGAGAACAGCCAATGTTGTTCCTTTGTTTAAGAAGGTAGCAAGAATAATCCAGGCCGTTACAGGCCGGTGAGCCTTACACCAGTGAGAGAGAAATTATTGGAGAGGATTCTTCAAGACAGGATTTATTCCCACTTGGAAATAAGTGGACTTATTAGTGAGAGGCAACATGGTTTGTGAAGGGGTGGTCGTGTCTCACTAACGTAATTGAGTTTATCGAGGAAATGACGAGGGGAGGGCAGTGGATGTTGTCTACATGGACTTCAGTAAGGCCTTTGACAAGGTCCCTCATGGTGCAGAAGGTGAGGTCACATGGGATCAGATGTGAGCTGGCAAGATGGGTACAGAACCTGGCTCGGTCATAGAAGACAGAGGGTAGCAGTGGAAGGGTGCGTTTCTGAATGGAGAACTGTGACAACTGATGTTCGTCAGGGATCAGTGCTGGGACCTTTGCTGTTTGTAATATATATAAACGATTTGGAGGAAAATGAAACTGGATTGATTAGTAAGTTTGCAGACGACACAAAGGTTGGTGAATTTGCAGATAGCAATGAGGACCATCAGAGGATACAGCAGGGTATAGATCAGTTGGAGACTTGGACAGAGAGATGGCAGATGGATAATCTGGACAAATGTGAGGTAATGCATTTTGGAAGATCTAACACAGATAGGAAATATACAGTAAATGGCAGAACCCTTAAGAGTATTGATAGGCAGAGGGATCTGGGTGTACAGGTACACAGGTCACTGAAAGTGGCAATGCAGGTGGAGAAGGTAGTCAAGAAGGCACACGGCATGCTTGTCTTCATCATGAGTTTAAAAATTGGCAGGTCATGTTGCAGCTTTATAGAACCTTAGTGAGGCTGCACTTGGAATATAGTGTTCAATTCTGGTCACCACACTACCAGAAGGATGTGGAGGCTTTGGAGAGGGTTACAGAAAAGATTTACCAGGATGTTGCCTGGTATGGAGGGCATTAGCTGTGAGGAGAGGTTGGAGAAACTTGGTTTATTCTCACTGGAGGTTGAGGGGAGACCTGATAGAAGTCTACAAGATTATGAGAGGCAGAGTGGATAGTCAGAAGTTTTTTCCCAGAGTGGAAGAGTCACTTACTAGGGGGGGGCACAGGTTTAAGGTGCGAGGGGTAAGGTTTAAGGAGATGTACGAGGCAGATTCTTTTTACAGAGAGTAGCGGGTGCCTGGGATTCGCTGCCGGGAGAGGTAGTAGACGTGGATACGGTAGTGAGTTTTACGGGGCGTCTGGATAGATACATGAATAGGATGGGAATAGAGGGATATGGTCCCCGGAAGGGTTTTAGTTCGGATGGGGCAGCATGGTCGGTGCAGGCTTAGACGGCTGAAGGGCTTGTTCCTGTGCTGGAATTTTCTTTGTTCTTTGTTCTTAGTTAATAACTTCTATCTACGCTCCATTGTATCCTGATAACGTCTGTGTTGCACAGTGGTTAGCACTGTGGCCTCAGTGCCAGGGAGCAGGGTTCGATTCCCGGCTTGGGTCACTGTCTGAGTGGAGTCTGCACATTCTCCCCATGTCTGTGTGGGTTTCCTCCGGGCGCTCCAGTTCCTTCCCATAGTCTGAAAGACGTGCTGGTTAGGAGCCGGAGTGTGGCGACTAGGGGATTTTCACAGTAACTTCATTGCAGTGTTAATGTAAGCCTTACTTGTGACCAATAAATAAACTTGACTGTATCCTGATAACCTCTGTCTACTTTCTGCTGAATCCTGAAAACTTGTGTCTACTTTCTCCTCAATCCTGATAAATCTATCAACTTTCCCCTCTATGCTGATTTCTTCTGTTTACTTTCTCCTTTATCCTGATATCTTCCACCTATTTCTCTGCTTTCTTGATAACTTCTATTCACTTTCCCCTCTATCCTGATAACTTCTAAATACTTTCTCCTCTATCCTGATAAATTCTGTCTATTTTCTCCTGTCACCTGATAACTTCAGCCTGCTTTCTCCTCTATACTGATAAATACTATTGACTTTCCCCTCTATCCTGATTTCTTCTGTCGATTTGCTCCTCTATACTAATAACTTCCATCTACTTTCTCCTGAACCCTGTTACCTTCTGTCTACTTTCTTCTGTATCCAAATAACCTCAATCTACTTTCCACTTAATCCTGATAACTTCTGTCTGCTTTCTCCTCGATCCTGACAACTTCAATCTACTTTTCCCTCTATCCTGATAACTTGTGTCCCCTTTCTCCTCGATCCTGATAACTTCTCTCTACTTTCCCCTCTCTCCTGAGAACTTCTGTCTAATTTCTCCTCTATCCTGATAACTTCTGTCTATTTTCTCCTCTATCCTGATAACTTCTGTCTAATTTCTCCTCTATCCTGATAACTTCTGTCTAATTTCTCCTCTATTCTGATAACTTCTGTCTGCTTTTTCTTCTTTCCTGATAAATGTTATCTACTTTCTCCACTATCCTGATTTCTCCTGCCTACTTTCTCCTCGATACTGATAACTTCCATTTCCTTTCTCTGTTATCCTAATAACTTGTGTCTACTTTCTCAGTTACCCTGATAACTTCTATCTACTTTCTCCTGAATCCTCACAACTGCTGTTTACTTTCTCCATTACCCTGTTAACTTGCATCTACATTCCCCTATATACTGGTAATTTCTGTCTGCTTTCTCCTCTACCCTGATAACTTCCATCTACTTTCCCCTCTATCCTGATAACTTCCGTCTACTTTCTCCTCTATCCTGATAACTTCTATCTACTTTCCCCTCTATCCTGATAACTTCCATCTACTTTCCCCTCTATCCTGATAACTTCCGTCTACTTTCCCCTCTATCCTGATAACTTCCATCTACTTTCCCCTCTATCCTGATAACTTCGGTCTACTTTCTCCTCTATCCTGATAACTTCCGTCTACTTTCCCCTCTATCCTGATAACTACTGTCTACTTTCTCCTCGATCCTGATAACGTCTATCTACTTTCCCTTCTATCCTGATAACTTCTATCTACTTTCCCCTCTATCCTGATAACTACTGTCTACTTTCTCCTCGATCCTGATAACTTCTATCTACTTTCCCTTTTAT
Source organism: Carcharhinus amblyrhynchos (assembly GCF_965287045.1). Classification (NCBI taxonomy): domain Eukaryota; kingdom Metazoa; phylum Chordata; class Chondrichthyes; order Carcharhiniformes; family Carcharhinidae; genus Carcharhinus; species Carcharhinus amblyrhynchos. Next base: position 6,023,894 of record NC_137359.1, on the reverse strand, counting down.
CCTGATAACTTCTATCTACTTTCCCCTCTATCCTTGTTTCTCCTGTCTACTTTGCCCTCTATTCTGATGACTTCTTTCTCCTTTCCCCTCTATCCTGATAACTACTATCCACTTTCTCCTCTAGCCTGCTAGCTTCTGTCTACTTCCTCCTGTTTACTGATATCTTCCGTCTACTTTTTCCCCTATCCAGATAACTTCTATCTACTTTCTCCTGTATCCTGATAACTACTATCCACTTTCTTCTCTATCCTGATAACTTCTGTCTACTTTCTCCTGTATCCTGTTAAACTCTATCGACTTTCTGCTGCATGCTGATAACTCATAGCTACTTTCTCTTTGGTGCAGATATCTTTAATCTACTTTCTGCTCTATCCTGATAACCTCTGTCTACTTGCTCCTGTATCCTGATAACTTGTGTCTATCTTCTCCTCAATTCTGATAACTTCTATCTACTTTCCCCTCTATCCTGATTTCTTCTAGCTACTTTCCCCTCTGCATTGATAACTTCTGTCTACTTTCTCCTCTGTCCTGACATCTTCCATCTACTTTCTCCTCTATGGTGATAACTTCTATCGACTTTCCCCTCTGCCCTGATAATTTCTAAGTACTTTCTCCTCTATCATTATAACTTTGACCTACTTTCTCTTGCTTGTTGATCTATCTCCTGTATCCTGATAGCTTCTGTCTACTTTCTCCTCTATCCTGATGACTTGTGTCCATTTTCTCCTCTTTTCTGACCAAATTGAATCAAAGCAATTGTTGTAAATACCTAATTGGTTCATGGATGCTACTCAAGGAAGATAACTGGCTGTCCTTACCTGGTCTGGCCAAAGTTTGAAGTTGATTTATTAGTGTCACTGGTAGGCTTACATTAACACTGCAATTAAGTTACTGTGAAAATCCCCCAGTCTCCACACTCCGGCGTGTGCTATACAGACAAAGCATACCGTTCATAGAGTACATAGGGGGAAGGAAAGGAGAGGGTGCAGAATATAGTGTTACAGTTACAGATAGGGTGTAGAGAAAGATCAACTTAATATTTGATTTGATTTATTATTGTCACGTGTATTGGGATACAGAGAAAAGTATTGTTTCCTGCGCGCTAAACAGGCAAAACATACTGTTCATAGAGTATATAGGGGAGTAGCGGGTGCAGAATGTAGTGTTACAGTTACAGATAGGGTGTAGAGAAAGATCAGCTTAATATTTGATTTGATTTATTATTGTCCCATGTATTGGGATACAGTGAAAAGTATTGTTTCTTGTGTGCCATACAGACAAAGCATACTGTTCATAGAGTACATAGGGGAGAAGGAAAGGAGAGGGTGCAGAATGTAGTGTTACAGTCATAGCTAAGGTGTAGAGAAAGATCAACTTAATTTTTGATTTGATTTATTATTGTCACATGTATTGGGATACAGTGAAAAGTATTGTTTCTTGCGCGCTATACAGACAAAGCATACCATTCATAGAGTACATAGGGGAGAAGGAAAGGAGAGGGTGTGGAATGTAGTGTTACAGTCACAGATAGGATGTAGAGAAAGATCAGCTTAATATTTGATTTGATTTATTATTGTCACATGTATTGGGATACAGTGAAAAGTATTGTTTCTTGCGCACTGCACAGACAAAGCATACCGTTCATAGAGTACATAGGGGAGAAGGAAAGGAGAGGGTGCAGAATGTAGTGTTACAGTCATAGCTAGGGTGTAGAGAAAGATCAACTTAATTTTTGATTTGATTTATTATTGTCACATGTATTGGGATACAGTGAAAAGTATTGTTTCTTGCGCACTAGACAGACAAAGCATACCGTTCATAGAGTACATAGGGGAGAAGGAAAGGAGAGGGTGCAGAATGTAGTGTTACAGTCATAGCTAGGGTGTAGAGAAAGATCAACTTAATATTTGATTTGATTTATTATTGTCACATGTATTGGGATACAGTGAAAAGTATTGTTTCTTGCGCACTGCACAGACAAAGCATACCGTTCATAGAGTACATAGGGGAGAAGGAAAGGAGAGGGTGCAGAATGTAGTGTTACAGTCATAGCTAGGGTGTAGAGAAAGATCAACTTAATTTTTGATTTGATTTATTATTGTCCCATGTATTGGGATACAGTGAAAAGTATTGTTTCTTGCGCACTATACAGACAAAGCATACCATTCATAGAGTACAGAGGGGAGAAGGAAAGGAGAGGGTGCAGAATGTAGTGTTACAGTTACAGATAGGGTGTAGAGAAAGATCAACTTAATATTTGATTTCTTATTGTCACGTGTATTGGGATACAGTGAAAAGTATTGTTTCTTGTGCACAAAGCATACTGTTCATAGAGTACATAGGGGAGAAGGAAAGCAGTGTGAAAGTCACAGATAGGGAGAAAGATCCGCTTGATGCGAGGTAGGTCCATTCAAAAGTCTGACAGCAGCAGGGAAGAAGCTGTTCTTGAGTCGGTTGATAGGTGACCCCAGATTTTTGTATCTTTTTTCCCGACGGAAGGGGGTGGAAGAGAGCCACTGATGCTGTGGATGATTTTTGTTTTGGGGGTTTGAAGAAGTCAGACAGTTGCTGTCCAGGCTTGTCTCTGTCACTGTGAGAAGGCAGCCAGTCTGAGCGGACTGCATGTTATAATTTGGGTCTAATAACTAGTGCAAGACTGGGGGTGGGGAGAGAAATGGGAAGAAATGTTCCCCCAAGTCAGTATGTCCCATTGATGTTTCTGTCCCACATTTTATCCGAATGGGGCGAGATGTGAGACTCCCAGCGTCTAGCGGGGGGTGTTTCTGTGTTTTTAAAAGCAGGAAGTGTAACACAGCTCTGGCACAGCCCATAGCTGGGCAGAGGTGAGCTGTGAACTGTTGCATTCCTTGCCTCGGGATAGCTGGTGCGGAGTGGGAGAGATTTAGCGGTGGTGAGGGAGAAAAAGAAGGCTCGGAATAAGAAGGAGTTCGACTCTTGGGAGAGAAGAAGGATTTGGAAACAGTACAGGTTAGTGAGCAAGTGGAATGTGTCTGGATGTGCGGGAGATTCTGACTCGGTTTGGGTCTCTGCAGGAATGGGGTTTGCCTGGAGCTTTCATCAGGCATTTAAAACAAACATTTTTGTTATGAAAACATCAAACCCCGCAGCATGTTTGCAACATTTCAGAGTCGATTTCAAGCTCTGAGGATTGGCTAGGGAGAGTTCGTGTTGGTCTCATTCCTCTGTAGTTCTGATCTGCTCAAGACATTGCCAGCAAACTTTGCCCTTTAGGGAGGGAGGGATTGCCCCCTTGTTAGGAACCGCGATGAGGTGACATTTCAAAGAAGCACAGTGCAGGAAGGGGCCATTCGGCCCATCTTCTCCCATCACAATCCCTACCAAGCCCCATCCCCATAACCCCACTTATTTACCCTGCTAATCCCCCTGACACTCTGGGGCATGGCCAATCCACCCTAACCTACACATCTTTGGACACTAAGGGACAATTTAGCATGGCCAATCCACCCTAACCTACACATCTTTGGACACTAAGGGACAATTTAGCATGGCCAATCCACCCTAACCTACACATCTTTGGACACTAAGGGACAATTTAGCACGGCCAATCCACCCTAACCTACACATCTTTGGACACTAAGGGACAATTTAGCATGGCCAATCCACCCTAACCTACACATCTTTGGACACTAAGGGACAATTTAGCATGGCCAATCCACCCTAACCTACACATCTTTGGACACTAAGGGGCAATTTAGCATGGCCAATCCACCTAACCTGCACATCTTTGGACACTAAGGGACAATTTAGCATGGCCAATCCACCCTAACCTACACATCTTTGGACACTAAGGGACAATTTAGCATGGCCAATCCACCCTAACCTACACATCTTTGGACACTAAGGGGTAATTTAGCATGGCCAATCCACCCTAACCTACACATCTTTGGACACTAAGGGACAATTTAGCATGGCCAATCCACCTAACCTACACATCTTTGGACACTAAGGGGCAATATAGCATGGCCAATCCACCCTAACCTACACATCTTTAGACACTAAGGGACAATTTAGCGTGGCCAATCCACCCTAACCTACACATCTTTGGACACTAAGGGACAATTTAGCATGGCCAATCCACCTAACCTGCACATCTTTGGACACTAAGGGACAATTTAGCATGGCCAATCCACCTAACCTACACATCTTTGGACACTAAGGGGCAATTTAGCACAGCCAATCCACCTAACCTACACATCTTTGGACACTAAGGGGCAATTTAGCACGGCCAATCCACCTAACCTACACATCTTTGGACACTAAGGGGCAATTTAGCATGGCCAATCCACCTGACCTGCACATCTTTGGACACTAAGGGACAATTTAGCGTGGCTAATCCACCCTAACCTACACATCTTTGGTCACTAAGGGACAATTTAGCATGGCCAATCCACCTAACCTGCACATCTTTGGACACTAAGGGACAATTTAGCATGGCCAATCCACCTAACCTGCACATCTTTGGACACTAAGGGGCAATTTAGCATGGCCAATCCACCCTAACCTACACATCTTTGGACACTAAGGGGCAATTTAGCATGGCCAATCCACCCTAACCTACACATCTTTGGACTCTAAGGGGCAATTTAGCATGGCCAATCCACCCTAACCCGCACATCTTTGGACACTAAGGGGCAATTTCTACTCTTTACCTCTATTGATGAAGTCCCAAGATGTCAGTTTTTTTCATGGCTTTCTCGACCTGTCCTTCCACCTTCAATTATTTGTGTATGTATAGCCCCAGGTTGCTCTGCTCCTGCACCCTGAATGGAATTGTACCCTTCATTTCAGATCATCCCTCTGCTTAATGAATCATTTCCCATGTTATTGCATGCAACGCAGTGATATAGGAAATGATTCATTATGCAGAAAGATGATCTTCCACATTTCCACTCATCCCACTGACCTATCTCTATCCTCTTCAATTCAATCACCCTCCTTTCTCACAGCTTACACTTTTGGGTTTCTGAATGACTTTGATTTATTATTGTCACATGTATTGGGATACAGTGAAAAGTGTTGTTTCTTGCGCGTTATACAGACAAAGCATACCGTTCATAGAGTACATAGGGGAGCAGGAAAGGAGAGGGTGCAGAATGTAGTGTTACAGTTACAGAGAGGGCGTAGAGAAAGATCAACTTAATATTTGATTTATTATTGTCACATGTATTGGGATACAGTGAAAAGTATTGTTTCTTGTGCACTATACAGACAAAGCATACTGTTCATAGAGTACATAGGGGGAGAAGGAAAGGAGAGGGTGCAGAATGTAGTGTTACAGTCACAGATAGGGTGTAGAGAAAGATCAACTTAATATTTGATTTATTATTGTCACATGTATTGGGATACAGTGAAAACTATTGTTTCTTGCGCGCTATACAGACAAAGCATACCATTCATAGAGTACATAGGGGAGAAGGAAAGGAGAGGGTGCAGAATGTAGTGTTACAGTCACAGATAGGGTGTAGAGAAAGATCAACTTAATATTTGATTTATTATTGTCACATGTATTGGGATACAGTGAAAACTATTGTTTCTTGCGCACTATACAGACAAAGCATACCATTCATAGAGTACATAGGGGAGAAGGAAAGGAGAGGGTGCAGAATGTAGTGTTACAGTCACAGATAGGGTGTAGAGAAAGATCAACTTAATATTTGATTTATTATTGTCCCATGTATTGGGATACAGTGAAAACTATTGTTTCTTGCGCACTATCCAGACAAAGCATACCATTCATAGAGTACATAGGGGAGAAGGAAAGGAGAGGGTGCAGAATGTAGTGTTACAGTCACAGATAGAGTGGAGAGAAATGGTGAGTCCATTCAAAAGTCTGACAGCAGCAGGGAAGAAGCTGTTCTTGAGTCGGTCGGTACGGGACCTCAGACTTTTGTATCTTTTTCCCAATGGAAGAGAGAATGTCCGGGGGTTGCGTGGGTTGCTTAATTATACTGCCTGCTTTTCCCCGAGGCAGTGGGAAGTGTAGACAGAGTCAATGGATGGGAGGCTGATGGATTGGGCTACATTCACAACCCTTTGTAGTTCCTTGCGGTCTTGGACAGAGCAGGATCCCAGACCAAGCTGTGATACACCCAGAAAGAATGCTTTCTCTGGGGCATCTGTAAAAGTTGTTGAGAGTCGTAGCAGACATGCCAAATTTCCTTAGCCTCCTGAGAAAGCAGAGGCGTTGGTGGGGCTTTCTTAACTGTAATGTCAGCGTGGGGGGGGACCAGGACAGGGATCTGGACACTTGAAGCCCTTGACCCTTTGTATTTCATTTTGTTGTGAAATTCTGTATTGCTGCCCAGTGCAGCAGATTCCAAGGCACTAATATATCTGGGAAAGGAGTAATACGACCCCCTGGGGAATTGCATCAGTCTGACCACCATCTAACGATCCCTACTCTGTGTCCTGTCTCCCAGCCAATTTTGCACTCATCCTATTACTCTGTCAGTTCCGGTTCTGCTGACAAGACAACTGTACGCCTCTTCATCAAAGACCTTCACGGAACGTTGACAGAAGGTTCGTTTGACACATTCAGGGCTGGATGAGACAGGGGGGGACAGGATTGGCAGGGAGAAAGCGTCCCGTCGCATTAGCAGCCGGGCTGAGGTGAAATCGAGATATTTGGCAATGGGAGTAAGGGTAGTGGAACGAGGAGTTTGTCAGTGCAGCGAGAGATGGAGGTCCATGTTGGCTGTAGGGGCAAATCAAGGGCAGCGAACCATTCAAAGGGTCCATATTACTCCGGTGGGACTTGAAGCCCATTGACAGGAAGGGGGCAGTAAAATTCCACCCCCCCTCCAACCCAACCCCCCCCCCACCCAACCCCGCCCCCCCCAACCCTCCTCCCGGGGCTAGCACCCAGAATGCATTCCCCGAGTGTTTTGAGGAGGCCAGGGACAGGAACAGGAAGAGGCCATTCAGCCCGTCGTTCCTGCGCCGCCATTTGCCACGGTCGTCCCACGCTCCCACCCCCCCGCCCCCCACTTGGCGTCCGCTGTCCCCATCAGCCTCTAGGGTTTCGAAAGGATAGCTGTCGGAAGAGGCAGGGACGGTCGCACGCCCGGGCCCGGCTCACCTCTTGGGTTATCGCAGAATTGGCGCGGCGCAGGCGGCGGCCATTTTGTTTCCAGAGCTTCGGAACGGTGGGCTCAAAGCACCCCGGCCCGCTGCGGAGCCAACCCCACAAAGACCCGGAGGTGCGGCCTGAGAGATCGTACCAAAATACATCAGCGCGTGCGCGCAGCCGAGTTAGAGAGCGCAAAACAGGCCCCTCGGCCCATCCCATCCATGCTGACCAAGTTTCTCAATCTGAACTAGTCCCGTTGGCCTGTGTTTGGCCCACATCCCTTTCCCCCATCCATGTACCCGCCCAAATCTCTTTCAAATGTTGTCATTGTCCACCCCCCTTTACCACCACCTCCTGGTAGCTCATTCCACACACCCTCCCTGTGCCCCTCAGGTCCCCTTTCCCCGTCTCCCCTTCAACCTACGCCCTCTAGTTTTGGACTCCCCTACCCCCAGGAGCGGGGGGAAAAGACCTTATTCACCTTATCGATGCCCCTCTCTAAGGTCACCCCTCCTACACTCCAGGGGGGAAAATGTCCCAGCCTCTCCTTATAACTCAAACCTTCTGGTCCCGGTAACATCCTTGTTAATCTGTTTTTGCCCCCTTTCCAGTTTAATAACAGCCTTCCTGTCGCGGGGTGACCTGAATTGTACACTGTACTCCAAATATAGCCTCACCAATGACTTGTAACATAACAAAGAACAACACAGCCTGGGAAACAGGCCCTTCGGCCTAGCGAGCCGCCATTTTAACATTACCAGTCGCCCCCGCCTCCTCTACCCGTGTCTATGCTTGTGGCATTCCACATTGAGGGAAGGCTAATTTAGGGACAATTTGTTACACCAATCAGCCTAAGAGCACATCTTTGGGGTGTGGGAGGAAACCCAAGCAAGCACGGGGAGAATGCGCAAACTCCCACGGACACCGGCCCAAATCCACGCGAACAGTTACTCGCCCCAACTCCTGCAACTCAGCGCCCTGACTGATGATGGCAAGTGCGCCAAGCGCCTTCTTCACCACCCTGCAGACCTGCGACGCCACTTTCGAGGGCCGTTGTACCCCCGGGGGCTCTCTCCGCTCGACCACACTCGCCAGGGTCCTGCCGAAGTGCGGCCCTGGTTTGTCGGACCAGAATGCGACGCCGCGGACAAGCTGTGCGAACACAGCTATGCCGTTTCAGAAGGGAAGGTTCTTTGAGGAACCCATCGCAAGTTAACCACAGCTGGATTGAGTTCAACGATGAGAAACATTGAGTGGAGAGAAAAGGCCTCCTCCGGTTGCCTGGCCTAGATTAGATTGCAGAACATCTCGCTGTGCAGGGTTTAAAAGGAAAGGGATCAAAATAGATTGCGCAGTAATGGAAAAGATGTCCAATAAAGGCCACTTATCTGTAATTATATGAATAATTAAGGTAATGGAAGAAGATATGAGAACATAAGGGATGGGGAAGGAATAGACGGCTCCCTCGAGCCTGCTCCACCAATCAATATGACCATGGCTGATATCCATCCTCACCCCGTGCCCCCCACCATATCCCATAATTCCCTAGGAGACAATCTAGTCAATGATGGAGCTCCCACAATCCTCTGCTAAATTGCCCCTTAGTGTCCAAAGATGTGCAGGTTAGGGTGGATTGGCCATGCTAAATTGCCCCTTAGTGTCCAAAGATGTGTAGGTTAGGGTGGATTGGCCATGCTAAATTGCCCCTTAGTGTCCAAAGATGTGTAGGTTAGGTGGATTGGCCATGCTAAATTGTCCCTTAGTGTCCAAAGATGTGTAGGTTAGGGTGGATTGGCCATGCTAAATTGTCCCTTAGTGTCCAAAGATGTGCAGGTTAGGGTGGATTGGCCATGCTAAATTGTCCCTTAGTGTCCAAAGATGTGCAGGTTAGGGTGGATTGGCCATGCTAAATTGTCTCCTAGGGTCCAAAGATGTGGAGGTGAGGTGGATTGGCCATGCTAAATTGTCTCCTAGGGTCCAAAGATGTGTAGGTGAGGTGGATTGGCCATGCTAAATTGTCTCCTAGGGTCCAAAGATGTGGAGGTGAGGTGGATTGGCCATGCTAAATTGTCTCCTAGGGTCCAAAGATGTGTAGGTGAGGTGGATTGGCCATGCTAAATTGTCTCCTAGGGTCCAAAGATGTGGAGGTGAGGTGGATTGGCCATGCTAAATTGTCCCTTAGTGTCCAAAGATGTGTAGGTTAGGGGGATTGGCCATGCTAAATTGCCCCTTAGTGTCCAAAGATATGTAGGTTAGGGTGGATTGGCCATGCTAAATTGCCCCTTAGTGTCCAAAGATGTGTAGGTTAGGGTGGATTGGCCATGCTAAATTGCCCCTTAGTGTCCAAAGATGTGTAGGTTAGGGTGGATTGGCCATGCTAAATTGCCCCTTAGTGTCCAAAGATATGTAGGTTAGGGTGGATTGGCCATGCTAAATTGCCCCTTAGTGTCCAAAGATATGTAGGTTAGGGGGATTGGCCATGCTAAATTGTCCCTTAGTGTCCAAAGATGTGTAGGTTAGGTGGATTGGCCATGCTAAATTGCCCCTTAGTGTCCAAAGATATGTAGGTTAGGGTGGATTGGCCATGCTAAATTGCCCCTTAGTGTCCAAAGATGTGTAGGTTAGGGTGGATTGGCCATGCTAAATTGTCCCTTAGTGTCCAAAGATGTGTAGGTTAGGGTGGATTGGCCATGCTAAATTGCCCCTTAGTGTCCAAAGATGTGTAGGTTTGGGTGGATTGGCCATGCTAAATTGTCCCTTAGTGTCCAAAGATGTGTAGGTTAGGGTGGATTGTCCATGCTAAATTGCCCCTTAGTGTCCAAAGATGTGTAGGTTAGGTGGATTGGCCATGCTAAATTGTCCCTTAGTGTCCAAAGATGTGTAGGTGAGGGTGGATTGTCCATGCTAAATTGCCCCTTAGTGTCCAAAGATGTGTAGGTTAGGGGGATTGGCCATGCTAAATTGCCCCTTAGTGTCCAAAGATGTGTAGGTTAGGGGGATTGCCCTCTTGAAAGCCCTGTCTTCAGCTGCCTGTTGACATGCCAGGCAGTACATTCCCGACCCCACAGTGTGAGAGCAATGTTCCTCATATCACTTCTGCTATTTTTGGTTCATTCTTTTGAAACCTGTGCCCTTCTGGTTCTTGTTCCTTTCCCCGATGGGAACAGTTCCTTCCTACCTGCCCTGTCCCCGTCATGTTTTGGAACGTCCCGATTCAATTGCTTTCGACCGCAAAGGGAACTAACTGCCCCTCGCTTGGAAACTTCGAGCTGTACAGCGCTCAGGAGGTCTTTCAAGCCCGTCGAGTCCGCACCGAAACCTTTCTACCTCACGGAAGTTCCTCATCCCTGGACCCACCCTCCCGAATCCGATGGCACTTCCGAGAAAAAAAATGGCAGCCAGAATTTTATCGTCCCACCCACCACAGGAAGTGTTAGGGCGGGCAATGGGAAGGTCCGTTGTCCTCGGGCGGGGTCGGGGGGGTGGATTTTTACAGTTTTGGCATGAGCGAGGCCGTAAAATCCCCGCCGATATCTTTCTCGAGGTGTCGGAACTGCCGCGGCGAATTGGCGCACAGCAAGATCCCGCAGGCAGCGACTGGCCTCTGCGACGTCGGTTGCGGGATACGTGTTGAGCCAGAGACCAGGGTCCCACCTGAAAGGGCAGCACCCCCCACAGTGTAGCACGGCCAATCCACCCTAACCTACACATCTTTGGACACTAAGGGACAATTTAGCATGGCCAATCCACCCTAACCTACACATCTTTGGACACTAAGAGACAATTTAGCATGGCCAATCCACCCTAACCTACACATCTTTGGGCACTAAGGGGCAATTTAGCATGGCCAATCCACCCTAACCTACACATCTTTGGGCACTAAGGGGCAATTTAGCATGGCCAATCCACCCTAACCTACACATCTTTGGACACTAAGGGACAATTTAGCATGGCCAATCCACCCTAACCTACACATCTTTGGACACTAAGGGACAATTTAGCATGGCCAATCCACCTAACCTACACATCTTTGGACACTAAGGGACAATTTAGCATGGCCAATCCACCCTAACCTACACATCTTTGGACACTAAGGGGCAATTTAGCATGGCCAATCCCCCTAACCTTCACATCTTTGGACACTAAGGGACAATTTAGCATGGCCAATCCACCCTAACCTACACATCTTTGGACACTAAGGGGCAATTTAGCATGGCCAATCCACCCTAACCTACACATCTTTGGACACTAAGGGACAATTTAGCATGGCCAATCCACCTAACCTACACATCTTTGGACACTAAGGGGCAATTTAGCATGGCCAATCCACCCTAACCTACACATCTTTGGACACTAAGGGGCAATTTAGCATGGCCAATCCACCCTAACCTACACATCTTTGGACACTAAGGGGCAATTTAGCATGGCCAATCCACCCTAACCTACACATCTTTGGACACTAAGGGGCAATTTAGCATGGCCAATCCACCCTAACCTACACATCTTTGGACACTAAGGGACAATTTAGCATGGCCAATCCACCCTAACCTACACATCTTTGGACACTAAGGGACAATTTAGCATGGCCAATCCACCCTAACCTACACATCTTTGGACACTAAGGGGCAATTTAGCATGGCCAATCCCCCTAACCTTCACATCTTTGGACACTAAGGGACAATTTAGCATGGCCAATCCACCCTAACCTACACATCTTTGGACACTAAGGGGCAATTTAGCATGGCCAATCCACCCTAACCTACACATCTTTGGACACTAAGGGACAATTTAGCATGGCCAATCCACCTAACCTACACATCTTTGGACACTAAGGGGCAATTTAGCATGGCCAATCCACCCTAACCTACACATCTTTGGACACTAAGGGGCAATTTAGCATGGCCAATCCACCCTAACCTACACATCTTTGGACACTAAGGGGCAATTTAGCATGGCCAATCCACCCTAACCTACACATCTTTGGACACTAAGGGACAATTTAGCATGGCCAATCCACCCTAACCTACACATCTTTGGACACTAAGGGGCAATTTAGCATGGCCAATCCACCCTAACCTACACATCTTTGGACACTAAGGGGCAATTTAGCATGGCCAATCCACCCTGACCAACACATCTTTGGACTCTAAGGGGCAATTTAGCATGGACAATCCACCCTAACCTACACATCTTTGGACACTAAGGGACAATTTAGCATGGCCAATCCACCCTAACCTACACATCTTTGGACTCTAAGGGGCAATTTAGCATGGCCAATCCACCCTAACCTACACATCTTTGGACACTAAGGGACAATTTAGCATGGCCAATCCACCCTAACCTACACATCTTTGGACACTAAGGGACAATTTAGCATGGCCAATCCACCTAACCTACACATCTTTGGACTCTAAGGGGCAATTTAGCATGGCCAATCCACCTAACCTACACATCTTTGGACTCTAAGGGGCAATTTAGCATGGACAATCCACCCTAACCAACACATCTTTGGACTCTAAGGGGCAATTTAGCATGGCCAATCCACCCTAACCTACACATCTTTGGACACTAAGGGACAATTTAGCATGGCCAATCCACCCTAACCTACACATCTTTGGACACTAAGGGACAATTTAGCATGGCCAATCCACCTAACCTACACATCTTTGGACTCTAAGGGGCAATTTAGCATGGCCAATCCACCCTAACCTACACATCTTTGGACTCTAAGGGGCAATTTAGCATGGACAATCCACCCTAACCAACACATCTTTGGACTCTAAGGGGCAATTTAGCATGGCCAATCCACCCTAACCTACACATCTTTGGACACTAAGGGACAATTTAGCATGGCCAATCCACCTAACCTACACATCTTTGCACACTGAGGGACAATTTAGCATGGCCAATCCACCTAACCTACACATCTTTGGACTCTAAGGGGCAATTTAGCATGGACAATCCACTCTAACCTACACATCTTTGGACTCTAAGGGGCAATTTAGCATGGACAATCCACCCTAACCTACACATCTTTGGACTCTAAGGGGCAATTTAACATGGCCAATCCACCTAACCTACACATCTTTGGACTCTAAGGGGCAATTTAGCATGGACAATCCACCCTAACCTACACATCTTTGGACTCTACGGGGCAATTTAGCATGGCCAATCCACCTAACCTACACATCTCTGGACACTAAGGGACAATTTAGCATGGCCAATCTACCTAACCTACACATCTTTGGACTCTAAGGGGCAATTTAGCATGGCCAATCCACCCTAACCTACACATCTTTGGACACTAAGGGACAATTTAGCATGGACAATCCACCCTAACCTACACATCTTTGGACTCTAAGGGGCAATTTAGCATGGCCAATCCACCCTAACCTACACATCTTTGGACACTAAGGGACAATTTAGCATGGCCAATCCACCTAACCTACACATCTTTGGACACTAAGGGACAATTTAGCATGGCCAATCCACCTAACCTACACATCTTTGGACACTAAGGGGCAATTTAGCATGGACAATCCACCCTAACCTACACATCTTTGGACTCTACGGGGCAATTTAGCATGGACAATCCACTCTAACCTACACATCTTTGGACTCTAAGGGGCAATTTAGCATGGCCAATCCACCCTAACCTACACATCTTTGGACTCTAAGGGGCAATTTAACATGGCCAATCCACCTAACCTACACATCTTTGGACTCTAAGGGGCAATTTAGCATGGACAATCCACCCTAACCTACACATCTTTGGACACTAAGGGACAATTTAGCATGGCCAATCTACCTAACCTACACATCTTTGGACTCTAAGGGGCAATTTAGCATGGCCAATCCACCCTAACCTACACCTCTTTGGGCACTAAGGGACAATTTAGCATGGCCAATCCACCCTAACCTACACATCTTTGGACTCTAAGGGGCAATTTAGCATGGACAATCCACCCTAACCTACACATCTTTGGACTCTAAGGGACAATTTAGCATGGCCAATCCACCCTAACCTGCACATCTTTGGACACTAAGGGGCAATTTAGCATGGCCAATCCACCCTAACCTACACATCTTTGGACACTAAGGGACAATTTAGCATGGCCAATCCACCTAACCTACACATCTTTGGACTCTAAGGGGCAATTTAGCATGGCCAATCCACCCTAACCTACACATCTTTGGAGTGTCGGAGGAAAGTGGAGCTCCCGGAGGAAACCCACGCAGACACAGGCCATGGTGAATTGCTCTTTGTATTGGGGGAATTAGCAGGGCAAATGTGTGGGGTTACGGGAATAGGGCCTGGGTGGGATTGTGGTGGGTGCGGATACGAGGGACTGTTGGCATTCTATGATAGTACGAAGAGAGCTTCACCACCCTTTCAGAGAGAACATTTCTCCTCACCTCCGCTTTAAACGGGCGACCCCCTTCTTTTTAAAGCCCCTTTGTTCTCGATTCTCTCACACGGGGAAACCTCTTGTCCACATCCATCCTGTCGGTGCCCCCTCAGGGCGGGATTTTCCAGGCCCGCTCACTGCCAAGACTGGAAAAGCCCTCCCGGGATCAACTGACCTCTCCACGGTCCACCCCTCGCCCGCAACCATTTCCGTTGCGGGCAGAACGGGCAAATTCTGTCTCAGTTGCGTCTTCGTGTTGTCAACTCCAGCGGGTGCCAACCCAGACAGCTGCTCGTAAGACATAGGAACATAAGAAATAGGAGCAGGAGTAGGCCATCTAGCCCTTCGAGCCTGCCCCACCATTCAATAAGATCATGGCTGATCTGTCGTGGCTCAGTTCCACATTCCCGCCCTCTCCCCATAACCCTTAATCCCCTCGCTTATCAAAAACCCATCAACCCGCGTCTTAAAAATATTTAGCGAGGCAGCCTCCACCACTTCAACGGGCAGAGAATTCCAGAGATTCACCACCCTTTGAGTGAAGAAGTTCCTCCTCAACTCCGTTCTAAACCCTTTATCTTGAGGCTGTGCCCCCTAGTCCTACTGTCCTTTCTGAGCAGGAAGAGTCTCTCCACCTCTATCCTATCCATCCCATTCATCATCTTATACGTCTCAATGAGATCTCCCCTCATTCTTCTAAACTCTAACGAGTACAAGCCTAGTTTATTCAGCCTCTCCTCATAGCTCAACCCCCTCAACTCCGGTATCAGCCTAGTAAACCTCCTCTGCACTCCCTCCAAGGCCAAAATATCCTTGCGTAAGTACGGCGCCCAAAACTGCACACAGTACTCCAGCTGCGGCCTCACCAATGCCCTATACAACTGCAGCAAGACCTCCCTACTTTTATATTCAATCCCCCTCGCTATGAATTTATATTTAATCCCCCTCGCTATGAATTTATATTTAATCCCCCTCGCTATGAATTTATATCCAATCCCCCTCGCTATGAATTTATATCCAATCCCCCTCGCTATGAATTTATATTCAATCCCCCTCGCTATGAATTTATATCCAATCCCCCTCGCTATGAATTTATATCCAATCCCCCTCGCTATGAATTTATATTCAATCCCCCTCGCTATGAATTTATATCCAATCCCCCTCGCTATGAATTTATATCCAATCCCCCTCGCTATGAATTTATATCCAATCCCCCTCGCTATGAATTTATATCCAATCCCCCTCGCTATGAATTTATATCCAATCCCCCTCGCTATGAATTTATATTTAATCCCCCTCGCTATGAATTTATATCCAATCCCCCTCGCTATGAATTTATATCCAATCCCCCTCGCTATGAATTTATATTCAATCCCCCTCGCTATGAATTTATATCCAATCCCCCTCGCTATGAATTTATATCCAATCCCCCTCGCTATGAATTTATATCCAATCCCCCTCGCTATGAATTTATATCCAATCCCCCTCGCTATGAATTTATATCCAATCCCCCTCGCTATGAATTTATATTCAATCCCCCTCGCTATGACAACCCCTCCGTTCCACATCTCGGCTCTCTCGACCTTCTCGGAACTGTTTCTACATCCGTTTTTAGGTAACGAGGACTGTGGCCTGCTTGCCTTGGTGAGCCAGGGCCCTGAGTTGGCCAATCAGTTATGTAAAGCCTTGGCTAGGCCTCATTTGGAGTAGTTCTGGTCAGCACACTGCCAGGCGGAGAGAGGGCAAAGACGGCTCACCAGGATCGAGCAAAAAGGGATTGCAAAATCTAACCCGAGGCAGATTAGAGACTCCATCCCCCTCGCAATTACTCAGCCTTGTATTTAGATCTCGACCTCATTTCCTCTCATATAATCAGCTCTGTGGTGTCGGTTAGAGATCGTGCTTTGATTTCCCCAGATGACTGGCCAGGGTTCTATCCTCCGTGCCTCGATGAGTCGAGATTTGGCTAAATTCTCCCGTCCCACTGCAGAGGGTGTGCGAGCGGCCATATTGCACACACCGCGGGGCAGCACGGTGTGGTCAGCACTGCTGCCTCACAGCGCCAGGGGACCCGGGTTCGATTCCCAGCTTCGGGTCACTGTCTGTGTGGAGTCTGCACATTCTCCCCGTGTCTGCGTGGGTTTCCTCCGGGTGCTCCGGTTTCCCTCCACAGTCCGAAAGACGTACGGGTTAGGGTGGATTGGCCGTGCTAAATTAGAACATAGAACATTACAGCGCAGAACAGGCCCTTCGGCCCACGATGTTGCGCCGACCAGTTAAAAAACAATGACCCTCTAACCTAAACCAAACCCTTTCCATCCATAAACCTATCCACGGATCTCTTAAACGCCCCCAAACTAGGCGCATCTACAACTGCAGCAGGCAGGGCATTCCAGTCCCTCACCACCCTCTGGGTAAAGAACCTACCCCGACATCCGTCCTATAACTACCACCCCTTAATTTAAAGCCATGCCCCCTCGTGCTAGCTTTCTCCATCCGAGGAAAAAGGCTATCACTGTCCACCCTATCTAAACCTCTAATCATCTTATATGTTTCAATAAGGTCCCCTCTTAGCCGCCTTCTTTCTAACAAAAACAACCTCAAATCCCTCAGTCTCTCCTCATAGGACCTCCCCTCTATACCAGGCAACATCCTGGTAAACCTCCTCTGCACCCTCTCCAAAGCCTCCACATCCTTCCTATAATGTGGGGACCAGAACTGCACACAGTACTCCAAGTGCGGCCGCACCAGAGTTGTGTACAGTTGCAACATGACGCTGCGGCTCCTAAATTCAATCCCCCTACCAATAAACGCCAAGACACCGTATGCCTTCCTAACAACCCTATCTACTTGATTCCCAACTTTCAGGGATCTATGTACACATACACCTAGATCCCTCTGCTCATCCACACTATTCAGAATCCTCCCGTTAGCCCTATACTCGACACATCCGTTATTCCTGCCAAAGTGAATCACCTCACACTTTTCCACATGGTTTTGTGAGGGGTAAGTCCTGCCTCGCAAATTTGATTGAATTCTTTGAGGAGGTAACTAAGTGTGTAGACGAAGGTAGAACAGTTGATGTTGTATCCATTGGTTTTAGTAAGGCGTTTGATAAAGTTCCCCATGGTAGGCTGATGAAGAAAGTAAAGAGGTGTGGGATAGAAGGAAATTTGGCCGATTGGATAAGTAACTGGCTGTCTCATAGAAGACAGAGGGGAAAATTTCCAGACTGGAGACCAGTTACCAGCGGTGTACAACAGGGACCAGTGCTGGGTCCTCTGCTATTTGTGACTTTTATCAATGACTTAAAAGAGGGGGCTGAAGGGTGGGTTAGTAAATTTGCTGATGACACCAAGATTGGTGGAGTAGTGGATGAGGTGGAGGGCTCTTGTAGGCTGCAAAGAGACATTGATAGGATGCAGAGCTGGGCCGAGAAGTGGCAGATGGAGTTTAACCCTGGTAAGTGTGAGGTGATTCATTTTGGTAGGACAAACTTGAATATGGATTACAGGGTCAACGGCAGGGTTCTGAGGAATGTGGAGGAACAGAGAGATCTTGGGGTTCATGTCCACAGATCTCTGAAGGTTGCCACTCTAGTGGATAGAGCCGTGACGAAACCTTATAGTGTGTTAGCGTTTATTAACTGGGGGTTTGAGTTTAAGAGCCGTGGGGGTTATGCTGCAACTATACCGGACTATGGTGAGACCACATTCGGAATATTGCGTGCAGTGCTGGTCACCTCACTATAAGAAGGATGTGGGAGCATTGGAGAGAGTGCAGAGGAGATTTACCAGGATGCTGCCTGGTTTGGAGGGTAGGTCTTATGATGAATGGTTGAGGGAGCTGGGGCTTTTCTCTTTAGAGCGGAGGAGAGGCAACTTAATAGAGGGTTATAAGATGATGAGGGGGATAGATAGAGTGGATGACAGAGACTATTTCCTCGGGTGGATGTAGCTGTTACTAGGGGGCGTAACTATAAGGTTGATGGTGGGAGATATAGGAGGGATGTCCGAGGTAGATTCTTCACTCAGAGAGTGGTTGGAGTGTGGAATAGACCGCCTACTGTGATGGTGGGGTCGGATACTTTCGGAAGTGGTTCGATAGGCACATGGAGCAGTCCAGAATGATAGGGAGTGGGGATAGGTTGATCTTGGGTTTGGACATAGCTGGACACAACATTGAGGAGCTGAAGGCCCTGTACTGCGCCGTACTGTTCTATGTTTTATGTAACTTATATATATTTTTTCAATATTTTGTTACATATGCGGTGCTGCCCAACTGGTCTATACTTTACACGGACTTCCTCCCATCCCAGCTTATCCTATTTCCATATTCCTACATTAATTTTGCCCTCATTTGTTTAGCTAACTTCCTGACAAATGTGCCTGTGTTAGTTGCATTGATCACTCCCTGTTGGTATTCAGTTCCAATGTGGATGTGCTGGTGTTGGACTGGGGTAAACACAGTAAAAAGTCTGACAACACCAGGTTTCAGTCCGACCGATTTATTTGATAGTAAACGCACTAGCTTTCGGGGTTAGCCTCTTCGTCAGGTGAATGGAGAGTTCTGGCCTCAGACAGAGCATATAAAGCACAGACAGTTTAGAGATTACTGATTAGAATGCAAATCCTTACACCTAACCTGCTGTTCAAGTCTTAAAGTGGCTGATAATGTGTGTAGAAGGAGCACTGATCACAGGTTACAGAGATGTGTATTGTCTCCAGACAGTATAGTAAGTGAGGTTTTGCAAACCCAGGCAAGTCATGGGGGTTACCGATAGTGCGACATGAACCCAAGATCTCCAGACAGTACAGTGAGTGAGGTTTTGCAAACCCAGGCAAGTCACAGGAGTGACAGATAGTGCGACATGAACCCAAGATCTCCAGACAGTACAGTGAGTGAGGTTTTGCAAACCCAGGCAAGTCATGGGGGTTACCGATAGTGCGACATGAACCCAAGATCTCCAGACAGTACAGTGAGTGAGGTTTTGCAAACCCAGGCAAGTCACAGGAGTGACAGATAGTGCGACATGAACCCAAGATCTCCAGACAGTACAGTGAGTGAGGTTTTGCAAACCCAGGCAAGTCACAGGAGTGACAGATAGTGCGACATGAACCCAAGATCTCCAGACAGTACAGTGAGTGAGGTTTTGCAAACCCAGGCAAGTCACAGGAGTGACAGATAGTGCGACATGAACCCAAGATCTCCAGACAGTACAGTGAGTGAGGTTTTGCAAACCCAGGCAAGTCACGGGGGTTACAGATAGTGCGACATGAACCCAAGATCTCCAGACAGCACAGTGAGTGAGGTTTTGCAAACCCAGGCAAGTCACGGGGGTTACAGATAGTGCGACATGAACCCAAGATCTCCAGACAGCACAGTGAGTGAGGTTTTGCAAACCCAGGCAAGTCACGGGGGTTACAGATAGTGCGACATGAAGCCAAGGTTTGCCTGGGTTTGCAAAACCTCACTTGCTGTGCTGTCTGGAGACAATACACATCTCTGTAACCTGTGATCAGTGCTCCTTCTACACACATTATCAGCCACTTCAGGTCTTGAACAGCAGGTTAGGTGTAAGGATTTGCATTCTAATCAGTAATCTCTAAACTGTCTGTGCTTTATATGCTCTGTCTGAGGCCAGAACTCTCCATTCACCTGACGAAGGGGCTAACCCCGAAAGCTTGTGCGTTCACTATCAAATAAATCGGTTGGACTGAAACCTGGTGTTGTCAGACTTCTTTCTGTATTCACTCCCACCACTTCCTGGGCAAGTAGGGTCTTATCTCATATTCACCCCATCAGCGATTCGAGGTGTTTGGATTCTTCCTGCACCCAGGGTGTTGAGCTCTTTTGGGTGACCACACGTTTGCATAATATTCAAACTCCGATCCGACAAATGGCTGACTGTGTTGGGAGCGAGCCAGCCAAGTTTGTCTCTTGTCGCACGCACTGTGAGAGCCTTTGTTCGCTCCGGGAGTGTTACTGGTGTTTGGCGCCCTGCTGCTCGGTTGTGACTAATGGCGGGCCTCTTTGGACAAGAGGTCAGAGACAGCGCCCCGACCCCCCACCACCTCGGAGGCCTCGGCCTAACCCGTATCCGAGGCCACCCGGGCAGCTTGCTCAAAGGGCAGCCCACGGAAAGCCCCGGATTGGGGGTGGGGGCAGCCGGATGTGCACTCAGATCCTGCCCCAGCGGGCGGGGATATTCCCAAACCTCTCTTGACAACAATCTGAGGCCCCCTATCTGCCTCAAGAAGACCGTCGTCCCGGTAACTAAGAAAACCCAGGCAGTGTGCCTTAATGGCTATCGGCCGGTGGCTCTGATATCCATCGTTACGAAGTGCCTCGAAAGGCTAGTCACGGCACATTCTCCTCGTGTCTGTGTGGGTTTCCTCCGGGTGCTCCGGTTTCCTCCCACAGTCCAAAGATGTGCGGGTTAGGTCGATTGGCCGTGCTAAGAAATTGCCCCTTAGTGTCCAGGGATGTGTAGGTTAGAGGGATTACATAAGAACATAAGAAATAGGAGCAGGAGTAGGCCATCTAGCCCCTCGAGCCTGCCCCGCCATTCAATAAGATCATGGCTGATCTGTCGTGGCTCAGTTCCACATTCCCGCCCTCTCCCCATAACCCTTAATCCCCTCGCTTATCAAAAACCCATCAACCCGCGTCTTAAAAATATTTAGCGAGGCAGCCTCCACCACTTCAACGGGCAGAGAATTCCAGAGATTCACCACCCTTTGAGTGAAGAAGTTCCTCCTCAACTCCGTTCTAAACCGCCCCCCCTTTATCTTGAGGCTGTGCCCCCGAGTCCTGCTGTCCTTTCTGAGCAGGAAGAGTCTCTCCACCTCTATCCTATCCATCCCATTCATCATCTTATACGTCTCAATGAGATCTCCCCTCATTCTTCTAAACTCTAACGAGTACAAGCCTAGTTTATTCAGCCTCTCCTCATAGCTCAACCCCCTCAACTCCGGCATCAGCCTAGTAAACCTCCTCTGCACTCCCTCCAAGGCCAAAATATCCTTGCGTAAGTGCGGCGCCCAAAACTGCACACAGTACTCCAACTGCGGCCTCACCAATGCCCTATACAGCCACAGCAAGACCTCCCTACTTTTATATTCAATCCCCCTCGCTATGAAGGCCAGCATCCCATTCGCCTTCCTGACCACTTGCTGCACCTGCAAGCTGGGTTTTTGCGACTCATGCACAAGGACCCCGAGGTCCCTCTGCACCGTCGCCTGCTGCAGTTTTTCGCCACGTAAGTAATAGTCCTTCCTACCATTATTCCTACCAAAGTGGACCACCTCACACTTGCCAACATTAAATTCCATTTGCCATTTCCTGGCCCATTCGCCCAGCCTATCTAGATCCTTCTGCAGACTCTCCACACCCTCCGCGCAATTTGCCGTTCCACCAATCTTGGTGTCATCAGCAAATTTCGACACCCTACACTCGTGGGTACATTAGTGGGTATAATATGTAGGGATGTGGGGGTAGAGCCTGGGTGGGATTGTGTTCGGTGCAGACTCGATGGGCTGAAGGGCCTCTTTCTGTACTGTACGGATTCTATGATTCAATTCCAGCCTTCCGGACTTCCAGAATCCACTACAGTTTGCCGACTGCCGCAACAGGTCCACGGCAGACACCATCTCTCTGTCCCTGCACTCAATCTTGGAACACCGAGAGAATAAGGACGCCTATATCAGACTCCTATTTATTGACTACACCCAGCTTTCAACACCGTTATTCCCACAAAACTCATCCCCAAACTCTGTGGTCTGGGCCTCGGCTCCTCCCTGGATTCTGAATTTCCCAACTCACAGACCACAATCAGTAAGGATCGGTAACAACACCTCCTCCACAATCACCCTCAACACCAGTGCCCCACAGGGCTGTGTTCTCACCCCCTACTATACTCCTTATACACCCATGACTGTGTGGCCAAATCCCCCTCCAATTCGATTTTCGGGTTTGCTGATGACATCACCGTATTGGGTCGGATCTCAAACAATGACAGAGTTACAGGAATGAGATAGAGAGTCTGGTGAACTGGTGCGGTGACAATAATCTCTCCCTCAAAACAAAGGAGATTGTCATCGAGTTCAGGAAGTGTAAAGGAGAACATGTCCCTGTCTACATCAACGGGGATGGAGTAGAAAGGATCGAGAGCTTCAAGTTTTTAGGTGTCCAGATCACCAATAACCTGTCCTGGTCCCCCCCACGCTGATACTATATTTAAGAAAGCCCCACCAACGCCTCTACTTTCTCAGAAGACTAAGGAAATTTGGCATGTCCGCTACGACTCTCACCAACTTTTACAGATGCCCCATAGAAAGCATTCTTTCTGGTTGTATCACAGCTTGGTCTGGGATCCTGCTCTGCCCAAGACCGCAAGGAACTACAAAGGGTTGTGAATGTAGCCCAATCCATCAGCCTCCCATCCATTGACCCTGTCTACACTTCCCACTGCCTCGGGGAAAAGCAGCCAGCATAATCAAAGACCCCACACATCCCAGACTTTTCCACCTTCTTCCGTCAGGAAAAAGATACAAAAGTCTGAGGTCCCGTACCGACCGACTCAAGAACAGCTTCTTCCCAGCTGCTGACACACCAAGTAAGAGGTGTCACAACACCAGGTTAAAGTCCAACAAGCTTATTTGATAGAAAACCCACACTCCACTCACAAATAAACCTGTTGGACTTTAACCTGGTGTTGCGAGGCTTCTGACTGTGTTTACCCCAGTCCAACGCCAGCATCTCCACATCATGGCTGACAGACCTACCGTATATTAAGTTGATCTTTCTCTACACCCTATCTGTAACTGTAACACTACATTCTGCACCCTCTCCTTTCCTTCTCTCCTATGTACTCTATGAATGGTATGCTTTGTCTGTATAGTGCGCAAGAAACAATACTTTTCACTGTATCCCAATACATGTGACAATAATAAATCAAATATTAAGCTGATCTTTCTCTACACCCTATCTGTGACTGTAACACTACATTCTGCACCCTCTCCTTTCCTTCTCCCCTATGTACTCTATGAATGGTATGCTTTGTCTGTGCAGTGTGCAAGAAACAATACTTTTCACTGTATCCCAATACATGTGACAATAATAAATCAAATATTAAGTTGATCTTTCTCTACACCCTATCTGTGACTGTAACACTACATTCTGCACCCTCTCCTTTCCTTCTCCCCTGTGTACTCTATGAACAGTATGCTTTGTCTGTATAGTGCGCAAGAAACAATACTTTTCACAGAAGACTTTCTCAGGAGACTAAGGAAATTTGGCATGTCCGCTACGACTCTCACCAACTTTTACAGATGCCCCATAGAAAGCATTCTTTCTGGTTGTATCACAGCTTGGTCTGGGATCCTGCTCTGCCCAAGACCACAAGGAACTACAAAGGGCTGTGAATGTAGCCCAATCCATTACCCAGCCTCCTAATCATTGACACCATCTCCCCACTGCCTCGGAAAAGCAGCCGGCATAATCAAGGACCCCACGCACCCCGGACATTCTCTCTTCCACCTTCTTCCGTCAGGGAAAACGATACAAAAGTCTGAGATCACGTACCGATCTTAGTGTCCAAAGATGTGCAGGTTAGGGTGGATTGGCCATGCTAAATTGTCCCTTAGTGTCCAAAGATGTGTAGGTTAGGGTGGATTGGCCATGCTAAATTGCCCCTTAGTGTCCAAAGATGTGTAGGTTAGGGTGGATTGGCCGTGCTAAATTGTCCCTTAGTGTCCCAAGATGTGTAGGTTAGGGTGGATTGGCCATGCTAAATTGTCCCTTAGTGCCCAAAGATGTGTAGGTTAGGGTGGATTGGCCATGCTAAATTGTCCCTTAGTGTCCAAAGATGTGTAGGTTAGGTGGATTGGCCATGCTAAATTGTCCCTTAGTGCCCAAAGATGTGTAGGTTAGGGTGGATTGGCCATGCTAAATTGTCCCTTAGTGTCCAAAGATGTGTAGGTTAGGGTGGTTTGGCCATGCTAAATTGTCCCTTAGTGTCCAAAGATGTGCAGGTTAGGGTGGATTGGCCATGCTAAATTGTCCCTTAGTGTCCAAAGATGTGTAGGTTAGGTGGATTGGCCATGCTAAATTGTCCCTTAGTGTCTAAAGATGCGTAGGTTAGGGTGGATTGGCCATGCTAAATTGTCCCTTAGTGTCCAAAGATGTGTAGGTTAGGGTGGATTGGCCATGCTAAATTGTCCCTTAGAGTCGGGAGGATTAGTAGGGTTT
The DNA here is from genome assembly GCF_965287045.1 of Carcharhinus amblyrhynchos. Taxonomy (NCBI): domain Eukaryota; kingdom Metazoa; phylum Chordata; class Chondrichthyes; order Carcharhiniformes; family Carcharhinidae; genus Carcharhinus; species Carcharhinus amblyrhynchos. The sequence goes on along the minus strand of NC_137359.1, from coordinate 5,999,123 downwards.
TGGGAATCGGGCCTGGGTGGGATTGTTGTCGGTGCAGGTTCAATGGGCCTAATGGACCCTTTCTGCAGTGTAAGAGCTGCACACTGTGGGTCCGAGGCTCTGAAATTACTCCCCCCCTCACCCCCACTTCGCTCTGTCTTTCCAAGTCTTCCTTCTCCTTCGCAGCGAGCCCTTCCAACTCATATCATCGACCAACCTCGGCAGGGTCCCCATCCCCTCTGGCTTGGGATCCCTTTTGGTCTGATGGCGGCGAGCGCCAGTCGGGGAAACGGGGCCAAGTGTGTCGGAGTGGGGTCGTCGCGCCGGCGTTCCCGGGAAGCACTGGGAGTCCGTTCACGTTTCATCCTCCTGCCTTTTTCCTCAGGATGCGTCAGGTGAGAAAGTTGACCTGCTGCCTGACCCTGATGTGTGTGCTCCTAGTGACGTTCATCCTGTATCCGAAACCTCCCGGCTGCGTGGTGGACATCAAGTATTCCAGCCCCAAGAATGCTCCAAGGAGCCTGCTCGAATACGGATTCGGGAATGTCGGAGAGGGACTTGCCCACATACCGTACAAAGCCAAAGAGAACATCGCCAGGTACGTCTCTTGTCATCCGATGGGGCAAGACGCAACAAAGTGCGAGAGGAACGGATGAAGGGGGACGTAGATAAGATGAACGCACGTAGGGCGGGATTTTATGGCCCCACTCCAGGGCCCAAGACCAGAAGGTCCTGTCCCGAGGTTAACAGGCCTTGGGCCCTGTCCCGCCTACTATGATTCCCAAGGTGGAGAAGGGACACAGTCTCTTTCCCGGGAAAGGGGAATTAAAAATTGGAGGGCGTGGGTTTAAGGTGAAGGGGGAACTGAGGGGCAGTTAGTACGCGCAGCGCGGATGGAATAGGCTGTCGGAGAAAGTGGTACAATAACAACCTCTAGAAAGCATTTGGGTCAGGATAAGGGTGGGGAGGGGGGTGCGCAGGGTGCAAGGGACCAATGCGGGCAATAGGAACTCGCTGGCAGGGGACCGTGGACTCCTCAGACCTGTTCCCGTAACTCTACGATCAGGTAGGGAACACAGGGACAAAGTGAGGGGTGGGACGGATGGGACCCGTGAGCAGAGAACCGTCACCCACAGATCAGATAGGAAATTTGGAATAAAACGGAGGCCCGGTGGCACAGTGGGTTGGCACTGCTGCCTCGCCGCTCAAAGGACCCAGCTTCAATTCCCGGATCGGGTTACTGCCTTTGGGAGACTGCACATTCTCCCCGTATCTGCGTGGGTTTCCACCGGGTGCTCCGGTTCCCTCCCACAGTCCAACGATGTGTAGGTTAGGGTGGATTGGCCATGCTAAATTGCCCCTTAGTGTCCAAAGATGTGTAGGTTAGGGTGGATTGGCTGTGCTAAATTGTCCCTTAGTGTCCAAAGATGTGTAGGTTAGGGTGGATTGGCTGTGCTAAATTGTCCCTTAGTGTCCAAAGATGTGTAGGTTAGGGTGGATTGGCCATGCTAAATTGCCCCTTAGTGTCCCAAAGATGTGTAGGTTAGGGTGGATTGGCCATGCTAAATTGCCCCTTAGTGTCCCAAAGATGTGTAGGTTAGGGTGGATTGGCCATGTTAAATTGTCCCTTAGTGTCCAAAGATGTGTAGGTTAGGGTGGATTGGCCATGCTAAATTGTCCCTTAGTGTCCAAAGATGTGTAGGTTAGGGTGGATTGGCCATGCTAAATTGTCCCTTAGTGTCCAAAGATGTGTAGGTTAGGGTGGATTGGCCATGCTAAATTGCCCCTTAGTGTCCAAAGATGTGTAGGTTAGGGTGGATTGGCCGTGCTAAATTGTCCCTTAGTGTCCAAAGATGTGTAGGTTAGGGTGGATTGGCCATGCTAAATTGCCCCTTAGTGTCCAAAGATGTGTAGGTTAGGGTGGATTGGCCATGCTAAATTGTCCCTTAGCGTCCAAAGATGTGTAGGTTAGGGTGGATTGGCCATGCTAAATTGTCCCTTAGTGTCCAAAGATGTGTAGGTTAGGTGGATTGGCCGTGCTAAATTGTCCCTTAGTGTCCAAAGATGTGTAGGTTAGGGTGGATTGGCCATGCTAAATTGCCCCTTAGTGTCCAAAGATATGTAGGTTAGGGTGGATTGGCCATGCTAAATTGTCCCTTAGTGTCCAAAGATGTGTAGGTTAGGTGGATTGGCCGTGCTAAATTGTCCCTTAGTGTCCAAAGATGTGTAGGTTAGGGTGGATTGGCCATGCTAAATTGCCCCTTAGTGTCCAAAGATGTGTAGGTTAGGGTGGATTGGCCATGCTAAATTGTCCCTTAGCGTCCAAAGATGTGTAGGTTAGGGTGGATTGGCCATGCTAAATTGTCCCTTAGCGTCCAAAGATGTGTAGGTTAGGGTGGATTGGCCATGCTAAATTGCCCCTTAGTGTCCAAAGATGTGTAGGTTAGGGTGGATTGGCCATGCTAAATTGTCCCTTAGTGTCCAAAGATGTGTAGATTCGAGGGATTCGCGGAGTAAATATATGGGCTTACAGGGATAGGGGGGCTGGGTTGGATTGCGGTCGGTGCAGATTTGATGGGCCGACTGGCCTCCTTCCGGACTATCAGGATTGTCTGATTTATCCGGAGTGTGATTAGAATGTGGGCCTCACCACCGCACAGCGTGGCTGATATCAGGGGGAAAATTGAGAAAGGCAGGAGGGAGTCAGAGAGCAGCTAAAGATGGGCAGGAGGAGCGGAACGATCGTTATGTGCAATCGTGATGTGTAATCGTGATGTGTAATTCGTGATGTGTAATCGTGATGTGTAATCGTGATGTGTAAATCGGGAGCGATGCCGGGTTCAGTACCAGGAATTCCTTCAGTGTGCCCCCTCCTCACTCTGGCAGTAGGTCAGCGGGGACTGGCAGTGCCAGTTGGGCATGCAGATTGGCAGTGCCATGTGTCCAGCTCGCCGCCAATCCAAAAAACAAACCTCCAGCAGCTGCCCTCAGTCATCCGCCCTCGTGCCAAGTGGTGCCAGTTGAGCTCTGTCGACACCCCTCGAAGCCTCCAGACCATCACAGATGGCCTCATTCATCTTGTCCCATCTCAGTGTGAACTATATATATCAGACTTGGCTGTGAGTGGGGAGCTTTGTGGTTGGGCTATTAATACCAGGTCTGAATGTCACAGTGCATGAGTTGAAACCTTCGAACACTCATCCCGAGCGCCTCCTTTCCCTCAAAAAACCAAACAACCCTTCACCCCACCAATCCCAAGTCCAAGCCCCATTCCCTCTCCCAACTCCATGGAGCAGTTCTCACCTCCCAAATGCATTCCCATTTTCCCAGGGACCCCCATGTTCGCCTCCCTCCAATCGTCCCTGATTCCAAAACAACTTTTCCACAAGTTACAAATGCCATCGAGTGTAACTGGGACAAAGGTAAACTTACTGCACCCACCCTCCCCCTGACACACATTCTCTCCAGCTGTCTGCAGCTTTTAACATGGTTTGACCACCTCATCTTTCTCCCAGTTTACTTTCTCAGAAGATTGAGGAAATTTGGCATGTCCGCTACGACTCTCGCCAACTTTTACAGATGCCCCATAGAAAGCATTCTTTCTGGTTGTATCACAGCTTGGTCTGGGCTCCTGCTCTGCCCAAGACCGCAAGGAACTACAGAGGGTTGTGAATGTAGCCCAATCCATCAGCCTCCCATCCGTTGACTCTGTCTACACTTCCCGCTGCCTCGGGGAAAAGCAGCCGGCATAATCAAGGACCCCACACACACCCCGGACATTCTCTCTTCCACCTTCTTCCGTTGGGAGAAAGATACAAAAGTCTGAGGTCCCGTACCGACCGACTCAAGAACAGCTTCTTCCCTGCTGCTGTCTGACTTTTGAATGGACCTACCTCACATTGAGCTGATCTTTCTCTACACCCTAGCTGTAACTGTAACATGACATTCTGCACCCTCTCCTTTCCTTCTCCCCTATATACTCTATGAATGGTATGCGTTGTCTGTATAGTGCACAAGAAACAATACTTTTCACTGTATCCCAATACATGTGACAATAATAAATCAAATATTTCTCTCTACCCTAGCTATAACGGTAACACTACATTCTGCACCCTCTCCTTTCCTTCTCCCCTATGTACTCTATGAATGGTATGCTTTCTCTGTATAACGCGCAAGAAACAATATTTTTCACTGTATCCCAATACACGTGACAATAATAAATCAAATATTAAGCTGATCTTTCTCTACACCCTAGCTATGACTGAAACACTACATTCTGCACCCTCTCCTTTCCTTCTCCCCTATGTACTCTATGAACAGTGTGCTTTGTCTGTATAGCGCGCAAGAAACAATACTTTTCACCGTATCCCAATACATGGGACAATAATAAATCAAATCAAATCAGTTTTCATGTTCTCCCCATATCTGCGTGGGTTTCCTCCGGGTGCTCCGGTTTCCTCCCACAGTCGGAAAGATGTGTAGGTTAGGGTGGATTGGCCATGCTAAATTGCCCCTTAGTGTCCAAAGATGTGTAGGTTAGGGTGGATTGGCCATGCTAAATTGCCCCTTAGTGTCCAAAGATGTGTAGGTTAGGGTGGATTGGCCATGCTAAATTGCCCCTTAGTGTCCAAAGATGTGTAGGTTAGGGTGGATTGGCCATGCTAAATTGCCCCTTAGTGTCCAAAGATGTGTAGGTTAGGGTGGATTGGCCATGCTAAATTGCCCCTTAGTGTCCAAAGATGTGTAGGTTAGGGTGGATTGGCCATGCTAAATTGCCCCTTAGTGTCCAAAGATGTGTAGGTTAGGGTGGATTGGCCATGCTAAATTGTCCCTTAGTGTCCAAAGATGTGTAGGTTAGGGTGGATTGGCCATGCTAAATTGTCCCTTAGTATTAGAGGGTTCAGCAGGGTAAATATGTGGGGTTATGGGGTTAGGGTGGGATTGTTGTCAGTGCAGACTTGATGGGCCGAATGGCTCCCTTCCGCACTGTCAGGATTCTATGGTTCAAAACAATATTCGAACCAGTGCCAACAAAATACGTTCCGTAAACAGTGGCGAGCCTCCACAGACGAGTACAGACTCGAGGCGGGATTTTCCAGCGCTCCCGTGGCACATTATCCGGCAGGCGGCACGTTCCGTTCCCGCCGGAGCTGTCTTGCGTGGCTCACCCGTCCCACCGCTGGGGCTCGCCCTCCAGCGGGACTGAAAGGACTGGATACGCCGTTGTTTAAGAAGGGTGCCAGGCAAAAGGCGGGGAATTATAGGCCGGTTAGTTTAACGTCTGTTGTGGGTAAAATGTTAGAATCCGTCATCAAGGAGGAAATAGCGAGGCATCTTGAGGGGAATTGCTTGATAGAGCAGACGCAGCACGGTTTCGTTAAGGGGAAGTCGTGTCTGACAAATTTATTGGAGTTCTATGAGGATGTGTCTAGGGCGGTGGATAGAGGAGAGCCGGTGGATGTGGTCTTTCTAGATTTTCAGAAGGCGTTTGACAAGGTACCTCACAAGAGGTTATTGCAGAAGGTCAGGGGGCATGGAGTTGGGGGTAGGGTGTTAGCGTGGATAGAGGATTGGTTGTCAAATAGGAGGCAGAGAGTGGGGGTTAATGGGTGCTATTCGGATTGGCGGATGGTGACTAGTGGAGTGCCCCAGGGGTCGGTGCTGGGGCCTCAGCTATTTACCATTTATATAGATGATCTGAAGGAGGGAACCGAGTGTAGGGTGTCGAAATTTGCTGATGACACCAAGATTGGTGGAAAGGCAAATTGCACGGAGGGTGTGGAGAGTCTACAGAAGGATCTAGATAGGCTGGGCGAATGGGCCAGGAAATGGCAAATGTAATTTAATGTTGGCAAGTGCGAGGTGGTCCACTTTGGTAGGAATAATGGTAGGAAGGACTATTACTTACGGGGCGAAAAACTGCAGCAGGCGACGGTGCAGAGGGACCTCGGGGTCCTTGTGCATGAGTCGCAAAAACCCAGCCTGCAGGTGCAGCAGGTGGTCAGGAAGGCGAATGGGATGCTGGCCTTCATCGCGAGGGGGATTGAATATAAAAGTAGGGAGGTCTTGCTGCAGCTGTATAGGGCATTGGTGAGGCCGCAGCTGGAGTACTGTGTGCAGTTTTGGTCGCCGCACTTACGCAAGGATATTTTGGCCTTGGAGGGAGTGCAGAGGAGGTTTACTAGGCTGATACCGGAGTTGAGGGGATTGAGCTATGAGGAGAGGCTGAATAAATTAGGCTTGTACTCGTTAGAGTTTAGAAGAATGAGGGGAGATCTCATTGAGACGTATAAGATGATGAATGGGATGGATAGGATAGAGGTGGAGAGACTCTTCCCGCTCAAAAAAGACAGTAGGACTAGGGGGCACAGCCTCAAGATAAAGGGGGGGCGGTTTAGAACGGAGTTGAGGAGGAACTTCTTCACTCAAAGGGTGGTGAATCTCTGGAATTCTCTGCCCGTTGAAGTGGTGGAGGCTGCCTCGCTAAATATTTTTAAGAAGCGGGTTGATGGGTTTTTGATAAGAGAGGGGATTAAGGGTTATGGGGAGAGGGCGGGAATGTGGAACTGAGCCACGACAGATCAGCCATGATCTTATTGAATGGCGGGGCAGGCTCGAAGGGCTAGATGGCCTACTCCTGCTCCTATTTCTTATGTTCTTATGTTCTTATGTTGATGGGTTTTTGATAAGCGAGGGGATTAAGGGTTATGGGGAGAGGGCGGGAAAGTGGAACTGAGCCACAACAGATCAGCCATGATCTTATTGAATGGCGGGGCAGGCTCGAAGGGCTAGTTGGCCTACTCCTGCTCCTATTTCTTATGTTCTTATAACGCTGCCCGTAAAGAAACGTTAAAACAGAGCTGGCGGAGGAGCGCAGGAGAAGCGGGAGAGATTTGGAGCTGAGTCAAAAATGGAATTAGAGAGAAGGTCGGAAATGAAATTATCGATGAGCGCAAGGTTTTATCAGCACTTCAGCAGAAAAGGGGTGGAGGGGATGGGATGGGATAACAGCACAGGTTCCAAGAGAACAATTTCAGGAAGATTTTATTTAGGAATCTCTGCTGTTCACAATTTATGTGAACCGTTTGGAATCAATATCTAAATTGGCAAGGGAATGTAACCAGGACTGAGTCATACTAAAATCAGTGGGTGGAGGGCTCCCACTGATAAATAATCTTACAGAATGGACCCATGGAGTTCAAAACAAATACAAACAAGGTCGCACGTTTCGCAAGGTAAAACAAGAGGGTTACGTTTTTGCTTGGAATGCGCCAGGCTGGGTGGGGCAGAGGAACAAGAATGCATCAATTGCTGAATGTCGCAGTGCAGGTTGTCGGGGGCCAACACGAAACAAACCAAACACGTCCACTCCTGGACAGATAGCATTGTGAAGGAGGCGAGTTCTGCCAAACCAGTTTTCGATCTTGGTTCGAACCCAAAGGAGTGGGCGCCGTTCTGCTCGCCAGATCGCAGAATCAGCGCAGCAGGAGATCGTTCGGCCCGTTGATTCTGATGACAGTAACGAGCACCCATCACAAAGCTGCCCAGCCCCCATCCCCTTAACCCCACGTATTTACCCTGCTCATCACCCTGACACTAAGGGGCAATTTAGCATGGCCAATCCACCCTAACCTACACATCTTTGGACACTAAGGGGCAATTTAGCATGGCCAATCCACCCTAACCTACACATCTTTGGACACTAAGGGGCAATTTAGCATGGCCAATCCACCCTAACCTACACATCTTTGGACACTAAGGGGCAATTTAGCATGGCCAATCCACCCTAACCTACACATCTTTGGACACTAAGGGACAATTTAGCATGGCCAATCCACCCTAACCTACACATCTTTGGACACTAAGGGACAATTTAGCATGGCCAATCCACCTAACCTACACATCTTTGGACACTAAGTGGCAATTTAGCATGGCCAATCCACCCTAACCTACACATCTTTGGACACTAAGGGGCAATTTAGCATGGCCAATCCACCCTAACCTACACATCTTTGGACACTAAGGGGCAATTTAGCATGGCCAATCCACCCTAACCTACACATCTTTGGACACTAAGGGGCAATTTAGCATGGCCAATCCCCCCTAACCTACACATCTTTGGACACTAAGGGACAATTTAGCATGGCCAATCCACCCTAACCTACACATCTTTGGACACTAAGGGGCAATTTAGCATGGCCAATCCCCCCTAACCTACACATCTTTGGACACTAAGGGACAATTTAGCATGGCCAATCCACCCTAACCTACACATCTTTGGACACTAAGGGACAATTTAGCATGGCCAATCCACCCTAACCTACACATCTTTGGACACTAAGGGACAATTTAGCATGGCCAATCCACCCTAACCTACACATCTTTGGACACTAAGGGGCAATTTAGCATGGCCAATCCCCCCTAACCTACACATCTTTGGACACTAAGGGACAATTTAGCATGGCCAATCCCCCCTAACCTACACATCTTTGGACACTAAGGGACAATTTAGCATGGCCAATCCACCCTAACCTACACATCTTTGGACACTAAGGGGCAATTTAGCATGGCCAATCCACCCTAACCTACACATCTTTGGACACTAAGGGGCAATTTAGCATGGCCAATCCACCCTAACCTACACATCTTTGGACACTAAGGGACAATTTAGCATGGCCAATCCACCCTAACCTACACATCTTTGGACACTAAGGGACAATTTAGCACGGCCAATCCACCCGAACCTACACATCTTTGGACACTAAGGGGCAATTTAGCATGGCCAATCCACCCTAACCTACACATCTTTGGACACTAAGGGGCAATTTAGCATGGCCAATCCACCCTAACCTACACATCTTTGGACACTAAGGGACAATTTAGCATGGCCAATCCACCCTAACCTACACATCTTTGGACACTAAGGGGCAATTTAGCATGGCCAATCCACCCTAACCTACACATCTTTGGACACTAAGGGGCAATTTAGCATGGCCAATCCACCCTAACCTACACATCTTTGGACACTAAGGGGCAATTTAGCATGGCCAATCCACCCTAACCTACACATCTTTGGACACTAAGGGACAATTTAGCATGGCCAATCCACCTAACCTACACATCTTTGGACACTAAGGGACAATTTAGCAAGGCCAATCCACCTAACCTGCACATCTTTGGACACTAAGGGACAATTTAGCATGGCCAATCCACCCTAACCTACACATCTTTGGGGCCCAGTGCTGTGTAATGGGATAAGACGGGAGGTCAGTTGTTGCGAATGTCTCGGTGCAGGCCCACTGGGCTGACGGGCCTCCTCTGCGCCGTACAATTCTACTACTCCGCCTGACGAGGTGTGGGGCGATCGTCCCTTGCTGATCTGTTCTCAGCGTCCCGATTAGACCTCCGGCTTCATTTTCCTCTCCTCGTGTTCCCCTCTGCAGGCAGCTGGCGAGGGATGACTGCGACTGCGAAGGGGAGGAGACGTTGCTGGACAGCATTGTGAGTCGGAGCTCTGTAACTCAGCTGGAGGAGGCCTTTGACACAGTGGAACTCCAAGAGGTGATGCAAAGAAGAGAGAGGGAGTATCAACATTTCCTGCAAAGGTACCGTTTGAACCTTTCACAATGTGTCTGCGAGCTCAAGGCAGCAATCAGCAGTGGGATAGTACGCAACCATTTCCCTGTTGCTTAATAAAAATGTGAAATATTGGGGGGGATGCTCAGACTGTCCGCATGGATATTTTAAAAGTCACCTTGACCTTATTATTCAAGTGACAGCATATTCCCAGGACGAAATATTTATTTATTCGTCAGTGCCACCCCAGTGGGCTGGCACAGGGACTTAGTGGTTAGCGCTGCTGCCTCACAGCGATCTGGGTTCGATTCCCCGGTTCGGTCACTGTGTGGAGACTGCACATTCTCCCCGTGTCTGCGTGGGCTTCCTCCGGGTGCTCCGGTTTCCTCCCACAGTCCGACAGACGCGCTGGTTAGGGGGCATTGACCCGAATAGTAGCCAGACTGCGGGGACAAGAATTTCACAGTAACTACATTGCAGTGTTAATGTAAGCCTTACATGTAACGAATAAATAAAAAGTAGGCTGACATTAATAGTGCAATGAAGTTACTGTGAAAATCCCCTACTCACCTGTTCGGGTACACTGAGGGAGAGTTTAGCATGGCCAATCCACCTAACCTGCACATCTTTGGACACTAAGGGACAATTTAGCATGGCCAATCCACCCTAACCTGCACATCTTTGGACACTAAGGGACAATTTAGCATGGCCAATCCACCTAACCTGCACATCTTTGGACACTAAGGGACAATTTAGCATGGCCAATCCACCCTAACCTACACATCTTTGGACACTAAGGGACAATTTAGCATGGCCAATCCACCTAACCTACACATCTTTGGACACTAAGGGACAATTTAGCATGGCCAATCCACCTAACCTACACATCTTTGGACACTAAGGGACAATTTAGCATGGCCAATCCACCCTAACCTACACATCTTTGGACACTAAGGGGCAATTTAGCATGGCCAATCCACCTAACCTACACATCTTTGGACACTAAGGGACAATTTAGCATGGCCAATCCACCCTAACCTGCACATCTTTGGACACTAAGGGACAATTTAGCATGGCCAATCCACCTAACCTACACATCTTTGGACACTAAGGGACAATTTAGCATGGCCAATCCACCTAACCTACACATCTTTGGACACTAAGGGACAATTTAGCATGGCCAATCCACCTAACCTACACATCTTTGGACACTAAGGGGCAATTTAGCATGGCCAATCCACCATAACCTACACATCTTTGGACACTAAGGGACAATTTAGCATGGCCAATCCACCCTAACCTACACATCTTTGGACACTAAGGGACAATTTAGCATGGCCAATCCCCCTAACCTACACATCTTTGGACACTAAGGGACAATTTAGCATGGCCAATCCACCCTAACCTACACATCTTTGGACACTAAGGGACAATTTAGCATTGCCAATCCACCCTAACCTACACATCTTTGGACACTAAGGGGCAATTTAGCACGGCCAATCCACCCTAACGAACACATCTTTGGACACTAAGGGACAATTTAGCATGGCCAATCCCCCTAACCTACACATCTTTGGACACTAAGGGACAATTTAGCATGGCCAATCCACCCTAACCTACACATCTTTGGACACTAAGGGACAATTTAGCATTGCCAATCCACCCTAACCTACACATCTTTGGACACTAAGGGGCAATTTAGCACGGCCAATCCACCCTAACGAACACATCATGGAGGAAATAGCGAGGCATCTTGAGGGGAATTGTTTGATAGAGCAGACGCAGCACGGTTTCGTTAAGGGGAAGTCGTGTCTGACAAATTTACTGGAGTTCTATGAGGATGTGTCTAGGGCGGTGGATAGAGGAGAGCCGGTGGATGTGGTCTTTCTTGATTTTCAGAAGGCGTTTGACAAGGTGCCTCACAAGAGGTTATTGCAGAAGGTCAGGGGACATGGAGTTGGGGGTAGGGTGTTAGCGTGGATAGAGGATTGGCTGTCAAATAGGAGGCAGAGAGTGGGGGTTAATGGGTGCTATTCGGATTGGCGGTTGGTGACTAGTGGAGTGCCCCAGGGGTCGGTGCTGGGGCCTCAGCTATTTACCATTTATATAGATGATCTGGAGGAGGGAACCGAGTGTAGGGTGTCGAAATTTGCTGATGACACCAAGATTGGGGGAACGGCAAATTGTGCAGAGGGTGTGGAGAGTCTGCAGAAGGATCTAGATAGGCTGGGCGAATGGGCCAGGAACTGGCAAATGGAATTTAATGTTGGCAAGTGTGAGGTGGTCCACTTTGGTAGGAATAATGGTAGGAAGGATTATTACTTACGTGGCGAAAAACTGCAGCAGGCGACGGTGCAGAGGGACCTCGGGGTCCTTGTGCACGAGTCGCAAAAACCCAGCTTGCAGGTGCAGCAGGTGGTCAGGAAGGCGAATGGGATGCTGGCCTTCATAGCGAGGGGGATTGAATATAAAAGTAGGGAGGTCTTGCTGCAGCTGTATAGGGCATTGGTGAGGCCGCAGCTGGAGTACTGTGTGCAGTTTTGGTCACCGCACTTACGCAAGGATATTTTGGCCTTGGAGGGAGTGCAGAGGAGGTTTACTAGGCTGATACCGGAGTTGAGGGGGTTGAGCTGTGAGGAGAGGCTGAATAAACTGGGCTTGTACTCGTTAGAGTTTAGAAGAATGAGGGGAGATCTCATTGAGACATATAAGATGATGAATGGGATGGATAGGATAGAGGTGGAGAGACTCTTCCCGCTCAGAAAGGACAGTAGGACTAGAGGGCACAGCCTCAAGATAAAGGGGGGCGGTTTAGAACGGAGTTGAGGAGGAACTTCTTCACTCAAAGGGTGGTGAATCTCTGGAATTCTCTGCCCGTTGAAGTGGTGGAGGCTGCCTCGCTAAATATTTTTAAGACGCGGGTTGATGGGTTTTTGATAAGCGAGGGGATTAAGGGTTATGGGGAGAGGGCGGGAATGTGGAACTGAGCCACGACAGATCAGCCATGATCTTATTGAATGGCGGGGCAGGCTCGAAGGGCTAGATGGCCTACTCCTGCTCCTATTTCTTATGTTCTTATGTTCTTATATTAGAATCATTCCACATCCTTTTACATTACCAGGGACGTCCCAATGCTAATGAACCTTATTTAAAACAATCTCCTATATCCTCCCATCTCCATGTGCCTGTCTAAGTAACTCTTAAACAACTCCAGCGTGCCTGCCTCCACCACCTTACTTGGCAGAGCATTCCATACCCCCACTACCCTCTGTGTGGAAAACCTCCCTCTAATATCCGTGTTATACCTCTCCTCCCTCACCTTAAGCCCGTGGCCCCTCGTACTGTGTGTCTCTAACATAGGAAATAGCTTACCTCTGTTTACTCTATCTATACCCTTCATAATCTTATATACCTCTATTAGATCCCCCCTCAGTCTCCCAGAATGAGCAGTGGTGACACAGAACAGGACGAGCTGCCTGAAGAGGGAGGAGGAGGCAGCCATATCTGTGCAGGAACCTCATTTGCTTGCTTTAGCCTGAGTGCGTGTGTGACATCTCCAAAGGACGCGCTCACTACAGCCTCAGAGCAGGCCAAGAACAGCACCGCCAGTGACTGGAAGCACAACAGGGGCCATGACCTACTTCACATTTGGATTGTTCCAGCCTCCGACATGTGACATCTCCCGGTTCATCACGTACTACTGTGTAAAGGCAGCAACTTGCCCTCTGTGTAGCAGGAGAGGGCAATGCATTGCATTGCAGAATCAAAGCATAGAATCCTTTAAAGTGCAGAAGGAGGCCATTCGGCCCACCAAGTTCACACCAACTTTCTGACCCATTACCTTACCCAGGCCCTCTTCCCTGCCCTATCCCTGTAACTCCACACATTTAGCATGGTCAATCCACCCTAACCTACACATCTTTGGATGCTAAGGGGCAATTTAGCATGGTCAATCCACCCTAACCTACACATCTTTGGACACTGAGGGACAATTTAGCATGGCCAATCCACCCTAACCTACACATCTTTGGACACTAAGGGACAATTTAGCATGGCCAATCCACCCTAACCTACACATCTTTGGACACTAAGGGACAATTTAGCATGGCCAATCCACCCTAACCTACACATCTTTGGACACTAAGGGACAATTTAGCATGGTCAATCCACCCTAACCTACACATCTTTGGACACTAAGGGACAATTTAGCATGGCCAATCCACCCTAACCTACACATCTTTGGACACTAAGGGACAATTTAGCATGGCCAATCCACCCTAACCTACACATCTTTGGACACTAAGGGACAATTTAGCATGGCCAATCCACCTAACCTACACATCTTTGGACACTAAGGGACAATTTAGCATGGCCAATCCACCTAACCTACACATCTTTGGACACTAAGGGACAATTTAGCATGGCCAATCCACCCTAACCTACACATCTTTTGGACTGTGGGAGGAAACCAGAGCACCCGGAGGAAACCCACGCAGACACGGGGAGGACATTCAAACTCCAGGCAGACAGTGACCCGAGCCGGGAATCGAACCCGGGTCCCTGGGGCTGTGAGGCAGCAGTGCTAACCCGCTGTGCCACCGTGCCTCAGCTTAACTGTTACGGCTTCAGCAGAAGCTGCTCGCTGCACTGTTCTTGTCTCGCTTTCACCCTTTGCTTCTCTGTTCTCCCCCAGGACCAGGACATCTGCAGACGCCTTGCTGATTGCTAAAGCAAACTCCCCCTTGGCGTACCCGACCCAAGGGGTCCAAGTGCGGCCTATGAAGACGATCTTAATACCAGGTCAGAAAATGAGAGGAAAGGTTCGTGTTTTGTGTCACGCTCCTTTGTGACTGCAGAACACCACAAAAGCACTGAAGTATTTTTGTATTATGCAATGGCAGTCGCTGTTAATTCCACTTATCATGTTTCCAATTATAGGCTCTTAGTGTCAACCACAAACTAAGAGGATAAAAACACTCTTAATTCTGAATGTCAGAGCTGGAAACGAACACATCACACACAACTTGAAACAATGAGTTACTCATTAAAAGCTCCACGAAAAACCCCATTTCTCCAAACCTCAACTCGCACAGTGTTTAACTCTCGGCTCACTGCGCCAGGGACCCGGGTTCGATTCCCGTCTGTGCGGACTCTGCACATTCTCCCCGTGTCTGCATAGGATTCCTCCAGTTTCCACCCACAGTGGTTAGGGTGGATTGGCCATGCTAAATTGTCCCTTAGTGTCCAAAGATGTGTAGGTTAGGGTGGATTGGCCATGCTAAATTGTCCCTTAGTGTCCAAAGATGTGTAGGTTAGGTGGATTGGCCATGCTAAATTGCCCCTTAGTGTCCCAAAGATGTGTAGGTTAGGGTGGATTGGCCGTGCTAAATTGTCCCTTAGTGTCCAAAGATGTGTAGGTTAGGGTGGATTGGCCGTGCTAAATTGTCCCTTAGTGTCCAAAGATGTGTAGGTTAGGGTGGATTGGCCATGCTAAATTGTCCCTTAGTGTCCAAAGATGTGTAGGTTAGGGTGGATTGGCCATGATAAATTGTCCCTTAGTGTCCAAAGATGTGTAGGTTAGGGGGATTGGCCATGCTAAATTGTCCCTTAGTGTCCAAAGATGTGTAGGTTAGGGTGGATTGGCCATGCTAAATTGTCCCTTAGTGTCCAAAGATGTGTAGGTTAGGGGGATTGGCCATGCTAAATTGTCCCTTAGTGTCCAAAGATGTGTAGGTTAGGGTGGATTGGCCATGCTAAATTGTCCCTTAGTGTCCAAAGATGTGTAGGTTAGGGTGGATTGGCCATGCTAAATTGTCCATTAGTGTCCAAAGATGTGTAGGTTAGGGTGGATTGGCCATGCTAAATTGTCCCTTAGTGTCCAAAGATGTGCAGGTTAGGTGGATTGGCCATGCTAAATTGTCCCTTAGTGTCCAAAGATGTGTAGGTTAGGGTGGATTGGCCATGCTAAATTGTCCCTTAGTGTCCAAAGATGTGTAGGTTAGGTGGATTGGCCATGCTAAATTGCCCCTTCGTGTCCAAAGATGTGTAGGTTAGGGTGGATTGGCCATGCTAAATTGCCCCTTAGTGCCCAAAGATGTGTAGGTTAGGGTGGATTGGCCATGCTAAATTGCCCCTTAGTGCCCAAAGATGTGTAGGTTAGGGTGGATTGGCCATGCTAAATTGCCCCTTAGTGTCCAAAGATGTGCAGGTTAGGGTGGATTGGCCATGCTAAATTGTCCCTTAGTGTCCAAAGATGTGTAGGTTAGGGTGGATTGGCCATGCTAAATTGTCCCTTAGTGTCCAAAGATGTGCAGGTTAGGTGGATTGGCCATGCTAAATTGTCCCTTAGTGTCCAAAGATGTGTAGGTTAGGGGGTTTGGTCACTTTGCTCGGATGTGATGGCACTGAGAATCTAATTTGCCTCAGTGGTTATTCTTCAGGTGAAGTGATGCCAGGTGATACTGACTGAGCTGCGCTCAGGGCCCTGTTTGACTCGATTCTATCTGTTCTGTTTCTGTAGGTTTGATGCTTGAAGCTAAATCTCAACACCCTTTGAAGGTAAGACCCTTACTGTCACTCCAGCCTTAATAACTCCGACATGAGGCAGCTGTCAAACAGACGGAGATTGGTCACGAGAAGGCCTTGATTTGTCCAGCTAATGCTTTTCATCATCCAATAGGGCTCTGTTAACTCCAATAACATCGCCTTCCATTGGCTTCCACATTATTGACCTCAGCTAGGGGCCAATTATTCTGAGAGAGAGACGGGCGGAGAGTGTGAGAGACGGGGGGAGAGTGTGAGAGACGGGGGGAGAGTGTGAGAGACGGGGGAGAGTGTGAGAGACGGGGGAGAGTGTGAGAGACGGGGGGTGAGAGAGAGAGACGGGGGGAGAGTGTGAGAGACGGGGGGAGAGAGTGAGAGACGGGGGGAGAGTGTGAGAGACGGGGGGAGAGAGTGAGAGACGGGGGGAGAGTGTGAGAGACGGGGGGAGAGTGTGAGAGACGGGGGGAGAGAGTGAGAGACGGGGGGAGAGTGTGAGAGACGGGGGGAGAGTGTGAGAGACGGGGGCAGAGTGTGAGAGACGGGGGGAGAGTGTGAGAGACGGGGGGAGAGTGTGAGAGACGGGGGCAGAGTGTGAGAGACGGGGGGAGAGTGTGAGAGACGGGGGCAGAGTGTGAGAGACGGGGGGAGAGAGAGAGAGACCGGGGCAGAGTGTGAGAGACGGGGGCAGAGTGTGAGAGACGGGGGGAGAGAGAGAGAGACCGGGGGAGAGTGTGAGAGACGGGGGGAGAGAGTGAGAGATGGGGGGAGAGTGTGAGAGACGGGGGGAGAGTGTGAGAGACCGGGGGGGAGAGTGTGAGAGACGGGGGAGAGTGTGAGAGACCGGGGGAGAGTGTGAGAGACGGGGGGAGAGTGTGAGAGACCGGGGGGGAGAGTGTGAGAGACCGGGGGAGAGTGTGAGAGACGGGGGCAGAGTGTGAGAGACCGGGGGAGAGAGTGAGAGACGGGGGGAGAGAGTGAGAGACGGGGGAGAGTGTGAGAGACCGGGGGAGAGAGTGAGAGACGGGGGGAGAGAGTGAGAGACGGGGGAGAGTGTGAGAGACCGGGGGGGAGAGTGTGAGAGACCGGGGGAGAGTGTGAGAGACCGGGGGAGAGTGTGAGAGACGGGGGGAGAGTGTGAGAGACCGGGGGAGAGTGTGAGAGACCGGGGGGGAGAGTGTGAGAGACCGGGGGAGAGTGTGAGAGACCAGGGGGGAGAGTGTGAGAGACCGGGGGAGAGTGTGAGAGACGGGGGCAGAGTGTGAGAGACAGGGGGAGAGAGTGAGAGACGGGGGGAGAGAGAGAGAGACGGGGGTAGAGTGTGAGAGACCGGGGGAGAGTGTGAGAGACCGGGGGAGAGTGTGAGAGACGGGGGGAGAGAGTGAGAGACGGGGGGAGAGTGTGAGAGACCGGGGGAGAGTGTGAGAGACGGGGGAGAGTGTGAGAGACGGGGGAGAGTGTGAGAGACGGGGGGAGAGAGAGAGAGACGGGGGGAGAGTGTGAGAGACGGGGGGAGAGTGTGAGAGACCGGGGGAGAGTGTGAGAGACGGGGGCAGAGTGTGAGAGACAGGGGGAGAGAGTGAGAGACGGGGGGAGAGAGAGAGAGACGGGGGTAGAGTGTGAGAGACCGGGGGAGAGTGTGAGAGACCGGGGGAGAGTGTGAGAGACGGGGGGAGAGAGTGAGAGACGGGGGGAGAGTGTGAGAGACCGGGGGAGAGTGTGAGAGACGGGGGAGAGTGTGAGAGACGGGGGAGAGTGTGAGAGACGGGGGGAGAGAGAGAGAGACGGGGGGAGAGTGTGAGAGACGGGGGGAGAGAGTGAGAGACGGGGGGAGAGTGTGAGAGACGGGGGGAGAGAGTGAGAGACGGGGGGAGAGTGTGAGAGACGGGGGGAGAGTGTGAGAGACGGGGGGAGAGAGAGAGAGACCGGGGCAGAGTGTGAGAGACGGGGGCAGAGTGTGAGAGACGGGGGGAGAGAGAGAGAGACCGGGGGAGAGTGTGAGAGACGGGGGGAGAGAGTGAGAGATGGGGGGAGAATGTGAGAGACGGGGGGAGAGTGTGAGAGACCGGGGGGGAGAGTGTGAGAGACGGGGAGAGTGTGAGAGACCGGGGGAGAGTGTGAGAGACGGGGGGAGAGTGTGAGAGACCGGGGGGGAGAGTGTGAGAGACCGGGGGAGAGTGTGAGAGACGGGGGCAGAGTGTGAGAGACCGGGGGAGAGAGTGAGAGACGGGGGGAGAGAGTGAGAGACGGGGGAGAGTGTGAGAGACCGGGGGAGAGAGTGAGAGACGGGGGGAGAGAGTGAGAGACGGGGGAGAGTGTGAGAGACCGGGGGGGAGAGTGTGAGAGACCGGGGGAGAGTGTGAGAGACCGGGGGAGAGTGTGAGAGACGGGGGGAGAGTGTGAGAGACCGGGGGAGAGTGTGAGAGACCGGGGGGGAGAGTGTGAGAGACCGGGGGAAAGTGTGAGTGACCGGGGGGGAGAGTGTGAGAGACCGGGGGAGAGTGTGAGAGACGGGGGCAGAGTGTGAGAGACAGGGGGAGAGAGTGAGAGACGGGGGGAGAGAGAGAGAGACGGGGGGAGAGTGTGAGAGACCGGGGGAGAGTATGAGAGACGGGGGGAGAGTGAGAGACCGGGGGGGAGAGTGTGAGAGACCGGGGGAGAGTGTGAGAGACCGGGGGAGAGTGTGAGAGACGGGGGGAGAGAGTGAGAGACGGGGGGAGAGTGTGAGAGACCGGGGGAGAGTGTGAGAGACCGGGGGAGAGGGTGAGAGACGGGGGGAGAGTGTGAGAGACGGGGGGAGAGTGTGAGAGACCGGGGGAGAGTGTGAGAGACGGGGGAGAGTGTGAGAGACGGGGGGAGAGTGTGAGAGACCGGGGGAGAGTGTGAGAGACGGGGGGAGAGTGTGAGAGACCGGGGGGGAGAGTGTGAGAGACCGGGGGAGAGGGTGAGAGACGGGGGGAGAGTGTGAGAGACGGGGGGAGAGTGTGAGAGACCGGGGGAGAGTGTGAGAGACGGGGGGAGAGTGTGAGAGACCGGGGGGGAGAGTGAGAGACGGGGGGAGGGTGAGAGACCGGGGGAGAGTGTGAGAGACAGGGGGAGAGTGTGAGAGACCGGGGGAGAGTGTGAGAGACGGGGGGAGAGTGTGAGAGACGGGGGGAGAGTGTGAAAGACGGGGGGAGAGTGTGAGAGACCGGGGGAGAGTGTGAGAGACCGGGGGGGAGAGTGTGAGAGACGGGGGGAGAGTGTGAAAGACGGGGGCAGAGTGTGAAAGACGGGGGGAGAGTGTGAGAGACGGGGGGAGAGGGTGAGAGATCGGGGGAGAGTGTGAGAGACGGGGGGAGAGTGTGAGAGACGGGGGGAGAGTGTGAGAGACAGGGGGAGAGAGTGAGAGACGGGGGGAGAGTGTGAGAGACGGGGGGAGAGAGAGAGAGACGGGGGGAGAGTGTGAGAGACCGGGGGAGAGTGTGAGAGACCGGGGGAGAGTGTGAGAGACGGGGGGAGAGTGTGAGAGACGGGGGGAGAGTGTGAGAGACAGGGGGAGAGAGTGAGGGACGGGGGGAGAGTGTGAGAGACGGGGGGAGAGTGTGAGAGACCGGGGGAGAGTGTGAGAGACCGGGGGGGAGAGAGAGAGAGATGGGGGGAGAGTGTGAGAGACCGGGGGGGAGAGTGTGAGAGACGGGGGAGAGTGTGAGAGACGGGGGGAGAGTGTGAGAGACGGGGAGAGAGTGTGAGAGACGGGGGGAGAGTGTGAGAGACGGGGGGAGAGTGTGAGAGACGGGGAGAGGGTGAGAGACGGGGGGAGAGTGTGAGAGACCGGGGGAGAGTGTGAGAGACCGGGGGAGAATGTGAGAGACGGGGGGAGAGAGTGAGAGACGGGGGGAGAGTGTGAGAGACCGGGGGAGAGTGTGAGAGACCGGGGGAGAGGGTGAGAGACGGGGGGAGAGTGTGAGAGACGGGGGGAGAGTGTGAGAGACCGGGGGAGAGTGTGAGAGACGGGGGGAGAGTGTGAGAGACCGGGGGAGAGTGTGAGAGACCGGGGGGGAGAGTGTGAGAGACCGGGGGAGAGTGTGAGAGACCGGGGGAGAGTGTGAGAGACGGGGGAGAGTGTGAGAGACCGGGGGGAGAGTGTGAGAGACCGGGGGAGAGTGTGAGAGACCGGGGGAGAGTGTGAGAGACGGGGGGAGAGTGTGAGAGACCGGGGGAGAGTGTGAGAGACCGGGGGGGAGAGTGTGAGAGACCGGGGAGAGTGTGAGAGACCGGTGGGGAGAGTGTGAGAGACCGGGGGAGAGTGTGAGAGGACGGGGGCAGAGTGTGAGAGACAGGGGGAGAGAGTGAGAGACGGGGGGAGAGAGAGAGAGACGGGGGGAGAGTGTGAGAGACCGGGGGAGGAGTATGAGAGACGGGGGGAGAGTGAGAGACCGGGGGGGAGAGTGTGAGAGACCGGGGGAGAGTGTGAGAGACGGGGGAGAGAGAGAGAGACGGGGGGAGAGTGTGAAAGACGGGGGGAGAGTGTGAGAGACGGGGGGAGAGGGTGAGAGATCGGGGGAGAGTGTGAGAGACGGGGGGAGAGTGTGAGAGACGGGGGGAGAGTGTGAGAGACAGGGGGAGAGAGGTGAGAGACGGGGGGAGAGTGTGAGAGACGGGGGGAGAGAGAGAGAGACGGGGGGAGAGTGTGAGAGACCGGGGGAGAGTGTGAGAGACCGGGGGAGAGTGTGAGAGACGGGGGGAGAGTGTGAGAGACGGGGGGAGAGTGTGAGAGACAGGGGGAGAGAGTGAGAGACGGGGGGAGAGTGTGAGAGACGGGGGGAGAGAGAGAGAGACGGGGGGAGAGTGTGAGAGACGGGGGGAGAGAGTGAGAGACCGGGGGAGAGTGTGAGAGACCGGGGGGGAGAGAGAGAGAGACGGGGGGAGAGTGTGAGAGACCGGGGGGGAGAGTGTGAGAGACGGGGGCAGAGTGTGAGAGACGGGGGGAGAGTGTGAGAGACGGGGGGAGAGTGTGAGAGACGGGGGGAGAGTGTGAGAGACGGGGGGAGAGTGTGAGAGACGGGGGCAGAGTGTGAGAGACAGGGGAGAGTGTGAGAGACGGGGGGAGAGTGTGAGAGACCGGGGGAGAGTGTGAGAGACCGGGGGAGAGTGTGAGAGACGGGGGGAGAGAGTGAGAGACGGGGGG